>NC_142870.1:142254318-142557348 GCF_051225735.1 Oryctolagus cuniculus
GGGTGACAGCCAGGACATGGAAGGGCTAGAGTTGGAACAGAGCTTCCCAGAGCCCCGTCTCTCGCTGGCATCCCATGGTGCAAGCAGCTGCCTTACCGTAGTCATCCATCAGTGTTTGGGCAAATGTGACCTTGACCAAATGCAGACAAATGTAATTTTCAATTTTGAAGGACCATGATCACGTAAGAAAGCACTTCTGGAATTGGAACAAAACAGGCTGTATTATTAGCCTGCTTACTTTTAATTCCTGGGAAGTGTTGAAAAGCTCAGTGGAAATGTTCTCCTTTATTGGAGTTCATTGTTTTAGGCTTAAAAAATGATATTTTAAAAACAGCCCGGGCGTCCTTGAGCTAACCACAGACCCCCAAGCTGCACTGCCCCTGGGCAGGCGGTCCCCCGGAGCGTGGCTGGCATGCAGTACGCAGGTGGCCAAGCCTCTGCTTCGAAGTCTTTCTGCACTGGCAGTTACGCAGGGATGTGTGGCTACTGCTCATTGTTCCATCCTGGGGCAGAGTCTACATGAGGGCTCAGGCAGCTCTGTTCTGAGTCCTGCTCTCTGCTGTGTCCCGCGCCTGCAGGTGTCTCTGCCCTTTGCCTGTCTGTCCCTCTCACAGTCAGTATTTAACCAAGAACATGTCAGTGCACTGTGGGTTTGTTGCTGTTGTTCCGTCAGCCTCTGCATTCAGGGAGCGTAGAGCGACTGTCTACTACAAGGCCGGCCCAGCAGCCAGGTACTGACGAGACGGTGGTGGGAAAAGCAGGCACCCTATCCTGATCTTATGGCACATTTTGTTTCCCAAGCCCGCCTGCTTTGCAAGGCAGGGATCACCAGCCGCGTGGTGTAGACAGGAGGGCTGAGGCTCTTGGAGGGTGAGCAGGATGTGCAGAAGCAGAGCCCAGTGAAGTGCTGGGCTCTGGCGCCGTTACCTCTTCCCTGTCCAGCCCTGCTTCTCCTCCTTGCTGGGTGGGGTGGGAGGCAGAGGGAGAGCCCAGCAAGAGAGTAGAGAAATTGCAGGACCCCACTGCTATTTGTACTGTTTGTAATAAAGAGTCAGGACTCTCACAATCCTGTAGCCACAGTGAGATCCTGTTTGTAACGCTGTGAACCCAATGTCTAGCATCTACTGCTACCCCAGACAGTGGCTGAAACAGCAACAGTCCACTGTCACGTTTTTTTTTTTTTTTTAAGTGGGATCATGTCATTTCCTGTAGTGTTTCTCAACCACGGATGCTATTGCCCACCCCACATTCAGCAGTGGGTGGAGGTATTTTTGGTGGCCATAACTGGGGGTGGGGGTGCTACCAGCACCCAGTGGATAGAGGCCAAGGATGCTGCTAACCACCCTACAGCCCAGGACAGGGCAGCCCCACAACCAAGCCGTCACCAGCCCCAACTGCCAACAGAGCAGAGGGCGAGAATCTGGTATAACAGAAACTCTTCCTGGGTCACCAACTATTCTTCTATAACATTATCTTCAGTGAGCAGAGAAATTGATCACACAGCTGAGGACTTCCTGGAAAGAGCGACTTTTTATTCCCCCCTCCAACCCAAGTTTGGGATTCACCTGCTTTGCCCCACCCTAAGTGACTTCAGGGCCCTGTGAGGAAGTTCCCTTCCCAGAACAGCTTTGGATGCCACCACTGTTTAGCTCATCCCACTCCCCATGAGTCTTGTTGGCTCTCTCTGGGGCCAGGGAGGAGTCAGGGTTCCAAAGCTTTAGACAAGGCTCCCTGGCGCGCAAGACAGTTGGGTAGCTTGTCCAGGCTCCCCAAGCTGTGCAGCAGCAGAGCCTGCGGGAAGCCCAGATCCTTGGTCCCGAGCGAGCGTCGTTCACGTCCTGCAAGATGAGTGTTATGAGCCCGGCACTTTGAGGTGTGGGAGAGCACCAGTGTTCCCCAGTAACACCATGTCGCACAGTGGGCACAGCCCTCGGGGCTCGGGGATCTGAGCTGCCACCCGGTGCAGAAGCCTGTCGGGGAGCAGGCCCCAGCACCCCTTGTACCCCGAGGCCTCTCGGCCCCCTCTTCCTGGGCCCTGGGGTGTGAACATGATAGGCATGGGAACCCTGGGCCCATGGCATTGGGGCTTGTGTACTTCTCTTTATGGGTGGGCAGTGAGTGGGCACAAGGCCAGCAGGGAACAAGGCCAAAGAGAACTGAGGCTCTTGTGTGTCACAGAGATGGCCCTGGGTGGTGAGGCGAGCAGGTCAGCCCGTGAGAACAGGCTCTTGCAAACAAAGAGAGGGAAGGAGAAAGAAAATGCTTGTAAGACTCCAGCCGGCTGCAGTTGATTCTGTCGGTGCCTCTCAAGAAGCAGCTATTTCCCTCCTGCTCACTCGTCCCCTCCTCTTGCGCTTCCTCCATGCTCCAAAGAGATTTTTAGCCAACTGCACACCAGTGTCACTGCCCAGGCTGTCCTCCTGGCCTGGCCCTGCCTCTCCCCTGCACTATATCCTCAAATGCAGTGGCCGAGAAATCACTGGGAGAGCAATCTGGCAGAGCCCCTGCCCTGGGTCCCAATTCCCCGTCACAGCCCTATCCCTCCCTGCTGCCAGCTTTGTTGATTAAGGAAGCCGGCTCAGGCTCTGTGCAAGGGAGACCATTGTGCCCAGCCTCTCAAAAGCAACAGGCGCCTCTCGCAGAACCAGTTGGCATGGAGACTGAGCCAGGAGGACGCTTTCAAAATGGGCAATTTGGTTTTAAATGATCGTTGCATTTTTAACTGAATGTCACATTCTCCTAATTGCGAGGACAGCTAATTGGGCAATTGTTCAGGATTTCTTTTATTTCTGTTCTTATTCTGCTTAATGTGTGTAAATGAAAGCGTGCGTACACACACACACACACACACAAGCACTCATAAGATAGGCCAAGTTGCCAGCTCCATGGTTACTAAAAACCAAATCTGTGAAGACCTTGGCCTCAATGCTGGACCATTTGGTGATGGCTGATTCATCAGCGTCATCACTTCCTGATTGTGTTCAGCACAAGATGCCGCCCCTGGGAGCCTGCTCATTTCCCTCCTCTCACGCAGAGGGTGGTTGTGAGGGTCAAGGCGTCAGAAAGCACATGTCACATATGCCCGCCTCGCCAGAGGGTTGATTAGAGCACTGCCTAATTGGGGCATTCTGACATGGCAGGGTAGACGGGGTGTGTATTTGGTTCAGTGGTTAGCACACAGCTTGGGACATCTGTGTTCCATATCAGAATGCCTACTTTGATTCTCAAGTCCAAGGTCAGGCTAATGCAGATTCCAGGAGACAACAGATGATGGCTCAAAGTACTTGGGTGCCTGCCACCCATGTGAGAAATCTGAATGGAGATCCTGGCTCCTGGCTTCAGCCTGGTCCAACCTTGGCTGTTAGGGACACTTGGGGAGTGAACCAGTAGATAGAACGCTCACTCTCTCTCTCTGCCTTTCCAATAAAATGAAAAACAAATAAATTCTGAAGCCCCTGGCCCAAGCACACATCCAGGCTCACTTGCATATCCATCTTTTGTCAACACTAACCTTCAGGAAAAGCACAATGGTAGCCTGGGCTCTGTACAAATGTCTGTTTGCTCTGATCTCATCCTGAGATCTACCCACCCTCCACTGGCTCAGAGCCTGAACCCCTCCCCATCTCTTTGGGCTCACTGCCTTGGTATAAATTAGTTGCCACACAATAGTTTCTGTTTCACACATTGTTTCCAAAACTCCAGTCTGGTGAGTAATCCCATTTGCTGGGTTTCTGCCTTGAGCTGATGTTGGGCAGAATATTTCTCCCATACCCAAGGACAGCCTGTCCCTACTGACAGGGGATTGGGGACTGGTTAACTTGTCTTCATTATTTTTGAAAATCCAAATTACCGCTTGGAATAAACCAGAAGCAACCCAATGTGCCCAACTTATGTTTCAGCCAGGGGCGCAGGCTGACTCTGCTGTTTAATTGAGCTGAAATGCAGAGACAAAAAGCGGGACTGAGAGCCCATCACCCTGAGGGGGCAGAGGAGACTGCATTTCCCTCTCGGATGGCAGCTGCCACATGGACCTGTTGGTGCCGACGGCAAGTCTTCTAGCTGCAAAGCTTTCCCTCTGTGCCCGTGCTCCGACCTCCACTTAAACACAATCTCATCATAGGAATTACAATGGAAGCCTCTGGTTTCTCACGGAGCAAATGAGGTTGTGCACAGGGAAATGTAGTCCTGGAAGCAAATAACCCAAGTATAAGACTCCCACCGCGGGTGAAATCCTAAAGTGTGTTGAAGGCCAGATGCGAGGGTGTTGAGCAGTGTGGGGGCAGGGAGGGCATTCATTCGGCCACGACATTTCCAAATGAATTCGCCCTCCATCCAGAGTCCAATCATCAACAACATGAAAGCCCAATCTTTTTTAAAAAGGATTTATTTTATTTATTTGAAAGGCTGAGTTACAGACACAGAGAGGGGGGAGACAGAGAGAGAGGGAGACATCTTCCATCTGCTGGTTCACTCCTCGGATGGCTACAACAGCCAGATTTGAGCCTGGTCAAAGCCAGGAGGCTGGAATTGCATCCAGGTCTCCTGTGTGGGTGGCAGGAGTCGAAGTACTTGGGCCATCTTCTGCTGCTTCCCCAGGTGCATGAGCAGGGAGCTGGATCGGAAGTGGAGCAGCAGGGACTTGAACTGGCACCCATATGGGATGCTGGTGATACAGGCAGTGACTTAACCCACTGCACTACAACACCAGCCCCAAAAGACCGATGTTAAGAGCACAAGGAAAAGACATTGAGGAGGACGTGGCATTCATTGTCTTCCACACATGCTGTATCACCTGATGCCTAGGATGCAGGTTCCATTAACTCCACCTTACAGACGAGGGCACTGAGGCTGGGGAGGAGAACTGATGACCCTATCATTAAGCTGCTGGGTCCTGCTTTTCAAAGCGGCTCAGCTGCCCCAGCTCCAAGGTCCCACCGATTACCTGGCCAGTGTCACTGTGACATCCCAGGGGCCCCGGGCTGCACGCTGTCCTAGGTACGATGTCTGCCCACTTGCTGGGAAGCAGACAGGACCCCGTCCCGTCCTTTCCGGTCTTCCTCACCCCAGAGTGCTTCAGAAGCCTTGAAAATGCACTAAGGAAGGCAGATGGTGTATAAGTGTTTTTTTTTTCCCCCAAAGTGGGCTAAGTTCTGTATTAATATAAACAATACATATTTGATGCAAAGAAAAAAAAGCAAAACAACTCAATCCTGAGAAGTGCAGAAAAGGGTGAAAACGAGAACTTCCCTGGGCGAGAGTCAGCTGCTGCCGCTGCTATCTTGGGGAGCTGCTAGGCGCTTGCTACCTTCTGTGGAGGTGAACCCTGGACCAGAGGGGTGGGCGTCAACTCGGAGGCTCTCCCTCCCACGCTGCTCCCCCGCCCTATTATTCCCACTCAGAAGCAGACGCTGGGGGAGTTTACACCCTGTACTGAACCAGTCCCTCACTGTACAAATCGTTTTTATTAGCTACACACACAGCTTTTGTTTGTTTCTCGCATGTCCACGACTATCTCTTTAACTATTAATTCCCCAAAGCAGAACACTGAGCAAACTGATCTAAGGACTTTTCTTTCTTTCTTTCTTTATTGCTATAAAAATCTGGACAGAAACAGCTGCCTCCAAACAGCTACAGGGAATCTTCTTTCGTTCCGTGGGTTCTCTTACACACCTGTGATGTCTCCCCTACTATGGCACTCACTGTAGCGTAGGAGGCTGGGGAACAGCTTTCTTTAATGGAGTGCCTCCCTCTGCACCTGAGCTGTGTTTGTCTTCTTTGCCTTCCGGGGGCTGGGATAATTCAAGGCTGTGCAGCTTTTTCTAGCCTGAGAGTGCAAGAGGCAGGAGAAGAACTCATTTCTAAGTGACACGAAGCCTGAAGGGCTGGGATCTCTCTGTGGGGATTTTTTTCACTTTGAAAGGCAGAGAGAGAAAAATCTCCCATCTGCTGGTTCACTCCCCTAAATGGCTGCAACCGTAGGAGCCAGGAGCCAGGAACTTTGTTTGGGTCTCCCACGTGGCTGGGTAGCAGGGCCCCACGTACTTGAGCTGTCACCTTCCGCCTCCCAGGGTGTGCCTTAGCCGGAAGCTGGAATCGAGGGCAGAGCCAGGGGTTGAAGCAAGGCAGGGGCCCCTAGCGACCTCCTCCCCTGGGGTTTTATTCCAGTGTGCAGGGAGCTCCCCCACACTTTGGCATGGTGCCCCCATTCAGAAAAGAACCCCAGGGATAACACGCTCTATTTCCAGTGAGAACTCTCTAGAGGGCTAAGGGTAGTTAGGAGTTTTACTGTAGGCTCTTTTAAAAATTTTCTTGGTGCTGACCCTGTGGCATAGCTGGTAAAGCCACCGCGTGCAGTACCAGCATCCCATATGGGCGCCGGTTCAAGTCCTGGCTGCTCTACTTCTGATCCAGCTCTCTGCTGTGGCCTGGGAAAGCAGTAGATGGCCCAAGTGCTTGGGCTCCTGCACCCATGTGAGTGATCTGGAGAAGCTCCTGGCTCCTGGCTTCGCATCAGCTCAGCTCTGGCCATTGTGACCATTTGGGGAGTGAACCAGCAGATGGAAGAGCTCCTACCCACCTCCCCCTGCTTCTCTGTAACTCTGCCTTTCAAATAAATAAATAAATCTTTAAAAAAAATTTTTTACTTACAGAATACCTGCTCATTACCTTTGTCTAGTGTTGCCTAATTTAACTAAAATAAATAATAATAAAACCAGACTACCAGTTAAATTCAAATTTCAGATCAACGACCTGGCCAGCGCTGTGGTGTAGCAGGCTAAGCCTCTGACTGTGGCTCCAGCAACCCATATGGGCGCCAGTTCATGTCCCAGCTGCTCCACTTCTGATCCAGCTCTCTGCTAATGGCCTGGGAAAGCAGTGGAAGATGGCCCAAGTGCTTGGGCCCCTGCACCCACGTGGGAGACCCGGAAGAAGCTCCTGCTGCTGGCTTCAGATCAGTCCAGCTCTGGCCATTGGGGCGTGAACCAGAAGATGGAAGACCTTTCTCTCTGCCCCTCTCTGTCTGTAACTCTACCTCTCAAGTAAATAAATAAATTAAAAAAAAAAAAAAAAAAGGCAAATCAACAACCAAGGTTTTCCTAGAATAGGTTACATCCCAACTGTTGCCTGGGGCATCTTCTACTAGATCATTATTCATTGTTGACCTGACATTCATGTTGAAAGAAGGTATTGGGCATTCAATGGGCAGCCCTGCCTTAGTCCTTTCTCTCCAGATTAGGATAGAGCTGTGTGGATTCTCAGAACTGTTTCTGCTCACCGCTTCCCATCAATATGGTGTCTGTGGCAAGTTTACAAGTTCCGGCAAATCAAGCCTGATTTCTCTGCCTCATTTTTTAAAAAGATTTATTTGTTTATTTGAAAGGCAGAGTTACAGAGAGCAGAGAGAGAGCGCGAGAGAGAAATCTCTTCCATCTGCTGGTTCACTCCCCAAATGGCCACAACGGCTGGAGCTGGGCCAATCCGAAGCCAGGAGCCGGGAGCTTCTTCAGGGTCTTCCCAAGCAGACCCACGGGTCCAAGGACCTGGGCCATCTTCCACTGCTTTCCCAGGCCATGGCAGAGAACTGGATCAGAAGTGGAGCCCATATGGGATGCCAGTACTACAGGTGGCGGCTTTATCCGATACACCACAGCGCTGGCCCCTCTGCCTCATTCTTTGACCAACACTTTTGGGACTTCCTGGCATGAAATTGTACCCTTTTCCTTGATTGGTTGCTAGTGAGTTGTCTATTTATTCTGTGAGGGGCTGGTTTTCATGTTTTTCATGTTTTGGATTCTTTCTTGAAGTGTAGCAGAAGGTTGAGTTTGTGATGCAACTTTGTTCTCCAACCAAGGCTCAGGAATTTCAGTCTTCATTGGAGCGTTCTGAAAATAGAAAGGAGGTCTAATCTTGTATAAATCTCCTTGGAAATCTATTCTCTCTTTCCCAACTCTCCTATTCTCCACTGTCCATGAAGCCCCTCGCTAGCCAGAAAGCCCTCAAAATTCCCTCTACCCCAAGCAGTCTCAGCTCTTTCCCTGGTCTTTATTCTACAGACTCACCTCCTGCCGTAGGGGTTCAGTTCTTCCTCCCTCCATCTCTCTACTCTCTCGCCCTGTTCCACCCATTTCATTCTGCAGAAACAAAATCAAACTCCCCTAGCATGGAGATTGAGGTAGGGATAGCACAGAAGCAGGTGGAAATCTGAGGTGTGTTCACATTGGTGGGCTGGGATTGGGGAACGGGGTCTCTGAAAACTTCTGCGCTCATAGTTGGTAGCCCACCTCACGGTTCAGTGGTGGGCTTCAAAAGTCAGTAGTGGAACTGAAGTGATGTTTCCAAGGTCACACAGTGAGTCAGGGGGGTGGCTGAGACCCAAAGCTTCACACCTTCTACGTCATGGTGTTGCTTCTCTTACACTGTAGATCAACACTGCAGTAGAGACACCAGCGTAAGATTCATTACCTGATGGGGTGCAGCAGTCATGGCTGTCATGATGTATTCACCAACATCTAGTTCATCTCTGCTTTGCTGATTTGCTAGAATAGACAGAACAACGTGGGTGGCTTGAGTGACAGAAATCTATTGCCTGGCAGTTCTGGAAGCAGGAAGTCTGAGACCAAGGTGCTGGCAGGACTCGTTCCTCTTCTGGGCCATGAGAGGAGCTCTGATCCAGGCCTCTCCCCAAGTCTGGAGCATTTGTTGGCCCCCTGCATCACCCAGTCTCCGCCTTCATGTTCACGTCACACTGTCCCTGGGGGTCTGTCCGCCTTTCCCTTTCTCATGAGGACACATCTTAACTAATTACTGCTGCAAGGACCCTATGTGCAAATAAGGTCATGTTCTAAGGCATCAGCGGTTACGACTTCAGCACATGAAATTCTTAGGGACAAATGGAACCAAAGGACAAAGCCAAGAACCAAAAGATTGGATCTAAAACAAATACCAGAAGATGGCTAGATCTCAATGAAGTCCTTATCCTGCTGGTCACTGGTTTAGATGTGGACGTGTAATTTAGGACCAGCCAACGAGACCTGAGGGGAAGCCTTGCAGAATCTTGTAGGAAAAAATTCCTGGTTGCTGACGAGGAAGTCACAGAGATGGACTTTTTGTCAAGGCTGGGTGTAGCATCTTGGACCACACAGCCACCATGGCTCAGTCCGAGGAGATGCTGGCACAGGGAACCACTGGAACAGAAAGAACCACAGAGCAACCAGGTGGCCCTGATGCACTGTCCCCAGATGTACCCCCTGTGGAACTCCTGGCATGTGAATGAACATATTTTCCTATTTCCTATGCCACTTGCACTCAGGAATTTCTGTTACCTGCTGCAAGAGCATCCTAACTGATTTCAACTAAAAAGACACTACCAAGTGGACGTAGCACAAATATTGTTTAAAATTCATTCAGCCCGCCAGCTTTGAAACAATGCAGATCATGAAATATTTAGTTAGGGAAAGCTGCAGGACTTCAGATTTGGCACACAAAGTGAAACCAATTAATATGTTATCTGAAACAATTTTAAAATCTCTTAGGTCAAATTTGAAAAAAAAAAAAACTGAACAAAGCACAATTGTTCTCCAACTTGAATGTTCCCAAGAATCACCTGCAGAGCTTACTAAAAGAAATGGCTTGTAAAATGTTTTTCTTTTAAAGATTTTATTTATTTATTTGAGAGGTAGAGTTACAGACAGTGAGAGCCAGAGACAGAGAGACAGGTCTTCCATCCATTGGTTCACTCCCCAAATGGCTGCAACAGCTGGAGCTGAGCCGATCTGAAGCCAGGAACCAGGAGCATCTTTCGGGTCTCCCATGCAGGTGCACAGGCCCAAGGAGTTGGGCCATCTTCTACTGCTTTCCCAGGCCACAGCAGAGAGCTGGATCAGAAGAGGAGCAGCCGGGACTAGAACCAGCGCCCATATGGGATGCCAGCTCTGCAGGAGGAGGCTTAGCCTACTGAGCCACAGCACTAGCCCATGTAAAATATTTAAGAAGACAGATAACATTGTCCTGCCTGAACATTACACAATGTGTATTTGTATAGAAATATCAGAAGGTACCCCTAAAATGGATATTTTTTGTGTTAGCTAAAAATTTTAAACAAAAATTTTTTAAAACAGACTGCTGAGCCTCAGGGTGAGCCTGTGACTTAGTAGGGCCAAGGAGAAGCCTGGGGATTGGCACTTCTCGGCAGTCTCCAGATACTGCTGGTCGGGGATGGCTGATCAGTCAGAGCTCTGCTGCCTCCCGCGCAGGCCCCTGCAGCTGATCCTCTCCTGGGTGGGTTGGCCTACAAACAGCTGTAGAAATGACCGCTGAGTACGGAGTGTGAATAGTGCACCACACTGGGCGCTCTGCCTTCGTCACTGTTCCCGATAAGCCCTGGAGGGGGGTTATCAACCTCATGACACAGAGGGCCGAGACCAGGCACCTGGAAGCTAAGCCGCTTGTCTAAGGGGAAGAGCCAAGATCTGGACTCATGCCTGTGTGATCGTTTTACGAAACACGTTCTGGTCACAGGTGGGTATTCAGCCTAGCCGTTCAGATGTCCACACTCCGTGTCAGAGCACCTGGGTTCCAATCCCAGCTCTGGTCTCTGACTTCGGCTTCACCCTGGGAGGCAACAGCAGTGGTTCTAGTAATTGCAGATGTGGGGTCCTACCACCTGCATAGGAGAAGTAGCTTGAGTTCTTGGCTTTGCTGTTGGCCCCATTGTGGGTATTTGGGGAGTGAACCAACAGAGGGAGCTCGCGTTCTCTCTTGCTCTCTCTCTCTCTCTCTCTCTCTCTCTCTCTCTTTCTGCCTTCCAAATTAAAAATAAAAAAAGTGTGCAGCACAGACATCACACTGGGGATTGGGCAGTTCCTGTGAGCACAGGTTGGGGAAGCAGGACCCCTCCTATTGCAATCGGCCACCCTCAGCCAGAGGAGGGGAATGGCGTGTCTTTGGCTCCTTCACTTGGGGCTGCCCAGCCTCCTGCTTGAAGGATTTGTCTTGGAGGCGGGGGTCACAAGGTAACAAGGGCCCCACTGTTTGCTCCCCAGCAGCAGACAGTGCTGGCCACTGGAGTCCCGGGGATGACGTGGGTCCCGTGCTGCTGGCCATGCTGCCAGGTGTCCTGTGCCTGCCTTGCCCCTCGATGGACACTTCAGTTTTCACGGCAGAGACCAGGTACTACGTCCTGAGGAAAGCAAGGAGGACAGGGGAAACCTAGGGGCAGACCATGTCTGTTACTGGAGGACGGGCTGTTTATTCCCATAGGAAATGTTTTCATCATCGCGAGTAATACAGATAAGGAGCCACGTGCATGCTGGGTTCCCTTCTGAGTAAAATATCCCAAAACATGCGAATCCCCCAGAGAAGCAACTGAGAAGTTCGATGTTTTTGTTTTGGCTTTTGATTCTGACAAATACTACAGAGCATTTTTCTTTGAGAATCGGCAATTCAGGAAAATGGGATATTGCCAAGTGTTAAGAATCACTGGAGGGGTCGACGCTGTGGCCTGAAGCGCCGGCATCCCATATGGGCATGGGTTCGTGTCCCAACTGCTCCATTTCCAATCCAGCTCTCTGCTATAGCCTGGGAAAGCAGTGGAGGATGGCCCAAGTCCTTGGGCCCCTGCACCCATGTGGGAGAGACCCAGAAGAAGCTCCTGGCTCCTGGCTTCGGATCGGCACAGCTCCAGTCGTTGCAGCCAACTGGGGAGTGAACCAGTGGATGGAAGACCTCTCTCTCTGTCTCTCCTTTCTCTGTGTAACTCTGACTTTCAAATAAATAAAAACATCTTTTAAAAAAAAATCGCTGGAAAGGGACCAGTGCTATAGAGTAACAGATTAAGCTTCCGCCTGCAATGCCGGCATCCTATATGGATACTGGTTCAAGTCCTGGCTGCTCCACTTTCAATCCAGCTCCTTGCTAATGCACCTGGGAAAGCAGTAGAAGATGGCTTAAGTGCTTGGGCCCCTGCACCCATGTGGGAGACCCAGAAAAAGCTCCTGGCTTCTGGCTTTGGCCTGGCTCAGCCACAGCCATTGGGGCTATTTGATGAGTAAGCCAGCGGATACAAGACCTCTATCTCTTCTTCCTCTCTCTCAGTATCTATGCCTTTTATTATTATTATTTATTTATTTATTTGACAGGTAGAGTTACAGACAGTGAGAGGGAGAGACAGAGAGAAAGGCCTTCCTTCCGCTGGTTCACTCCCCCAGATGGCCACAACGACCTGAAGCCAGGAGCCAGGAGCTTCTTCCAGGTCTCCCACATGGGTGCAGGGGCCCAAGCACTTGGGCCATCCTCTGCTGCTTTCCTAGGCCATAGCTTAGAGCTGGATAGGAAGAGGAAAAGCCGGGATTAGAACTGGCGCCCATATGGGATGCTGGCGCTGCGGACGGAGCATTAACCTACTGTGCTACGGCGCCGGCCCCGTATCTTTGCCTTTTCAATAACAACAATCACTGGAAGGTACGTTCAGGGAGAGCACAGGTTGGTGTCTCTGGCTTAGAACACTCAGGGGCCACATTCTGAGCAATGATTCTCCTTCAGAAAGGATAGCGCCCCCTCCCACCAGGCCACACCTTGCTGGGCAGGGGTATGTGCAGGGGTAGGAGGTCCAGGAGCAGATGCTGGCATCGTGTGCTGCTTCATCCCAGTGTGGAAGGCAGACAGGCAAGAGAGGGAGTGAGCCAGAAGAGCGGCCTACCTCACTGTTACAGCAATTTCAGAAAAGGTCGATTGATTTGAAAGGCAGAGTTATAGAGAGGGAGGGAGCAAGAGATCTTCCTTCTGCTGGTTCACTCTCCAAATGGCCTCCATGGCTGGGGCTGGGCCAGGCTAGAGTCAGGAGCCTGGAACTCCGCCCTGCTCTTCCATGTGGGTACAGGGGGCCCAAGCACGCAGGCCATCCTCCACTGCTTTTCTAGGCTTGTAAGCAGGGCACTGGATTGGAAGCAGAGCAGTCAGGACTCAAACTGCTCCAGTACGAGCTGCCAATGTTACAGGCAGAGGCTTAACCCGCCGCACCACAAGGCTGGCCCCAACAACCCATTCGTGAGACAGCTCACTCACTCCAGTATAATGATGCTGATCATGTCTTATCAGTCACAGCTCCTGACAATGTTGCATTGGGATTAAAGTTTCCAGCACATGAAATTTGGGAAACACATTCAGATAATGGCAGGTAAAGACCACAGTAATAAACATTACAGGTAAAATAAAACCTACCGATGGATGCTCAGATTGGTGTGAGAAAGTTTGAGGAGAAACACAATAGCTGCATTGTCTCAAAATGTCTTCTTCAAGGTATTTCTTAATTATAAAGGGAAAAATATGACTTTACAGTGGAGAAAGCCAACAGATGCCACCTTAACCAAGTGAGAAAGGTTCATAGTCACCAGTAACAAACACTGCCATCACCACCCTGGGATAGTCCTCTCAACAATTCCTAACCTCCGGGTCAGCGTTGTGGCATAGCCGGTTAAGCTGATGGCTCTGAATATAGCATATCTTATGGGCACTGGTTCAAGTCCCAGCTGCTTCACTTCCGATCCAGCTCCCTGATAATGAGCCTGGATAGACTATAGAAGATGACTCAAGTGCTTGGGCCCTTGCCACCCACCTAGGACACCTGGATGGAGTTCCAAGCTCCATGGCCCAGCCCTGACCATTGCGACCATGTGGGAAGTGAACCAGTGGATGGAAGATCTCTTTCTCTCTCTCCCCATCTCTCCCCCTCTCTCTGTAAGTCTCCCTTTCAAATAAATAAATGTTTAAAAAATGTGTAACTTCAATTCAATAGCAAGAAAACATCAAACTAACCCGAAATGTCAGCTATTCTGCAATGTAACTGAACAGTATTCTTTAAAGTGGCATGACCGCAAAGGACAAAGAAAGACTGAGGAATCACCACGGATCGGAGAAGATGAAGAAAGTATGGCAACTAAATGTCAGATCAGGTCCACGCTGGTGGGAGACCTGGTGGAATTAGAACTGGGCCTGTAGTTTAACTGATAGTAATTAACTGCATTAGTAATGACATTGACAGTACCTCGTGGCTTTGATCACTATACCACGGATATGTAAGATGTTACATTACTCATGAAAGTGGAGCTATGGGTATACGAGTCCTTTCTGTACTTTTCTTGCAACATTCTATAAGTCAAAATTTAGTTCAAAATAAAAAGGGGCCAGCATTGTAGCACACTGGGTTAGGATGGGTAAAGCTGCTGCCTGTGATACCATCATCTCCTATGAGCACCAGTTCAAGTCCCGGCTGCTCCACTTCTGATCCAGCTCCCTGCTAATGTGCCTAGGGAAAGTGACGGAAGACGGCCCAAGTGCTTGGGTCCCTGCACCCACGTGGCACAGCCAGATAGAGTTCTGGGATCCTGGCTTCGACCTGGTCCAGCCCTGTTTGTTATGGTCATTTGGGGAGTGAACCAGCAGAAGAAAGATCTCTCTCTCTCACTCTCTCACTCTCTCAGTCTCTCACTCTCCCTTTCAAATAAGTAAATATTTTCTTAAAAAATGCTGTGGTTTATGCAGGTGAAGTTGGAGGTCCCCTGGCCACTGCGGTCTGAGGGACACAGGTGGGAGTCCTCTGCCTTCGACACTTTATTCTCCCACCTCCCACCTTCGAGATGTCTGAAATCCCACCATTCAGCATGCATTGCCTTCAGCTCAGGTTTTGTGCCCCCAAAGAGTCATGCACCAGATAGCTAGTGAGCACGTTCTGTCTGGGGCACCTGCTGGGGACGGAGGCTAGGTGGCGGATAAGACAGAGAAGACAGGCCGGTGCCACGGCTCACTAGGCTAATCCTCTGCCTTGCGGCACCGGCACAGCGGGTTCTAGTCCCGGTCGGGGCACCAGATTCTGTCCCAGTTGCCCCTCTTCCAGGCCAGCTCTCTGCTGTGGCCAGGGAGTGCAGTGGAGGATGGCCCAAGTGTTTGGGCCCTGCACCCCATGGGAGACCAGGATAAGTACCTGGCTCCTGCCATCGGATCAGCGTGGTGCGGCTGCAGTACGCTGGCTGAGGCGGCCATTGGAGGGTGAACCAACGGCAAAGGAAGACCTTTCTCTCTGTCTCTCTCTCTCTCTCTCTCACTGTCCACTCTGCCTGTCAAAAAAAAGAGACAGAGAAGACGCCGTCCCCTTCTTCCACCGTTAGCATCTCCCTGTGATGTAAGTTTGGTTGTTTTGCTGTATCTCTTACAGCAGCTACCGATTAGGGGGAGGCTGAACTTAGGCCCCGACTGGAGAATTGAGGCCTGCAGAGCTCTGATAGTCCCAAGACCTGAGTGTGGCACCAAGACAAACAGGATGGGACGTGGGGAGGAAACACAGCGCCTGCTATCTCTGTGGAGCAGTAATAACAACAGGTGTGAGGGCCAGCCTCAGGTGTCAGGTGAAGGAAGGAATACCCAGTACTTCTGGGTGTGCCATGAGGCTCTTCATAGAAGGCACTAGCAAATGCGTTGGTGGCCGGGGTGCAGAAGATCCACCCTCAGTGTGGATCCCATCAGCTGGGGATCAAGATAGAAGAGGAAGGCAATCTCTTTTCTTACCCTGTTCTTTTCCTGTCCGTGGACATCAACACTCCAGACTGTCTGACCTTTGAACTCCAGAACTCAGACCAGCGGCCCCCAGGGCTTTCGGGTCCTCAGCCTCAGTTTCACCATCAGTGTCCATGGCTCCCAGCCTTCCAGACGGGGATGGAGCCCTGCTACTGGCCAAGGTCCCCAGCCTCGAGTCCAGCTGACACGGGGCCTCTCAGCCTCCACAATTGTGTGAGCCAATTCCCTGATAAGTTCCCTTTCCTACATGTGTATCTATAGATGTAGTTATAGAGCCCATTGGTTCTGTGTCTCCAGGGAGCCCTAATACAACAGCCAACAGCTGGCCAGCCCTGGTCCTGTGGCAGGTACGGTTCTCGTGGCTCTGTGTTGGTGATAACTTTTTTTTTTTATGATTTATCTGAAAGTCAGAGTTACACAGAGAGAGGACAGGTAGAGAGAGAGAGAGGTTTTCCATCTGCTGGTTCATTTCCCAGATGGCCCCAATGGCTGGAGCTGGGTCCATCTGAAGCCAGGAACCAGGAGCTTCTTCTGGGTCTCCCACGCAAGTGCCAGGGCCCAAAGACTTGGGCCATCTTCCACTGCTTTCCAGGTCATAGCAGAGTGCTGGATCAGAAGTGGAGCAGCCGGGACTCAAACTGGCACCCATATGGGATGCCGGCACTGCAGGTGGTGGCTATACCCTCTACGCCATAGCGTAGAGATAACTCCGTAGATGCACACAGCAGCCCTATGAGGCTCATTTCCACCCTCAGGTGAAGGCACTGAGACAATGAGAGGGTAAGTAGCCCGCCCAAGGTCACACAGCTGATTTCCAGTGGAGTGGGCCACACCCCTGGGCCATCTGACTCCAGTCTCTGCACTCACACCCGTGCTCTGCCCCAGGGACGGGGCCTTGGCACACAGGAGGAAGGAGGTGACCCAGCCGGGACCAGATCCCAACTCTGGACGCAAAGAAGCCACCCAACATGAGCCCTGCTTATTCCTCACGCCTGCTGCGTGGGAGGCGTGATGCCGGGGCTCTCCTTGCATGAGTGCTCTACAAAAGGCTCGTGGGAAATGCAGCCTAGGAAAAAACTGCACGTGGATTTCAAAATGTCTTGGTTCAAAAATAAACTTATCTTTTAATTCTATTTTCCATGAGCTTTTTGAAATTCCCTTAGATTACTCATTTAAAATCCACACTTCGGAAGTATTGTCGGTCCCATTTTAGAGATGAGGAGGCTTAGAGAGGTTAAATATTTTGCCCAAGACCAGGATTTACCTGATTTGTGGAAAGCTTTAGACTTGGCTGCTATCAGTCTTGGTCCAATGCTAAATAAGTCTCTCTCTCTCTCTCTCTCTCTCCCCCCCATCTCTCTCTTATTTCTCTCTCTCTCCCCCCTCCCTCCTTCTCTCTCTTTCTCTCCCTCCTTCTCTCTCTCCTGCCCTATCTCCCTGTTTCTCCCTGTCTCTTTCCCATTCCTTCTTTCCCTCTCTCCCTCTCCCCCTCCCTCTTCCACACTAACGTTAATTATTTAATGCCCTTAATATATATCTTGAGGATGGCATTTTGCAGCACCGTGCTTTAAACAGTGCATGTTTAAATACATTTAATCCAATGAATATTTCAAGGTAATTAATCTCCACGGGGTGGGAGAATGCTCAGGTCTCCCAGCACATCGTAATACATCTGAATCAGCCAAGGCAATGATTTGTGCACTCTGCAGTGGGCTGAGAAAGAAAGATTCAGTTAAAGACTTTCAGTGCTACACTCCCTGGTGCTAACCTGCGTACGCTGCTCAAGAGAAGAAGGAAGGCACCGCCTAGTGGTTGTCAGTGTTTATGCAGAGAGAGAACGTGGTTAATAACTACAAGTAGCAAGATGCTGGCTAGAGCTGCTGAGGGCTAATTTTTGTTTTGTTTTGTGTTTGGAGGGGGTACCCTCGAGAGTGAGTGCGCACACAGGCACACACACACATACACACATCACGTAGGGTTTTTATATCAAATACACATCAGCCTGCTGTGTGGCACCTGTGGGTTGTGCTGCTTGCTGTTTTGTGGCTGTGGGAAGGGGTGGGATAAGAGTAGGGGAGAATTTGCATGGGAACACTCCAGGGTGAGTCTTCCTGGGCCCTCTAACTCTTTGTAAGGTGTGGAGATGACTATTGGTTGAAGGTTTAGTTTGAGGCCATAGAAATCAACTCCCATGATGTCCAACCCGTGGCAGCAGCAGCAGCAGTAGTAGTAGTAGGTGCCATCAACTAAAACTGAAGTCTGTTAGCTCTGGTTGTGTGTGTGCACATGTGTGTGTGCACACACCCTATGTGATATAATCACTATATGCACTATATGTGTCTGTTCCATTTAATCTACTTGTCAGTCCTATGAGAGGTTAGTATCATTACCCTATGCCACAGATGAGAAAACCAAGGCTAAGAACTTAAGTACAACCCCAAGTTCTCACAGCTTGTCAAAACCAGGCCTTGCTGATTCCCGAACTCGAGTTGTTAAACCTCGTGTTACATCGTCTTTGTTTGACATTTTTATCCTGCAGCGACCTTGTGCTGGCAACGTCAAATCAACTAATATTTCTTCTCTACCTACTGGATGCATAACACTGTGCTTGGGGCTGTGGGGGACACACACATAAATTATGATGTCTATCCCCCCAAGTGACACTTTTATTGGATAATATACAAAGACTTAAAATGCCAAGTCTTTCTTAAAAAGTTAACTGCAGCCGGCGCCGTGGCTCAATAGGCTAATCCTCCACCTTGCGGCGCCGGCACACCGGGTTCTAGTCCCGGTTGGGGCGCCGGATTCTGTCCCGGTTGCCCCTCTTCCAGGCCAGCTCTCTGCTATGGCCAGGGAGTGCAGTGGAGGATGGCCCAGGTGCTTGGGCCCTGCACCCCATGGGAGACCAGGAAAAGCACCTGGCTCCTGGCTCCTGCCAGGATCAGCGCGGTGCGCCGGCTGCAGCGGCGGCCATTGGAGGGTGAACCAACGGCAAAGGAAGACCTTTCTCTCTCTGTCTCTCTCTCTCACTGTCCACTCTGCCTGTCAAAAAAAAAAAAAAAAAAAAAGTTAACTGCAAAAGAAATACACTACCAAACTAGAGAAGATAAAGTGTTGGACAACACTTGTTTAATTTCCATAGGATATTGAAGAGAACTGCTATGGAAAGATCACTTCAAGGAGTACCGGGGGGTGGGGAAGGGCACTGAGAGCAAGGTAGGGTTTAAGTGGGCTGGAGGGACAAATACTGCTTTCCTAGTGTTCAGGCTACCTATGAAAACCCGCGAAGCAGGCTGAGGTAGCCACAGGACACTGGGCTGAGACCCAGTCACCAGTTTGCCAGGGGCTCTTGGCCAAGGCATCCTTTAAGTCTTTGCACCTCAGTTTCTGTAAATTTAAGCAGTTGGTCCCTGCAAGGACCTTTGGGGTCTGAAATTTTATATTGCTAGGTCTGGAAATAGAAGCTGGGTCACAGTCCACCAGAGACCACAGAGAGTGAGGGAGTTTTGGTGGTGATGGAATGGCAGAGCTGTCATTTCAACCTGCTCGTCAGGGGCTGGGAGGGAGGGGGAAGAAGAGGCAAGGCCTCCCATCCACACTCATAAACAAGCCGAGGGTGCCCCTGCATGGTCGGTGGTGTGTACTGGCAGGCCAAAGACATGCAGCACCATTACTTAGGTGGGAATGGCATTTCCTAGGGAGGTGTTTTTCCTGGCATCATGACTTGGTGCATTATACACATGGGGCTGTGTAGCAAGAGAAACCATCGTAGCAGTCAAAAGCCAGCCTGACACAGGGAGCCAATTGGTGTGCTTTACCGAGACTGGTCTTCAGTTCCCCAAATACTCACGCGCATTGCTGTCTGCAGGGCTTGGGACATGCTGCTGTCTCTGCTCAGAACACACACACACACACACACACACACACACACACAACCCAGGTGCACCCTACATCGTTATGCATAATATCCACCGTCGTTTCTTCTCTACTTATCAGGGAACATGACTCCCAAGCAACAGCTCAACAGCTCAGAAAACCTTTATTTTCTAGAATTTAAAGCAGATCCCCAGGGGAGCCCCTGTCCTGCTGGATGAGTAGCTAGTTTGGAGAATGCATCTGCGTTCTGGGGCAGAATAAGGCAGACTTACATAATGTCCTTGGTGTCTCTTGTCTCCTCTCAGTGAGAGGTCCCCTCCCCTGTGTGTCCAGGGAGCTCACTGTGTAGCCAGTGCCCTTGTTCCCAACAACCCCAGGCACACAGGAAATCATTCTACCATGTCAGCTATGAGCCTGTCTACCCCAAACACCCCTCACACCCGTCCCCATCCCTCTACTGTTCATCCCAACCCTGCTGAGCCTTCATGCAGAAAAAGGGCACAAGTTCCTTCAGCACTTGGGCTCCAGGAATCTATCTGGTGCTTCTGTGGTCTTCCCCTCACAGATACACCTAGAAGTTCAGGAGACAAAGAACTTTGTTCTCCTGGACCCAGAAGCAGCGTGACTGCCCTCCCCGACCTGTGCTTAGCCTAGGAATGCTTCCCAAATTTCAGAAGCTGGAAACTTTCAGATGGCTTCATCACACAAACGTTCAGCCCAGTTCAAGGATATCCTGGGCAGGTTCCTAATGAAGGACCTCCCATAAAAGAACCCATCTTGGGAGGTATTGAAGCCATGAAGAACAGACACAGACAGAGGGACAACCAGAGACTGTCAGAGACCAGGGGGAAATGACAACTAAATACAACGTGAGATCCTGGAATGAAGAAAGATAAGAGTGGAGGAGTTGCTGACATTTGAATGGAGTCTTTACTTAGTGAATGGTATTGGACAATGTTAATATGCCAGTTCTGGTCATTGGACTATGATTATACAAGATGTTAGCAATTGGGAGGGTAGAGGTAAAGGATATATGGAAATTCTGTTAGTTTGCAATTTTCCTGTAGGTCTAGCAGTAATTCAAAGTAGAAAGTTAAATAAAGATATGTATTTAAACATCTAGGGCAGTAGTTCATATTTAATGTAAGCTGCTTTACATATAACAAAGTACATTATTTGAACAAAGTACTGATATGCATATATTTAATTAAACCTTTCCTTTCGTGGTCACTCTAAATTCACACGCAGCTCTAAGAAAGAACCCAGGGATCTATTTACCCTTTTGCCCAGTAACCTTGTCAGACTCTGTTATAACAACGTAGCTAAGACATTGGCCCTGCTACAGTGAAGGCACCGAGGCTTGCCATGGCCACAGTGACCCCTTATATATGGTGATATATATATATATATATATATATATGGTATATATATGTGTGTGTGTGTATATATATATATACACACACCTTTATATATATATATATATATATATATATATATACACACACACACACATACACACACCTTTATAACCAGGTCTTCCTACCTCTCACCCATCCTTAACTCCTGGCAATTATTAGCCCATTTGCCACTTCTAGAATCTTGCCAAGTCACACATACATATGGTATGAAGTCATACAGGATATAACCCTCTGGGATTGGCTTTTTTTCCCCATTCAGCATAATGCTCTGATGATTCACCCAGGCTGTGACACACATCCATAGTTAATCCCTTTTCATTGCTGGTTACTATTCCATGGTCTGTATGTGCCCGCGTGTTTAACCACTCACTTGTGGATGGACATCCGGAATGTTTCAAGGTTCGTGATTTTACAAATAAGCATGCTATACCATTTATGTGTAGGTTTTTGTAAGAACACACAATGGACCAGAAGTCCAGATGCACAATTGCTTACTTTTGTATGAGTTGCATTCTTAGTTTTTAAGAAACTGCCAGACTGTTTTCCACAATGGCCTTGTCATTTAGCATTGCTTCTGCAGTGTACGAGTGGGCCAGCGTCTCCACATCCTTGTCAGTAGTTCAGCCATTCTGATCAGTGTGTAATGATCTATTACCACTGCACACTGATTTCCCTGGTGTCTAATGATGTCGAACATCTTTTCATGTGCTAATATGCCTTCTCTATAATCTCTCTGTGTTTTTTGCTCATCTTATAATAGGATTACTTGTTTGACTATTGGGTTTTGGAGCTTCTTTATAAATTCTATTTACTAGCCCTGTCTCAGATATGTGCTATACAAATATTCCTCCCAATCTGTAGCTTGTCTTTTTATCCTCTTAACACAGTCTTTCACAAAGCAAAGGTTTTTTTTAATTTGATGAAGTCCAATTTATTGAATTTTCCTTTTATGAATTGTGCATTTGGTGTGAAGTCTAAGAAGTTTCCCTATCTCTAGATTTGAAGATTTTTCTCCTTTTCTTCTAAAATGTTTACATTTAAATTCACATATATTTTGAGTTAATGTTTTACAAAGTGTGGGGCTTAGAGTGAGGTTCTTTTTGCTTTGCTTTGCTTTGCTTTTATTGTTTCTATGCCAGCAGCACTTGTTAAAAAAAGTTCTTTCTTCCATTGAATTATTTTTGCGCCCTTGTCAGAAATCAGCTGGGCAGGAGTGGGCATTGGCCTAGTAGTTAAGACACCAGTTAAGATGCCCATGCCTTGATTCAACATCGTGGAGTCCCTTGGCTCAGCATCTGGGTTTGATGCCCAGTCCAGCTTCTTACTCCAGCTTCCTGCTAATGCAGACCCTGGGAGGCAGTAGGTGATCATCCCTGCAGTGACTAGGTTCCTGCTACCTATGTGGGAGGTCTGGATTGAGTTTCTGGCTCCCAGAGTTGGCCTTAGCCTGGCCCCAGTCATCACAGGATTTGGGGGAATGAACCTAGAGATGGAAGGGCTCCCTCTTTCTCTCTCTCTCTCTCTCCATCGCTCAAATAAATACACATACATAAAAATTTTAAAATTGGCTGAATATATTTGTGTGCATTAATTTCTGGGTTTTCTCTTTGTTCCACTTATCTGTATGTATAGTCTTGACTACTATAGCTATATAATATTATATCTCCAAATTAGGTAGACTTATTCCTCACTTATTTTTTTTTGCAAATTTGTTTTAGTCATTCTAGTTTCTTTGCCTTTCTACAAAAATTTTAGAATAATGTTTCCTATATCTATAAAATACTTTGCTGGAATTTTGATAGGAATTGCATTAAACCTCTATATCAATTTGAGCACAATTTATATGTTTATTATATTGAGTCTTCCTATTCATAAACCTGGTATATCTCTATAACTTGCCATTTCTTTAGATCTTCCATGATTAATTTAATCAGCTTTTTGTAGGTATCAGCATATAAATCCTATACATGTTTTTCTATATTTACAACTATTTAATTTTTAAGCAATTCTAATTTCAAGGTCCTTATGTCCATTTCTAGTACATAGCAATAAATTGAATTTTATGTTTATCTTGTGTCCTACAACTTTGCTGAAATCAACTGTATTTTTTTTTTTTTTTGGACAGGCAGAGTTAGAGTTAGACAGTGAGAGAGAGAAACAGAGAGAAAGGTCTTCCTTCCATTGGTTCACCTGCCAAATAGCTGCCATGGCTGGTGCACTGTGCCGATCCAAAGCCAGGAGGCAGGCACTTCCTCCTGGTTTCCCATGCAGGTGCAGGGCCCAAGCACTTGGGCCATCCTCCACTGCCCTCCCGGGCCACAGCAGAGAGCTGGACTGGAAGAGGAGCAACCGGGACAGAATCCAGTGCCCCAACTGGGACTAGAACCCAGGGTGCCAGCGCCGCAGGCGGAAGCTAGTGAGCTGCAGCACCGGCCCAACTGTAGTTTTTATGAAGATCCCTTGAGATTTTCTACAGTTCATCATCTGAAAATAGGACAATGACAATTTTAGTCTTCCTTTCCAACATGAATACTTTCATTTCCTTTTCTTATCTTATTGCATGGGTTAGAACTTCTAGCACTATGTTCAGTAAGAGTGATGAAGGTGGACATGCCTCATTTCCACTATCAGAGGGAAACTTTAATCTTTCACTGTCAAAGATTATGTTAGCTGAAGGTTTTCCAGATGGTTTTTATTTTCTAAATTGCTCATAACATTTATTATTAGCTATTATTAAGGCAGAAAGTGGGGACAGGAAGCTCATGCATATGCTGCACAATTTCACAAGATGCATTGCAGGGAAAAACAAAGCTACTGATTTTGATGGACTGTATCCTAGGGTCTTGGCAGGCACCTTCCTGAGGGAGGTGGGCCTCTAATTCCTGGTGGAGGGGGTCTCATTCCTGGAAGGGACATGCCTATTGGTGTCCCTTGAGCAAGAAGAAGCCCAACTGGTGGACATGTGGGTGGTCTCATACCTGGTAGAGGAGCCATAATGCCAGGAGGTGGGATTGCTCTGTTTATAGGCATGTGTAGAGTCTCCCAGGTCTCCAGCAATGCTGGCAGTAGCAGCAACAGCAACAGCTGCTATGGTGCCTCTTCCCTGTGGCATTGTCTGCAGTGATGGCTCTCAATTTCTCAGATGGGGCCTGATAATCTAGCAAGAGGCTGGGGAATTGTGACTTCAGCTGGTCCTCCTCTGTCAGCAGCCCTGCTCAACCCCAGGGCCTCCTGCAACTCCAGGACGTGGTATCCAAGCCATGCCAGTGTCTTCGGGAACTGGCCCCTCAAATACCAAGTTCTCCCCACACAGCAACACCAGAACCAAATCTTCATGCTCTGGTTGCTTTGCATTCGTTGGCTTTATCTTTCTGAACTCATCACTATCACAGAAGATTTAATTCATATGCTTGTCAAAAGCTTTAAAGATGCCAATTACGATTCAGCCACCTTGCAGGATACATCTTATTCTATAGTTGATGTGCTGTAGCATCTTGCATTCTTTTTTTAAGATTTATCTATTTATTTATTTATTTGAAAGGTAGAATTGCAGAGAGAGAGAGAGAGAGGTCTTTCAACTGCTGGTTCACTCCCTGTGTGACTGCAACAGCTGGAGCTAGGCTAGGCCAGGAGCCTGGATCTCCATCCAGGTCTCTCACATAGGTGGCAGGGACCCAAGTACTTGGACTATCTTTCACTGCCTTCCCAGGCATATTAGCAGGGAGCTGGATCAAAAGTGGAGCAGCCAAGATTCTAACTGGTGCTCATATGGGATGCCAGTATTGCCAAGTGGCAGGTTAACCTGCTGCACAACAATGCCAGCCTGGGAACACAATTTTTGATTCATTCTGCCAATCTTTATCTTTTAATTACTGTGTTTAGGCCATTAATGTTTAATGTAATTATTTCTGTTAAGACTTAAGTCTATCATTTAATTTTTTGTTTCCTGTTTATTCTGTTTTTCATGTCACTGTTTCCTTTTCCTTCAATTTCTGTGAGTTACTTGAATATTTTTTCAGAGTTACATTTTGATTTCTTCATAGCGTTTTTTGAGTGTATCTCTTTGTATAGCTTGTTAGTGGTTGATCTAGGTATTACTTTATTTATACACAACAACTGCAATCCACTGAGGTTATTGATTTACCAGTTCAAATGTAGTGCAAAGCCTTATCTCCCTTTCATCTTAAATATTCTCTCTACATTTAGAATGACATCAGATGGTCATATAAGATTTGCTTCCATTCCAAACATCTAGAAAACTTTTTTGATTATTCACAAAATTTTTATTTTCAACAATCAAAAATGAGAAATGACCCCTGTGGGGAGCAACTCGGACTAGACTAAGTTACTGGAATTAAGACTTATTCTATGCATCTGCTCTCCCACAATATGGCGCTGGGAGAGGAGGAAACAGCTTCTACGCAGCTGTCTCTTGCCAACTTGAGTGATGACCTGCAGGAGCTGATTCTGCTCCTGATTGGAGGAGAGCAGCATACTCGGCGTGTGGGCAGCCGAGTTGGGATTGGCGGAAGAGGACTATAAAGGAGGAGAGAGACAACATGCACCAGGAACATCTAAAGGGAATACCTGAGCAGCCCCCGAGAGAGCCGGCCGGCGGTGTGCCGCTCCCCCGCGGAAGTGGGGAAAGTGGCAGGGGGAACCGCCCTTCCACAGAGGTGGAAGGGATGGTAGCCAACCCAGGAAGAACCAGCAGCAAACCCGGGGAGGGCCGAGCAGACAAAAGAACAGCGCAGGGTCCTGTGTCGTTCCTCCACGAAGAAGGGGAGCGACAGACCCCAATGTCTTTCAATTGGTTGTAAATGTTCATTTTATGTTTCAACTTGGCTGGACCACAATGCCCAGTTATTGGCCAAACATTAAGACTAGATGTCACTGTAAAGATATTTCATAGACAAATTTCACATTTACAATCAGTTGACCTCAAAATTACCTTAAATAATGAGATATGGGCTTCATCCAGTTAGTTGAATACCTTAAGAATACTTTAAGGCTTCCTAGTGAAGTAGTTATGCCTGCAGACTATTTTAAGCAAATATAAAAGACTATAATGGGGAAATTATGCTTGTTTTCAGCCTGCTAGCCTACCCTTAGATAGCAAATTCCAGACTATAACTTTGCATCTATCAAACACCACCTCAAAGAAAGCTGGTGTAGCTGTATTAATCTGATGCAAAATTGATTTGAAGTTCAAAAAGAAACTTTAGTATATTAGTTTATAAAATCAAAGCCTTAAGCAGTATATAGATGTTGACTAAACAAAATACTAAAAAACAGTCACTTCTTACAATAGCCCCCCAAAAAGTACTTGCTCATAAAATTAACAAGAAACCCAAAAACCTATGTGAAGAAAACTGTTAACCACTTCTGCAGGGCACAGGAAGAAATAAACAAATAAAATAATATACTTTGTATTTGAATAGAAACACTCAACATCATGTTATGTTAAGTCTTCCCAATTTGCAAATTTAATGTAACACTAACAAAAATGCAATTTTTCTTTCTGGAGCTAAGAAGTTGATTATAAATTTAGAAGAATAAATGCACAAAATTACTCAGGATGCTCTAGGAAAAAAAAAGAGCAAGGCAGGAATTTGGTGCGGCATTTAAGATACTGCATGGGACAACTGTACTCCACGTCTGAGGCCTGGGTTCAAGTCCTGGTGTGCTCCTATCCCAGCTTCCGGCTCACATGCACCTTGTGAGACAGCAGGTGATGGCTCAAGTACAGGAGGCCCAGGAGGAGCTCCTGCCTTCTGGCTCACCTGGCCCAGTTCTCACTGTTAGGAGCATTTGGGAAGTGAGCCAGTGGATGGGAGTTCCTCCCTCCCTCCCTCTCTCTCTCTCTCTCTCTCTCTCTCTCCCTTTTCTTCCCTCCTTCTCCCTCCCCCTCTCCCCTTTCCCTCCCTCCTCCTCCCTCCCTTTCCCCCCTCCCTCCCCTCCCCTCCCCCCTTTCCCTCCCTCCTCCTCCCTCCCCCTCTCCCTCCCCTCTCCCTCCCCCTCCCCTCCCCCTCTTTTTTTCCTTTTCCCTCCCCCTCCCCCTCTCCCTCTCCCTCCCTGCCTTTCCAAATAAATAAAATAAATGAAATTTGTAAATAAAAGAAATAAAAAGGTTAATGAAAAGTGTTTTCAATGAGTATCACAAAGGAAGATTAATATATAAAGAGCACCTAAAAACTGAGGAAAAGCCAATAATTCTGTAGACAAAATATAAAAATGTCTAAGAGGAGACAGTTCACAGAAAAAGACATGCACAAGTCCCCTCCCGACGTGAAAAGAGCTTCAAAGTCGTTCACATCACAACAAATGCAAACGGAAAGGGGGGGGGGGCTCTTGTGCTGACCCATTCCAGCGCTCACCGTGTTGATTCTTTCCTGTTACTTCAAGTTTCCCCGTTTTGTTATCTCCTTTACGTCTAGAGAACTTCCCTTTGCCGTTATTTCGGAGCAGTCCTGATAATGCTGACACATTACCTTAGTTTTCTATCGTTTTCCCCTTCAATCCCAAAGACTGTTTGTGGTGGCTCGAGGATTCTGGGTTGGTGGTTTGTTCTTTCACACTTACAGATGTGCTCCTTTCCTCTGGTCTGCATGGCTGCTACTGAGAAATCTGCTCATTCAGATCCGCTCCCCTTTACTTGAAGTGCCAGGCTCTCTTGCCGCTTTCAAGATTTTTTGTCTTTAGTTTGCAAAGGCTTGGGCATGATCTGGCCTTGCTGTGGGTCTGCTTGGGTTCATCCTGTCTACCATTCTCTCAGCTTTTTGGGTCTGCAGGCTTATGCACAGTGCCCAGCTTGAGAAATTTTCAGTGTTATTTCTTTCAGTCATTTTCCCACCTTATCCTCTTTCTCTTCTCCTTCCAGGACTGGGAAGACTTTTTTGTTATGATCTCAGGGTCCCTGCGGCCCTATTAAAGTTGTGTTCAGTCTGCTCGCCCTTTGTCATTCCGAATGCGTGGTTACTGATGTTCTAGCTAACACTTCCCTGGCCTTCTTCTGCCCTCTTCGTTTTGCTGTTGACTCCATCCACTGAAGTTTTTATAAATTTCAGTCATTATATTTTTCAGTTCTAAAATTTATATTTGGTTCAACTTTATATTTCTCTGGTGATATTTTCATTTTACTTTTCTGAGACATTTTACTTTTGTTTCAAGTATGTTTGTAATTGCTTTTAAAGCATTTTTATGATGGCTGATTTAAAATCTTTATCATACGATCCTAAAATCGCTGGCAGCTTGGTGTTGGTGCCTATTGATATGTGATTTTTTATATTAATTTATTTATTTGAAAGGCACAGTTAAGAGAGAGAGAGAGAGAGAGAGAGTCTTCAATCCACTGATTCACTTCCCAAATGGTTGTGATGGCCAGAGCTGGGCCAATCTGAAGTTAGGAGCCAGGAGTTTCTTCCGGGTCTCCCATGCAGGTGCAGGGGCCCAAGGACTTGGGCCATTCTCTACTGCTTTCCCAGGCCACAGCAGAGAGCTGGATCAGAAGAGGAGCAGCTGGGACTCAAATCAGCACCTACATAGGATGCAGGCACTACTGCAAGCGGCTGCTTTACCATTACATCACAGTGCCAGCTCCGATATCTGATATTTTTTTTAAATATTCTATTTTTTTATTTATTTGAAAATCATAGCATCATAGAGAGGGAAACAAATACGTAGAGAGAAAGGAGAGAGAGAAATATCTTCCATCCACTTGTTCACTTCCCAAACGGCTGCAATAGCAGAGTTTGGACCAGACCAAACCCAGGAGTCCAGAATTCCATCCTGGTCTCCCACATGGATGGCAGGGGCCCAGACAATTAAGCCCCCTCCCCAGCCTTCTCGAGCTGGATCCAAGCGGAGCAGCCAGGAATCAAACCAGCACCCCAATATTGGATGCTGGCTTCGCACGTGGGAGCTTATCCACTGTGCCCCAGCACCAGCCCCAGTGCATGGCACTTAATTGAAACCTGGGTGTGTGGGGTGTTACGCTGGACTGTATCCTATCTGGACCTTCTTCTTTAGCTGGCTTTGACATTGCTCCAGCAGTCAAGGATGAGTGTAAGGGCATCTCATTATTGCAGGTGCAGGTGTTAAGCCCAGGGTCCCCCCTCAGCCTCCTGTGACATCTGAGGACAGGTGGGTGAGTTCCTTGTTACTGCTGCATGGGGGGAGAAGCCCCAGCTTCCCACTGGGCCTCCGCTGCCACCTCCTTGGCTGGGAGCCGTGGGAGCGCCTCCTTACTCTTTTCCACATGGCCTCTGTGACGCCATGGAGGGAGGACAGCCTTCTCTCTGCTAGGCCGTCATTAGGTTTCTCTGCTACACAGCTGCGTGGTGGAAGAACGCTTCATTGCTCATGGGGACGGAAGTCCACATCTGAAGCTGACTCTGGGGAAGGATGGGCCTGTTTGTCCTCTAGCGGGGATTAACAGTTCTGTCCTTGGCCCCTCTGCTTCCGTCCCAGCAGGAGTGTTGGGACACTGTTATGGTTTAGTAAGAGCGGAGTCTAGGTTCACTCTTTGGTCATGGCTGGCATGAACGGGGTGTGGCAGCAGGGTACCCCCCTCTCCCCGGTGCTCCTGAACTAGAATAGAACCATCACCTAGAAGTTCTTGGTCTTGGTAGGCTCTCCCTTTCTTGGTCCTTTGGTCATTGAGAACAGAATTTCACCAGGACGATTTTTGTTTGTGTTTCAGAATGCTGATTTCTTCAGCTTCAAGTCCGAGACAGCACATAAGGAAACCCAGGGGTCTCACTGTTGTCTCATTATTTGGTCCTAAGCTCCCCAGCTTGTATATTATACTTAAGAAAAAATTACATCTACTCCATTTTTTCTGGAAATGAAAGTCAAGCACTGCTTTTACAAATTTGAAAACATCTTGAATTATTACCGATTCTCTAATCTAGTTCCTGTGTCCTTTCTTTTCCTACCCTCACGTACTCAGTGACGAGAAGGGTACCTTGCATGTCTGTTTGCAACAGTACAGCTCACCCTTGGGTTAATAATTATGAAATAGGTGACCATGAATAGAGGAATGGGGTTGAGGGGAGTTTTAGAACAAATGGTAAAAGGAAATACCAGATGCAAAACAAAAAGTAGTGCTGCCTTTTGGATATGGCTCAGGTGTGGCCCTCAAAGGCTCATGTGCTTCCAGTGTGGTGGTGTCGAGAGGAGTTGGAACATGTAGGAGGTGGGGCCTGGAGGGAGGTAATTAGGTTATCTGGGGCATTATTTTTGGAAAAGATGGCTGAAGTTCTCATGAGTGCTAGTTAGATCCTGTGAGTTACGAAAGGAACAAGCTTGGTCCCTGGACCTCTCTGGCTTCTTGTGTCATCAGGTGAGCTCTTCTGTATTCCCTCCGGCCACTGAAACTCCCTCTACCATGAGGAGCTCACCAAGGCCAACCACACGGAGCCTCCTGATCTTGGACGTGGAGCCTTCAAGTCAGTTGGCTAAATAAATCTCCTTTCTTTATAAAGTAGACCACCTCAGGATTTATTACAGCCACAAGAAATGAACACAGTTGGGTTAATGTTTTTAAAAAGGTAACTCATCTCAAATATATTAGCTTTATAACCCTTGTAGCAATCCATGAGCTGGGTATCATTGGGGTTGCTAGAGGTGGTACACATTCCCACGTCCCAGGAGCTGGAGCCAGCTGCGTCTGCCCCCTTTCCTACATAAGCAAAGGTTTTCCCAGAATCCCTAACAAGCAGACTTCCACGAGTACACTTCAAAAGGTTTGGAGAAGAACTGAATTTAACAATGACTTCATTTTGGTCCCAAAAAATTGTGAAATCCATGCATTCAAGAGGTATTGAAAAAGTTCATGGAAATGTGTATTAGGAAGAAAACTTGCACAGATTTCTGTTCCATTTTTCCAAGAACTTTCTGGAATAGCCTCTTATTTGCACATCATTGCAATCAGAACCATGTCACAAGGCCATTTCTCACTGCAAAGAAATATGGAAAAGCTAGTGAGTATTACGGTAAGGAGAAGCAGGTTGAGAATGGCTGCTGGGCCCACCACCCTTACAAATTCACCGTCATCCGTGACTGTTAACCAGAGTAGCCTTCATTTACAGCTGACAAAAATCTCCAGGGAGCCTACTCATTTATCACGGGAATATTCAATATGCTTCCATGTTGGCAAACTTTTGAAATGAATAATAACTTTAAAGAAAACGAAGTTTAACTTCTATTTGATGTCTGGGAATCTGTGAAAAATGTAGTGTTTTATAGAAAGGGCAGGAGAGGTTTTTATATTTAACCAAAGGGAGCATGCATTTAAGGAGATTACCAAGCATTGTATTAGGCAATGGGCACTATTAAGTCTCACACTCAATGCCCTGAAAGTTAGGGCAACTCCAGTGGCCATGTATAAAGGTGAGCCACCCACCCTCTTTGTCTGCTTTGGTCACTCTATGGAAGGCGCTGTGTTCTGTGCATCTGTTGGAAGTCCAGCTGCAAGGTGTCAGTTTGGTGACAGCGTTAGCATTATCTGTCCCTGATGTACAAAAGAGAGACACAAGGGTGCAGAGAGAGGAAGGTGCATGCTGCCAGCGCCAGGCAGATCTGAGTGCTTTGTTTAGCCCTGGTTTTCCTTGAGGGGCACCTGGCACCTAGAGCAACCAAGAGCAGGTAATTTCAGAGGGGAAAAAAAAAATCTTGCACTCTACATGAGTGCTAATTGCCCAGCAGTAGAAAATAGCAGGCAGATATGAAACCCCAAAGGTTGGTGATAACTGTATTTAACCTCTCCTAAAAGAACATTAAAGAGGCATTAATACTTCCGTGGGGGGGGGACCCCAATGTGTGAAAAAAGAAACAGAGATTGCTGACAGAGTCACTTTGCACCCGAGGGAAGCGTGCCAGAATCAATTGCTGGTAGGAGGCCAGGGGAATGAGAGCGTGTTGTGGATTGCAATCACATTCTACATCTCTAAAAGCTTCTCTGGACAGATTGTAAATTACCCTGACCTTAAAGGAAACGTTCCCACAAAGCCTCTGGTTTTTATGAACATTCCACCTGGCTGGTCTGACCCGGCTTCAGCTAAAGTGAAAAATGAGCCAAGAAGCCAGCTGAGCTGTACAGAGCCTGGGGTCAGGTTGCACGTTCCATTCTCTTTGGCTGCTCACATGTAGTTAGAGAGAAAAGAGCATTATTTCCAGAAACAATAACCAAACCCAAGCCCAGCTGGGAACGGCTACCTGCTGTCCCAACCTTGCTGTGGCATTTGTTAAAACCAGTGTGACACTTGGGGTTTCCCTTCAGGTTTCCAAGCCGCTGGTGAGAGGACCAGGCAGCATTGTGGTGACGGCAGGTTATTGGATAAGTGCTAGGAGGTGCTTTTGATTGAAAACAGACACAGACACTGGAAAACTTAAGCCAAAAAGATATGAAATTGGAAGGGTACTGGCTGGGGAGCGAGGCATCACCAGGATCCTGCCGTAAGATCTTTTGTTCAGGGGCCAGTGCATCCCATATGGATGCCGGTTCAAGTCCCAGCTGCTCCACTTCCAACCCAGCTCCCTGCTAATGTGCCTGGGAAAACAGTGGAAGACAGCCCAAGTGCCACGTAGGAGACCCAGAAGAAGCTCCTGGCTCCTGACTTCAGATTGGCCCAGGTCTGGCCACTCTGGCCATTGCAGCCATTTGGAGAATGAACCAGAAGATGGAAGATCAATCTCTCTCTCTGCCTTTCAAATAAATAAACAAATCTTAAGAGAAAAAAAAAAAGATCTATGGCTCAGCCCAGTGCCATAGGCAACTGCAGGTACTGTGAGCAGCCCTGTCGTTGGCTCCTCCCCCCAAAGCTGTGCACCTCACTGCCCTGTGCATGCCCTCTGAGCTGTGAGTTCCTTGATGAGCCAGGAGCAGCCCCAGCACCCCCTCCGGGTTCAGCACAAACTGTGAGGGTTTCACTGAGGCCACAGGGCCACTCTCAAGCTCAGGCTAACAGAGGGTGGAGAATTCTCTATACAAAGGGTCTACTGAGCACCCCAAGCTACAGCAGCTGCTGTAGATGAATTAGAAAAACTGAAGGGCTACTCCGTGTGCTACCCGAATTTCATACATAACACTATGTATCTAACAGTGTTTATTATTATATCATATATGGATATATATATTATATTCTAAGAAAAACTTGAGTTTTCTGGCAATCAATTATTAAATATTCATGGAGCAGATTGGGTCCTGATGAAGACCTTATTCTCAACTCCAATACAAGAGAGGCTAAAAATCTTTATGTGGGAGGCCAGTGCTGTGGCGTAGTGGGTAAAGTCACTGCCTGTGATGCTGGCCTCCCATATGGACACCGGTTCCTGTCCTGGCTGCTCCACTTCTGATCCAGCTCCCTGCTAATGTGCCTGGGAAAAGCAGCAGAAAATGGTTCAAGTGCTTGGGTCCCTGCACTCATGTGGGAGACCTGGAAGAAGCTCTGGTTCCTGGCTTCTGCCTGGCTCAGACCTTGCCATTGCAGCCATCTGGGGAGTGAACCAGTGGATGAAAGATCTCTCTCTCTCTCTCTCTCTCTCTCTCTCTCTCTCTTTCTTTGTAACTCTGATTTTCAAATAAATAAACAAACCTTTTAAAAAAAGCTTTACATAGGATTTACATCGGGCCTCTTTCAGACTGAAAATTTGTGCCAGTTTTCTGCCAACCACACCTCAACCCCCTCCTCCAGCCTGCATCTTCTTGGCCCTTTCTCTACTAAAATGTAAAAAAAAAATTATTTATTAAAGATTTATTTATTTTATTTGAAAGTCAGTGTTACAGAGAGGGAGAGGCAGAGGCAGAGAGACAGAGATCTTCCATCTGCTGGTTCACTCCTCAAATGACTGCAATGGCTGGAGCTGGGCCAGTCTGAAGCCACAGCCAGGAACTTCTTCCAGGTCTCCCACATGGGTGCAGGGGCCCCAACACTTGGGCTATCCTTTGCTGTATTAGCAGGGAGCTGTATTGGAAGAGGAGCATCTGGGACTAGAACCAGTGCCTATATGTGGCCCATAGGCTTTACCCGCTAATGCCACTGCACTGGCCCCCTGGCCGTTTCTTTAGACATTTGCTTCTGAGCTGGGTGCTACAGGGGACGCAGTACAGGAAGAAGAGAGGGAAACCCCATGAACAGGTAGGGCTGTCACCTAACAACACCTGTCTGGGTGCTGGGAGCTCTACCATGTATTATATCCTTGGACAAGTTATATCAACTTCAGATTTATTTGAAAAGCAGAGTTACAGTGAGAGAGGAAGAGACAGAGAGAGAGAGAGAGAGAGAGGAGACCTTCTGTCTGCTGGTTCACTTGCCAAATGTCCTCAACAACCAGGCCTGGGCCAGGAGCCGGGAGCCTCATCTGGGTCTCCCACATGGGTGCAATGCTGTATTCCACTGCTTTCCCAGGCACTTTAGCAAGGAGCTGGATTGGAAGTGGAGCAGCCGGGACTTGAACCGGTGCCCATATGGGATGCTAGCATCACAGGCAGCAGCTTAACCTGCTGTGCCACAGCACCAGCCCCTGAAGTCTGCCCTTTCTAAAGTGTCCCCTTCTCCATCAGGCCTTCCTCAGTCTCCTGTAGAGAGGGGATCCCTCCCTCCTCTGGGCTGCTTTTGCCTTTGATTGGGCCTTTTTGATAGCACTCAATACAGGCGGGGAAGGCTGTGGAACAGCAGGAATCCTCCCCACCCCCTAGCAGCCATCACAGCGCCTTGGCGGAGCAGCCCTTCCACGCCCGGTCACGCTGAATTCTCCATGGTAAACTCCCCTTTTAGCATCTGCAATTTGCCGGTTGGTTGTCTAAACTGCATTTTTGCAACTACAACAAAAAAGATAGATTTTGTACTGATGGTAGAGTCATAGAATCAAGGTTTGGGTTCTACATTTACTACACACAAAATTACACCAAAATAGTCTCTAACAATGTCCTTAGGGAGGGGCCGTGCTGGAGACTGGGGGACGGCTGTCTTCTGGAAGTCCAACACATGCATTTTTATCTCTGTGTGTGTTTCCTGGGGTAAGCAGTAGATGACAGATGAATGCATTTAGGAAAACAGCCCATTTAAAAAACCCAGAACCTCATCAGTGAGGCAACAGGTTCACATGAGGCTAAGTAGAGGGGAACTGAGGCGTTCTGAGGGAACAACATAGTCATTTCCAGCTTGTGCTCATTCTGTGACAATGAAAGAGGAATGTCTAACATTGTTTAAATTATTTTTGAGCTCAAATAGCTCAATCTGTGTACATTCAAAAGCGTGTGTGATACAATTCCACTGCATTGTCCCGGGCTAAAGCGCTCACTCAGTCTTAGCTCACTGGTGCTACTCAAGGTTCTGTTGTATGCACTAGCTTTTCAGCAAATTGCAACTGGTGGTGGTAGAAATGAGGCAATGGAAATCTATCTGGTCTGTTAAAAATGTCCCAGAAATGCGCTAAGAGCCATCTTCGCTCTAGTCTTGACTGCTGGAAGGTATATGGCTAAATTTCTGGCCTTTCTGCCTTCTCCACTAATGCCCAAAGCAACACTGATGCTTCTCTGAATTTAGGACTCTTTAAAAAAAACCAGTTATTTATTGAAAGACTGAGAGAGGGAGAGTGAGAAAGAGAGACATCCCTTCCATCCACTGCTTCAGAAGCCAGGAACACAGAGGTGGCAGGGATCCAAGTACTTGGGCTATCACCTGCTGCCTCCCAGGAACATTAGCAGGTAGCCAGGACCTGAGCCAGGCACTCCCATATGGGATGCGGGCATCCCAAGTGCAGGCTCAGCCTGCTGGGCCACGATTCCTGGCCAATCTGGGGCTCCTAAGTCGTTATGTCAGCTCACGCTTCTCACTGGTGTCCCTTGGGGTGCTTCTCCACCCACTGAACACAGGCAGGGGCCGCTTGGGCAAGCACTGTGCTGACCCCTGCAGGATGAACTCGCACCATGCACCTGTCTCACCGTGCGGCTGTAGGCTTCTGAAGTCTGTGCTTAACACTGCTCTTCTTGCTGCAACTGGAATTTCTAGCTTGCCCAATCTTGCTGTTTTTTTTTTTTTTTTAAAGCAGATTGTATAAAGTCTTTGCAGAGGACAGTCGCTCTGACTATGTTGATGAGGACAAACTATCCCTGTAATCTTTTAATGACTTCATCATCATAAGCTCAAGCATCTTTATAATAGGGATAGTGTCATTTTTATCTCTTTCTTTCCAGAACTTTACATGACTCCAGCGCATAAAAAAAGTCATCAGGAAATGTTTATCATTGGCTTGCCGTGGGGGGTTTTCCACATGGGTGCCGTGAAGTTTGGAAGTCGTACGAATAGATATTTGTGTGTGTGCTGTTTTCCTTCTCTGGAAGAAGATCCTGCTCCAGCCTGGGCGTGCTGGCGGCTGCTGTGAGCCTTATTCCCCTCCAGGTGTGAGAGGGAGCAGGGCACAGAATGGAGGGAGAACACGAGAGAGATGACAGAATGCAGGCGGCAGGAGGGTCTGGGCCCAGAGACGCCAGGAGGAAGTGAGCACATGAAGAATCCTGAAGACGACTCTTGCCAAATATGTCACAAAGCCACTCTCTGCGGAGACACTCACGGATGGGGTCGGTTTTCGGGGGCATGGGGAAAGCCTCTGTCTCACCTCCTCTGAAAGTATAACCTTGGTGGGGGGCGGGCATTTGGTGCAGCCATTAAAATGATAAGAAGACCAGGGGGTCGCCCAAAACCCCTGAGGGCATCTGTCAGTACCTCTGAGGTCCCTGGGGCTGGCCGGGATCCAGAGCAGCTGAGAGTCTTATAGCTACCCTCCCCGAGCTACTGAGCACGCCACTTAGGCACCAACCAGAGCTAGACCTGCCTCTGAGGACTGCGTGGAAGTCTGTGTTGGCACCGAGTACAGCAGAAGAAAACAAAAGAAAAGGAGCTAAACAGTCCTTGACGAGTTGCGGCTGCTGTGGCTGCGCTACAGGGTGCTGGCCCAAGGAACTTGGCAAAAGCAAAATAAGGCCCCTTTGGAGGAGGACACATCCAAAGCACGCTTCCGAATACCCCCACAAATAAGTTAGGGTCGGTGACAAGTTGTCCCATCCGAGGCAAACAAGAGGGACAGGCATTGGGCACAGAAGCTGTGACAGCCCTTGGGACACCTGCATTGGATACTGGATGCCTGCATTCCAGTCTCAGTCCCACTCCTGATTCCAGTCTCCTGCTAATGTGTACCTTGTATGGCCACTCAGGTGGCTGGGCCCCTGCCACCCACGTGGGAGACCTAGATGAAGTTCCTGGGTCCTGGCTTACTACAGCCCTGGTATTGCAACCATTTGAGTAATAAAACAGCAGATGGAACATTCCTGTCTCTGTCTCTTTCTCTCTCTCCCTCCCTCCCCTCGCTTCCATCTTTCAAAAATACACAAAATATATAGAGATAAATATAAACAAAAATCAAGGGAATAAGAAAGAACAAAACTGTGGAGAGAAGAAATCAATTGACACAGATTTCATCTACCAGACCCAGGTTAAAAAATAGCTATACTTGTCATGTATTCAGAAATAAAAGGTAACTTTGAACATAATGATATAAGACTACAAAAAGTTGCCTATCATATCTGAAAAGGAACCAAGCTGAAAATAAAAAAGACTGTAACAGAAACTTAAAAAGCAATGGCCAGGCCGGCACCGCGGCTCACTAGGCTAATCCTCCGCCTTGCGGCACCAGCACACCAGGTTCTAGTCCCGGTTGGGGCGCCGGATTCTGTTCCGGTTGCCCCTCTTCCAGGTCAGCTCTCTGCTGTGGCCAGGGAATGCAGTGGAGGATGGCCCAAGTGCTTGGGCCCTGCACCCCATGGGAGACCAGCAGAAGCACCTGGCTCCTGCCATGGGATCAGTGCGGTGCGCCGGCCACAGTGCGCCGGCCGTGGCGGCCGTTGGAGGGTGAACCAATGGCAAAGGAAGACCTTTCTCTCTGTCTCTCTCTCTCACTGTCCACTCTGCATGTCAAAAAAAAAAAAAAAAAGGCAATGGCCACACATGCAACATATCACTGATATAAGGGAGAAATAATAAACTAGAACTTGGGATAGAGGACCTTGTATAGAGCGTGTAGTATTGAGAGAAAAAATGAAAACAATGTACAGGAGAGTGTAGGAGATGGAGAGACTCTGCTGCAAATTCCCAACATTTGTGTCCCAGGAGAAGACTCACGAGAGAAGGTAGAGACTGAGAATTGTTCAGGCTGATCAAAGACACCACTCACAGATTTAAGAGAGTCCGTGAATTCCAGACAGAGTAGAGTGAAGTCCATGCTTAGATGACTTGTCATGACTCCAGAAACCTAGAATAAAGAGAAAATCTTAGAACAGCCAGAGGGGGGAAAAAGTTATCCTCAGCTGACTTTTTAACAGCCTGTGGGAAAGTAGCTTTAACATGTTTGCAGACAATTAGCACCAACCTAGCATTTTACCCACAGCAACAACCACCAAAAAACTGATGCCATTAAGATTGAATTTGGCCCCTTCCCTTGGACTGCGGTTTCCTATAAAATTGTGGACACTCTAGGGGTGGCTTTAAAATGACATGCTGAGGGCCGGCACTGCGGCTCACTAGGCTAACTCTCTCACTGCGGCGTCGGCACCCTGGGTTCTAGTCCCGGTCAGGGTGCCGGTTCTGTCCCAGTTGCTCATCTTCCAGTCCAGCTCTCTGCTGTGGCTTGGGAGGGCAGTGGAGGATGGCCCACGTCCTTGGTTCCTGCACCCGCATGGGAGACCAGGAGGAATCCTGGCTTTGGATCAGCGTAGTGCACCGGCCAAGGCCACTTGGAGAGTAAACCAACAGAAAAAGGAAGACCTTTCTTTCTGTCTCTCTCTCACTGTCTAACTCTGCCTGTCCAAAAAAAAATAAAATAAAATAAAATAAAATAAAAAAGCCATGTTGATGGTTAGGAAATGAGTTCATCCAACCCATGTTTGGAAAAAGTCCCGAGTCTGTGTCTGCTGTGGCACACCAAGTTGGTGGGGGAGCCTGTGAGATTGAAGGGAACTGCCAAAGGCCAGCCAGGCTTCCCCGACTATCTGCCCTACTCCGAGAACAGCTTGTTGGAGAGAAACAACTGCCTCCTCTTTTCACTGACTCCTCACCTCTCGAGGCCTTGAAAACCAGTTCCTCATCCTCACCCTGTGGGCAGGGCTGGCGTGCACATTTAGCCACGCTAAGAAAGGACTCCCAGTATCAGTTTGAGTGCACAGGATGTGGGTCCTGGTGACCCTCTGCGGTCCTCGGCTGTTACCCCGTGGGTGGCTGCCGTGTGGAGAAGCCGAGCAGCGATGGCGGTGGAGACAGCCAAGGCAGAGGCTACTGAACCACAGGTCAGCAATTCCCTATGTGAATACCAGTGCCTGCGACTGCCCCAGGCCCACGTGTTCACAGCCCTTCCTCTCAGTCACCTCCCTTGGTGCCTGGTCACCTGCTTCGCATTTCCCCTGCAACTTTAAACCCTCCAACAACATTGCTGCCTTGTCTCCTTGCACCAGAGTACCTTTAACAAAAAAATCCACGCCTCTCTCAAAACCTGCTTCAGAGCTCCTTTGAAATATTCGGAAAGGGATTGCATAGTCTCTTTCCGCAAACTGTTCATTTCTGCATATGACTATATCATTTTGTTGCACTGTAAGTGGGCTTTAAAAAGTGAAAATAAGAGGGATATTTTTTTCCTGTAGTTAGCTTTAGGCAGAGAAGGTATTTTCTTCCTAGCCCAGATTCAAAATAGGCTTCCTTTAAAATGCAAACTCCATGGGTACCTTTTAAATTTGCTTAAAATAACTTTTCTTTATTATGCAGTATACATTGTTTAAAAGATTTATTTATTTATTTATTTGAAAGGTGGAATTACAGAGAGGGAGAGGTAGAGGCACAGGGAGAGAGATCTCCCATCTGCTGGTGCACTCTCCAAACGGCCGCAATGGCCAGGGCTGGGCCAGACCAAAGCCAGGAGCCAGGAGCTTCATCCAGTTTCCCACAGCGGTGCAGGGGCCCAAGCATTTGGGCCATCCTCCACTGATTTCCCATGAGCACTAGCAGGGAGCTAGATTGCAAGTGGAGCAGCTGGGAATCAAACCAGCAGGCGCTGCAGCTGGCAGCTTAACCTGCTACAGCACAGCTCTGACCCCAGCAGTATAAATTTATAATAAAAAATGAGAAAATGCAAATACACCTAACAACCTCTAATGCCCCTTCACTTCCCTCACATATATGTCTGTCTGCCTGTATAGATATAAAATGAAGTATAACATTCATCTTGTATATAAACCTTTTCAAGGCAGATTTACTCCTGTATTCATTGTCAATGTCAGGTGCACCAAAACACAGCCATACGTGGAAAAAGAAGCAACTTCTCCTTTCTGGGGACACTTGCTTCATTTGTCTTTCAGTGAATGCATCAAGCACTATCAATGCAAGGTTGTTTTGACATCAGATAAAATATCCTGTAGTGGTGCAGTTCAATATGATTTGGATTATCATCTTTAGATACAAAAGCAGACTGTGAGTTCAGAGCCTAAAGACTTCATTTCAAACCTCAGGGTTTGAACTGCATTTGAATTCAAATTCAGTAATGCCCTTAGATCAAGTTGAGCTGACACATTCTTTAGAAGAAACTGGAATAAGCCAATTTGATGGGAATTATGCTGTGTAGTGCCTTGTCACTCCAGATATTTCACTTTTACATTAATTTTTTTTTCAATTAATTTAAAGGTAACTGCTATATGCCAGATTTCCAAACCATTTGTCATTATTATTCATTTATTTATATGCACCACTGTTGTTTGCAGGGACGTAGCTCTTAGGAACCATAATTGCTCTGAAGCTATCAAGTTGCTCATGTAAAACTTGGTGAACTCTTTTCTCTGCTGAGGAAGGTAAAGGTTGGTTTGGAGAACATTCACCAGGGATCACTGTGTCCCGTGCACATTTGGATCTCTGCTCCTTGCACTGAGCCCTGGGATCCTAGGGCATAATGAAGTCCCAACAAAAACTTCCTGATGGAAGGAGACTTCCAGGGAAAGAAAGAGCACGTTGTGGAAAAGGTGGAAAGAGCTATTACACTGGTGCAAGTGATGTAAGAAAAAAGGTCAGCCGGCGCCGCAGCTCACTAGGCTAATCCTCCGCCTGCGGCACCGGCACACCGGGTTCTAGTCCGGGTTGGGGCACCAGATTCTGTCCCGGTTGCCCCTCTTCCAGGCCAGCTCTCTGCTATGGCCCGGGAGTGCAGTGGAGGATGGCCCAAGTGCTTGGGCCCTGCACCCGCATGGGAGACCAGGAGAAGCACCTGGCTCCTGCCTTCGGATCAGCGCGGTGCGCCGGCCGCAGCATGCTGGCCATAGCGGCCATTGGGGGGTGAACCAATGGAAAAGGAAGACCTTTCTCTCTGTCTCTCTCTCTCTGTCTACTTTGCCTGTCAAAACAAAAATAAAATAAAATAAAATAGTGATTGACCAGGTATAACACTATAGACATCAGTATGACAAACTCCCAAAACTCTCCAGCCATGTCTACAGTGTCAAACAATTCCTTCCAATCCTACCTGGGAAATCATTGCCTTTGTTTCATTCAAAGCTCACTTTAAACCCCAACTCCCCTAAAAATAGCTATTGAAGAACCACAAAGTCAATGTAATTTCTTAAAGGGTGAGGCTACACCAAAGTCAGAAACATTACAACAACCTGGATTTTCTTTTTGTTTGTTTGTTTTTACTCTTTGGTAAACAGAAGGGGTATTCTCTCCATCTCAAATCCCACATCAAATTCACATAGAGTAAATTTATGGTAATACATTTTGAATTCGTAGGCAGTAATCATGAAGCGCACAACACACTGGTTGATCAGTGCTTTTGCAATCAGTCAGACCTTTGCCTCTAAATGTCAGGCAACCACAGACTCCAGTCTTCTTGGAAGGCAGCTCGGTGTTTGTCCCACTCAGTCAGTTGGCTGATAGCTGGAATGTGACTGTGTGGTCAAAACTTTCACTTTCACTCATTTTCTCCGAAAGACTGCTGATATTCTCAACATTTCCTTTAAAAGTGAAAGTAACTAACCTGCAATGAGGTCTCAGTAATGGAGCATGAAGACGACCCTACTTAACGTTTTTCCATGATTGTCCGGAGTCTTCAGTGTAAAGTCTGGATTCCTTAAACTGGCAACCATGGAACTGCAGAATCTGAAGCCAGCCTCATTTATCTTTCTCCTACCATCTTTTAATCTTCCCTCTTCTCACTCTCTGCTCAGGCGTGCTAAATTATTCTTGGTTCCCTAGGAAGTGCTATTGCTCTACGTCTTCTGTCTTGATGTTTTCCTGGCTACTTCCTGTTCATCCTGCCCAGATCCAACATAGTTGCATAAATCCATTCGGAGTGTTACTAAGCAGTTAAGGTCAACCATCCCCTAAGTGTCAGAGTAGTCAAACCACTTTCGGCGATGTACTTTTCACATCAGATTTGCCTCTTCTTTGCTAGCCTCTCGTTATAGTAGTTTATACTCACAGCTTTGACTTCTTAATCCCTTAAATCTGATCACTTCTTAATCCCTTAAAAACTTGCTTCCTCCAGGATTACTCAACAGAAGTGCCTAGTGGAAGGGTTCCAGCTTCCTCATAATCGCTTACTTCATTGGTAATGGTTTTCACAAATGCTCGTACTAAGCCTCCTTAAGTTTCTAAAGCCAGCAAGTGGCTAGTCGTCCTGTCACATTTTGCCTTCCTTTGCTCTCTGTGCCATAGTTTTCTTGGGTCTCTTGAAGTGACTGCTTCTTCACTGGCTCCACCTCTTTCCAGGATTTCTTCCTCTAAGTCTTCACTGGCTTCACATCTTTCTCTAACTAAAGAAATCCCTCTGGCTTCATTGGGTTCAAAATAAATGTATTCAGATGGTTCCCATTCCCTCAGTTCAACAGACTCAAGTCATTTGCATATCCAGTTGATTCTAGTTTCTCAGAGAAGAAGGGAGCAATTCCAGCACAGTAAAAAAGGGCATTTGTATCATTAGATAAGACTTGGGACGCTGGTTCAAGTCCTGGCTGCTCCCTGGTCCAGCTTCTTGTTGATGTGCCTGGGAAAGCAGTGGGAGTTGGCCCAAGTGCTTAGGGCCCTGCACCTGCATGGGAGACCTGAAAAAAGCTCCAGGCTCCTGGCTTTGGATCTGCTCAGCTCTGGCCAATGTGGCCCTAAGGGGAGTGAACCAGCTGATGGAAGGCCTCTCCCTCTGTCTGTCCCTCCCTTTTCTGTCATTCTACCTTTCAAATAAATAAATACTTTTGAAAAAAGACTTAGGTTCATATCTCGGGTCTATGGCTCATTCTTGAGTAGTGTGTCATGTAGCTTATTACTGAACTTATTTAGGTCTCAGTTCCTTGCCTGTAAGTGAAAAAAATAATGGCTATCTTGTGGTGTTACTATGCTAATTATAGTACACCAATTGCATATTCCAATAATGGGCATAATGTTCACACTCAACAAAAGTTATTGCTATTTCCACACTCACTCACCTCAAACTTGTACAGTCTTGGTCCAAGTTCATTTCTTCCAGTGTTATCAGAAATAACAACAGCAGGCACATCTTTAGGATAAGGACCAGGTTTCTTTTCTGGCTCACTGGTTCCCAGTGGATTGTAGAATCAAAACCTCATTCTTTCCTATTTAATAACCTCTGGGTCCTAGCCCCCACTGCCCACTTCCACCTTCTCCATTACTGCTCTTTTAAATGAATACCATTCTCCAAGAAAACTGGACATTCTTTGATCCTCTAACGTATCATTTACTCTGCTTACGGTCGTCTCAATTATGCTTCCTTTATGAAACTTATCTCCCTGGCTGTACTTCATTCTCAGAGTGTTTTGTCTGTACCTCTCTCACAGGGCACTCTTATCCTGACTGCTATTCAATTATTTGAGTCTAAGTGCAATCCTTCCTGCTTGCAGATTGTAACACCTTTGAAGGGTGAAGCTAGGTTTACTTCCTACCACTCAGTGATGATGCCTGGTAAAAACAAAGCCAGCCTGCCGTATGGGAATAGCAGGTTGAGTCCTGGTTGCTCTGCTTCTGATCCAGCTTCCTAATGTACCTGGGAAGGCAGTAGAAGATGGCTCCAGTGCTTGGGTTCCTGTCACCCATGGGGGAGGCCAGGATGGAGTTCCTGGCTCCTGGTTTCTGGCTGGTCCAATCCTAGCTACTGCAGCCATTTGGGGAGGGAACCAGCGGATGGATGATCTCTCTCTCTCTCTCTCTGCCTTTCAAATCAATAAATAAAGCTTGATAAAAACAAACACTAGACTTCCTCAGGGAATTATTTGCATTTCCTCACGTCTTATGAATAGGTTGGCAGAAGAAGGATGTGTATGGGATATAGCAGAGGTGCTGCTGGCTCAGTTCCCACTAAGAATTTTCCCAGCAGCAGCAGAAAGGCAGTATTGAAACAGCCACCTTAGAAACTGACAGGGTAAGACTTTAAGATCTGTTGATCAATTGCAATCAATCTCTTGGGAAACACTTTACCAATCTGCTGCTTTTCTTTCATATTTCTTTTCTTCCCTGGAGCTATTTTCCTAACCTTCTAGTCTCCTCTAAACCAAAGAGAAACACACATTCTATTTTAAGCCCACAGTTGAACACCACAGGGACACGCACACACACATTTAATGTTAGTTTATGCATTGGCTTATATTTGAGAATTTTATTTAAAATAAATTTTTTTTCATGATGTAGTGGAGCAGCAGATTAAGCCACTGCTTGTGATGTCAGCATCCTCTATGGGTACCAGTTTGAGTCCTGGCTGCTCCACTCCTGATCCAGCTCCATGCTAATGCACCTGGGAAAGCCGCAGAGGATGGCCCAGGTGCTTGGGCCCCTGCCACCCATGGGGGAGACTCGGATGGAGTTCTAGACTCCTAGTTTCCACCTGGCCCAGCCCAAACCATTGTGGTTATTTGGAGAGTGAACTGGCAGACGGAAGATCCCTGCCTTCTCTCCTCCCCCTGCTTTGTGTGTGTGTGTGTGTGTGTGTGTATCTCTAATTCTGCTTTTAAAATAATAAATAACTCTTTAAAAATAAATAAAATATAAAATCAAATTTCTTTCAACCAAAATCCAAGACCAATGTTTTATGGATATTAAGGCAGCACCCAGCATAGTACTTTGAACACAGTAAAAATTCAGTACCAATAATTGAAAGAATGAATTCATGGTACACAATTTGCAAAACTTATTGTTGGGTTAATTGCAGTGGAAAATGAGAGAAGATATAGTGAAAGTAAGCAAGACTCCGTGACACTTGGGGACTCGGCCTCTCACTGGCCCCAGCTGGGTAAATCTTTGGGTGCCCAGTGGTAGACAAGGATTTAAGTATCCTCAATTGAGCCCTTGAGATGAGAGAGGATATATCATTTCATATTTTAGAAGTTCTGTGGTACTTAGCCTAATCCAAAGACACTTTCTCGAATGCAAGAGGTTCTGGGAATCAGAAATATCACATGCTCCATTATTCAAGAAGTTGTAAAATTTTCAGCAAACTCTTATGATCTTCAATCTCTCTACAGAGTTAGCAAAATATGCAATTAATAGTCTTAATTTACATATCAAAGATCACACCGCTGGCACTAAAAACCCACTCCAGATTCTCTTCTTTCCACTATGGTATGTCCGATGGCAGGCACCCCTTTTTCCACTATTGTCCATCAGTGTCGCAGGCATCGTGGCACAGTGGGTTAAGTCCCAGCTGGAAAGCCCACTTTCCACCCAGCTTCCTGCCGATGTGCCTGGGAGGCAGCAGATGATGGCCCAAGTGACTGGGTTGCTGTCACTCTCATGGAAGGTCCAGATGGAGTTCTTAGTTCCTGGCTTTGCCCTGGCTCAGCCCAGGCTGTTGCACGCATTTGGGGGAGTGAACCAGTGGTTGGAAGATCTCCCTCTCTTTAACTCTGTCACTGTCTTTAAAATAAAAAAAAAATTTAAAATGTCAGGAAAACAAATAGAAGATATAGCATATTTATAAATTATCCAGCTTGATTTAAAAAAAAATGAGGAAGGATCCAGTGTTGTGGTATAGTGGGCAAAGCCACTGCCTGTGATGCTGGCTTCCCATGTGGGCACAGGGTTCAGTCCCCACAGCTCTCTGCTAGTGGCCTGGGAAAGCAACAGAAGATGGCCTCAGTGCTTGGGCCCCTGCACCCACGTGGGAGACCCAGAGGAAGCTCCTGGCTCCTAGCTTCGGCCTGGCCTAGCCATTTGGAGAGTGGACCAGTGGATAGAAGATACCGCTCTCTTTGTCTCTCCCTCTCTGTGACTCTGCCTTTCAAATAAATACATAAATCTTTCTTTAAAAAAAAAAAAACGAGGAAAACCAAGGTTAAAAAAAAATTAGTGCCACAGCTCCTACTAAAAGCCAAATAACTTAAGGCAGTCCCCATGTGTCCCTCGGAATGGCGCTGTGCACACTAACACCCTCGCCTTTCAGAAAATACGAGGTGTATAGAGACCCTGCAGCTCTCAGCTCAGAGGTACAGGTCTGTATGCGGCCTGGGGACAAGTGTTTGGAGGGGATGTGAAGCGTGGCAGGCACACGTTCTGGCACTTGATTTTGCGACGCCTATGGCTCAGGCCCTTAATGAAGAGATGCTCTGATGTAGCAAAGGGGGCCCAGGACTTCCGGGACATCCTGGACGGTGTTCGAATCCTGCCCCTACCACTTAACGGTGTGGCCTTGGCCAGGCCACTGAACTTCTTTGAGCCCTGGTGTCCCCAAGAGTGAAATGGAGATACATCAGGGTTGAGGGTGCGGTGTCTGGCACACACCCTAGGTCTGTAAGTGTTTGCTCAGCGGTGAAACCGCACGGCAGAGGCGCAGTAAAAGGCAGTCCCACGTGGCTGCTGTTTCTCCGGACACCGCCTCGGCCTCCGTCAGGGCCATGTCCGGGGCTCCCAGGGCCTCCCTCGGCCTCGTTCTCAAAACATTCCGGTCTTACAGCTTCACTTCGCCTTCTCTCCCCGCTCCGCCCCAGAGAGCGCGCTTAGGCCCGACAGCGCGTCTCAGCTCAGCGACACAAGTCCACCCCGGCGGGAACTTCCGCGCAACGTCCCGTTTTTCCTCAATCCTTTTTTTTTTTTTTTTTTTTTCCGCCGTTTCCACGTCCCAGCCAAGCTCAGCCGCCCCGGGACACCTCCCGGCAGAATCTAGGCCACACCCCCCTCAAGAGGAGGCACCGGGTTGGCTCTAGGCAGTGTGGCAGGCCCGCGTTGCCTAGGAAACCGGGGCGGGACTTGGGAAATGACGGCAACTCCCCGCGCGGGATTTGCGCAGGCGCCTGGGCTGACCGCTGACTATCGCGAGAATCGCCTCCCGGAAGTTCCACGTCAGTAAGACGGCTGGTCAGCGGGTCGGTGGGTTTCTCAGGTCCTGCGTTGCCGGCAGCAAGTGAGGACGCCCGGCCTCGGACCGACAGAGCCATGGTAGGTCCAGACCCCGCAGGAGGGAGCGGCGTACCATCGGCTGCGGCCAGTTCCTTGGGCTCCTGGACTGAGGGCCGCGGTAAGCAGCGGTCTAGGCCGCCGCTGTGGCCGCCGCCCTCGGCCTTGCGGGGTCCGGGTCGAGTTTGGAGCCCAGAGAGGGGAGGGAGTGTGGGGCTTAGGAGACTGGAGTGGTTCTGGGAGGCAGTGCCTGCGAGTAAGGGGTTCCTGGCTCCTGTGGGACTTCACGGCTCTTGGCCGAGCTCCTGCAGTCTGCAGCGGGGTTCGTGGTGTAGGGAAAACATAAGGCGGCTTTAGTAAAACGGCTTAATTCTGCCTTTAAAAATGGTCACAGCTGATCTTGCAGTCCTGTTGGGCTGCTTCCTGTAGCGGGATGTGCTGATGGAAAACTAAAGCAGAGGAGCCAAGAAGAGAAAAAGTGAAAGTGTGTATGGAGGAAGGAAATGGAATTTCAAATGCTTTGGGATCCCGGGTGTTGGATTTCTAGGGGGAACGTTCCTAAAACCGGCCTGTTTGCGTTTGCCGGTGCAGTGCCTGGTAAGAATAGCGGTCATGGTAGCATCCTCCAGCAGGCCCCGAACTGCTTTCAGACAAGAATGTTAATAAGTAGTGCAAAGAGAGCCTTTCCAAAAGAAAGCGACAAAATCAACATCTTTATGCACCTTTTCACTTCTCTATTACGAAGCACAGGATCAAAGATTTGGGAGCTTGAGGAGTTCCAAGTCCCTCCTCTTGCAGTTTAAAAACAAAAACTCAAATTTGTACAAGGCTAATTGCCGTTGAGTTGGAGCTAAAATAGAAGCTGCCTGGTGAACACTGTGGCTGTTCCCAGAATGCCGCTGTGGGTACACTGTGGTGCCTTCACTCGCAGACAGCTCCCCCACACCCTCCTCATCCTGAGCTTTCTTGGGGCCCCAGGTTAAGGGCCCCCGGGCTGGAGACCCTGAGTCTCTCAGTTACACTGCTCCCTGTTAGCCACAGTCTGCTGTGGTGTGGGCATGCTGCGCTTGCGGCAATGGCAGTGGGCGTCTCTGAACAGGACCCTTGGGTCTGCCTTATTCGGCTTGTGTTGCAATCTTTGTATTTAAGGCTGCATTTTTCTGATGAAGCATTGCCTTCATTCTTCGATATATTTTAAATCCTTTGTGCAAAACACAGAGTGTGCATTTGTTTTCTCATTTCTGTATTTAGTACCAGCACTTTCCTAAACGTTTGCTACCCGATTCTCACAATACCTGAGAGAGAATTGTAAGTAATGTTTATGGTGTGACTACTATGGGCCAGGCACCATTCTTACTGCTTACCTCTGCATTTAATGTTCATTAGCATTGAGAGATATAGTGCTAGCCCTGTCTTACACAAGACAAACTTGAGAGACTGATTTACCTAGTGTTGCACATCTGAAATGAATGACGAAGCTGCAGTTTGAATCTAGTCTGACTCCATGCAGCTGGGTCAGGCAGGCTGTCCCGAAACCCCCGTATCCAAATATGAAAGCCCTGTGGCGTTGAAGGTGTGTGTAAGCAGTGACCTTGCTTTTACAGAGCATCCCCTGGGGAAAGCAGGAAGGGCGGGCTACACAAATGCGCCATGAATGGTTAAAATGAAGTCCTGTAGGGTTCCCTGTGAAATGGTATTTCAGGCTAGCATAATCATAAAGATCTTATTGGTGGCATTGGCATTTGAGCTGGGTTCTAAAAGCATCCAGCGTTTGGAAGAGGCTTTTAGAGGATCCGGTATGAGCATCTCGATCATTTTAGTCTCAGAGTGTCTTGTACGGTGTCTTATTCGAAGTGGCCGCCTGAATGTTGGGGGAAATCTCAGAGCCAGCTTTCGTGCCTGTGCTTTTTAAACTGGGATTTGTGTTTTGGGGGTGTGTAAAAAATATATGGGGATCCTTCTGGGTTCCCTGGCCCACTTCCTGGAACATCTCTTTCATAGAATAATCAATAGTTTTAAACATTTTCACACTAAAGCACACATGGTTTGTTAAGTGTCCAATCTCAGTTTCTACAGGAAGAGTATGAGACGTGCTGGCTTATGTCAAAGCCCCACCCTGGTCGTGGTGCTTTGTGTTTGTTGAATCTGAGAAGTTAAACTTTGTGGTAGTAATTAGTGGGGCAAGATTCAGAAATGGACAAAGTAAAGTATAAGATCTCATTTCCTTCCTGGCTTAGCAAGGAATATGATGGTGGTTTGACAGTAGAAAGTTTGAGAAGGAGGAAGATATAAGAGTGGAACCATTTGAGGCATTGCAGAGGTAAAGGTTTTTTCTTAAAAGTGGAGCAGGCGTGTATGAAGGTACTTCAAAAAGGGTGTGGAAAATGGAATTAGCAGATGAGTTTATTTTGGTGAGAAAAAAGTTTAAGCCCTTGTATAAGGGATTATTGAAAAATTTTGTGGAAATGTGTATTATGAAAAACATGCATGAATTTCAGTAGACTTTTCTCCACCAAAATAAACTTTAGGTACATTTGCCATGTACATGAACTTTAAAAAAATATATATATATGTTAATTTATTTGAAAGGCAGAGTTAAAGAGAGGCAGGAAGGGTGGGGAGAGAGAGATCTCTTCCATCTGCTGGTTCTCTCCCTAAATGGCCGCAACAGCCAGAGCTGGGCCTATCAGAAGCCAGGAGCCAAGAGCTTCTTCCAGGTCTTCCATGTGGGTACAGGGGCCCAAGGACTTGGGCCATCTTCCACTGCTTTCCCAGGTCACAGCAGAGAGCTGGATTGGAAGAGGAGCAGCTGGGACTCAAACTGATGTCCATATGGGATGTCGGCACTGTAGGCGGTGGCTTTACCCACTAAGCCACAATGCCGGCCCCCATACATGAACTTTTTAAAGTGCTCAAAAGAGCACTTATAAAAATAAAAGTAAGAAAAAAGTTTGGAGTAGTAAATAATGCAAATTTGATAGAGATCCAGACAAATGAGTAAAAACCTTGTGAAGCATTTGCTTTGTGTCGGGAAATTACCTTTCTTAGATCTTCATTTGTGTTGAAAAGTAAGCCTAAGTTTCTGTCCCATTCATGATCATCGTGGAAGATTACAACAGTTAAATAGTAATTTAACTTGCCATATCAGCTTTTAGTTATGTTTAAAACCTATTGAAAGAGAAATATATTTTAAATCAGTCTTTCTCAGCCTACCTCTAAGAAAGAATTAAACCTCCTGCCCTAAATCATCATTGTTTGGGAATGAATTAAGTCTTGGGAGAGTTAAGAAAATATAGGTTGAGCAACACTAATATGAGAGCCATATTTTAGAAAATCTGAAACTTTTTGGGACAGATATGAGACCACAAGAGGAATATTACACACCTGACCTCAGATATCATAAAATTGCCTTCAGGCTGTGTGTGAGTGGGTACTTCCAAAAGTTCATGGAAAGTGGAATTAAGAGGAAAGTTGGAATCCAGCAGGTTAGGTTACTGCTTGCCTTCTGGCATCCCATATCAGAGTGCCTGTTTGAGTACTGCCGATTCTGCCTCAGCCAATTTCCTGCTAATGATCCTGGGAAGGTAGTAGAAGACGGCCTGGGTGCTTGAGCCCCTGCACTCATCTGGGAGACCAAGATGGGGTTCCTGGCTTCTTCCTGACTGTTGGAGCCGTTTGGGGAGTGAACCAGCAGATGGAACATATGTCTCTCTCTCTGTCACTCTTTCAAATAAGGCTTTTTTTAAAAAAAATGAGGTGGCCATTTGGCACTGTGGTTATGCTTCGGACACCTGGGTCCCATGTGAGAGTCCCTGGATTCTAATGACTCTGCTTCTGCTTCCAGCTTTCTGCCAGTGTGCACCTTGAGAGGTAGCAGGGGATAGTTTAAGTACTTCGGTTCCTGCCTCCCATGTGGGAGACCCAGGTTGAATTCCAGTCTCCGTCCTGGCATTGACTTGGCCCACCCCTGGCTGTTTGGAGCAAAAAATTTTGAAATCCGCACATGGAGCACTCTTGAAAAAGTTCATGGAAGTGTATATTATGAAAACTGCATGAATTTCAAGATTTTTTGCACAAAAATAAATTTCTTTTAATTACATTTTTCCTTGATTTTTTTTTGAAGTACTGTTACATAAGATGTACGTAAAACAAATGTGAATTTCGTGTTTAGACTTGGGTCCCGTCCTCAGGATACCTCGTCATATAAGTACAAGTATTACAAAATATGGAAAACTCCAAAGTAGTACTTCCGAAACATTTCAGATAAGGAATTCTCAATTTGTAGTTAAATTGTTTTCTGTTCTGTGATTGAGTGATGAATCTAGTTTGAAAAAGACTGTTTTAGGCTGGCGCCATGGCTCAATAGGCTAATCCTCCACCTAGCGGCACCAGCACACTGGGTTCTAGTCCCGGTCAGGGCACCAGATTCTGTCCCGGTTGTCCCTCTTCCAGGCCAGCTCTCTGCTGTGGCCGGAGAGTGCAGTGGAGGATGGCCCAAGTGCTTGGGCCCTGCACCCCATGGGAGACCAGGAGAAGCACCTGGCTCCTGCCTTCGGATCAGCGCTGTGTGCCAGCCACGGCGGCCATTGGAGGGTGAACCAACGGCAAAGGAAGACCTTTCTCTCTGTCTCTCTCTCTCACTGTCCACTCTGCCTGTCAAAAAAACAAAACAAAAGACTGTTTAAACTACAAATTGAAACTTTATTATCTGAAATGTTTAGTATCAAAAGTGTTTGACATTTTGGAGTTTTTCAGATTTTGACTTATTTGTATAAACTATTTAACTTGAGATTCCCTAATCTAAAAATTTATATTAGAAATACTCTGATGAGTCTGCTCAGAAGTTTCAGACTTCAAGCATTGTGAAGCATTGGAGACTTTTGGGTTTTCTGATTGAGGATAAATAATCTGTATTAGTATTTTCTTAATCAGAGTATTTCATTTTTGATGAAAATGTTTCTAATTTTCTCGAGGTTCCTGTAACTTAAATGCATTAAACTATTGAATACATTCCCCTTGGCTCCAAAGGCTGTCATGTGGATAGAACTCTTACTGATCACCATTACATTTCCTATTATTTACTAATGTTTAAAAATTATTTTTTCTAAAGTAAATTTTTTCTCTAAAGAACTCCTTTAGTATTATGGTTACTAGTTATTTTAATTTAATGAATAATACTTCTTTAAAATATTTTTGATATGACACTCAAATCATAGATAGTATATAGTCAAAAAATTGTGATTTTATAGATACTTTAAATTTTGTTTACTAAATATTCTTAAGCCAAGGAGCTCTTTCTGACTACATATTTGTGGTATACAGTGTGATAATTTGATGCATGTGTACAGTGTATAAATATCGAATCAGATTCGTTAGCATTTCCTCCTTAGACATTATACTGTTTTTGATGAACACTCAATGTGCATACTGGTGTGGCACAGTGAGTGAAGTTTCCACCTGCGATGCCAGCATCCCACATCAGAGCACCAGCTGGAGTCCCATTGCTCTGCTTCCAGTCCAGCTCCCTGATGATGCTCCTGGGAAAGCAGAGGAAGACAGTCTCAGTTCTTGGGCCCTGCCACTCATGTGGGAGACTTGCATGGGGTTCCTGGCTCCAGCCTGGCTCAGCCCCACCCATTGTGGCTATTTGGGGAGTGAACCACAGATGGAAGATTTCTGTCTCTCCCTCTCTATCACTCTGCCTTCCAAATAGATCAAAGTAAATAGTTTAAAAACACTTATATGTACTTACAGGGTGCAGTGTGATATTTCAGTAGATGTAAACCAGGGACTCCTAAAGTTTGGTCTCAATCCTTAGGAGTCCCCAGTTACTCTCATAAGAGGTACACAGATGAAAAGTTTTCCTAGTTGTAAAACACTGTTGACCCTTTTCATTACGCTGATAATTGCACTGATGGTGTAAAAGTGATGGAAGGTAAAACTGTTGGCACACTGGTACCAAGTTGTACTGATGGTGTGGGTATTCTTCATTACCACATAGTTTTTTAAAAGCAGATTTCACTTCAGAATGTCATTAATGAAACAGTAAAAAAGTTTATTACATCTTGACACAAGTATCTTTTAAATGTGTGTGGTGAAATGGAGAGTATGCATAAAGTGCTTTTTTAAAAAATTATTTATTAGAGCTACACCGAGAGAGGTATCTTCTATCCATTGGTTTATTCCCCAGGTGGCTGTATCCACCAGGGCTGGACCAGGCCAAAGCCAGGAGCTACTTGTAGGTCTCCCATATCCCATATGGGTGGCAGGGGTCCAAACACTTGGATCATCTTCCACTGCTCTTCCCAGGCCATTAACAGGGAGCAAGAATGGAAGTGGAACAGCTGGGACATGAACCAGCATCCATATGGGATGCTGGTGCTGCAGGTGGTGGCTTTACCTGCTATACCACAACACTGCCTTATAAAGTACTTCTCTGTAGTGAAGTTTGATGGTTGTCTGAAGGTTATATGGTTTTAATTTTCAAATTTAACTTGAAACAGTGAGAAGCTGTGGTAGTTATTCAGGCAGGTTATTGGCAGACATTTTCTGAAAACAGAAGTTAGCTGGTTAGACGGTATGTTTTGCTGATAATAAAATTACACCTTTTAAGTTAAAATTAGAATTTTAGAAATCTATCACTGAACTTGATGGATTTATAATACTTAAAAAGTCTTACCATGAGGCCGGTGCCGTGGCTCCCACTTGGTTAATCCTCCGCCTGTGGCACCGGCATCTCATATGGCTGCCAGGATCTAGTGCCGGTTTCTTCTCTTCCAGTCCAGCTCTCTGCTGTGGCCCGGGAATGCAGTGGAGGATGGCCCACGTCCTTGGGCCCTGCACCTGCATGGGAGACCAGGAGAAGCACCTGGCTCCTGGCTTCGGATCAGTGCAGCACGCTGGTAGCAGCGGCCATTGAGGGGGTGAACCAACAGAAAAGGAAGATCTATCTCTCTCTCTCTTTCACTGTCTAACTCTGTCAAAAAAAAAAAGTCTTACCAGATGAGATTGATGAATGATCTTTGTTTAAAAAAATAATTTTGTTAGACATTTATTAGTCTTTTTTTTGGGGGGGGTGGGGCAGACAGAGTTAGAGACAGAGAAAAAGGTCTTCCTTCCATTGGTTCACCCCCCAAATGGCCGCTATGGCCGGCGCACTGCGCCAATCCGAAGCCAGGAACCAGGTGCTTCCTCCTGGTCTCCCATGCGGGTGCAGGGCCCAGGGACTTGGGCCATCCTCCACTACCTTCCTGGGCCACAGCAGAGAGCTGGCCTGGAAGAGGGGCAACTGGGACAGAATCCGGCGCCCCAATCGGGGCTAGCACCCTGGGTACCAGCGCTTCAGGTGGAGGATTAGCCTAGTGAGTCGTGGCACCGGCCCATTTAATTAGTCATTTGTTTGAAAGGCAGAGTGACAGAGGGGGTTAGGGTTTGAAATATAATACTTCCATCAGCTGATTCACTCCCCAAATGCCCCAACAGCCAGGGCTGGGCCAGGCCAGGGCCAGGCCAAAGCCAGGAACCCAGAGCTCCATTCAGGTCTCCCAAATATGTAATGGGAACCCAGTACTTGGGCCATCATCTGTTACTTCCCAGGTACATTAGCATGAAGCTGGATTGGAAGCAGAGGAAAAACTCAATCCCTGATGTGGAATGTTAAGCAGCAATAGTGGCTTAACCTCCTGGGCCACCAAATGTGATCTTTCAGTGCAGTATAGGCAACACTTGGAAGATCTGTATAATTCAATGGACTAGTGATTTCCTCAGTGCAGTACGTGATGTTACAAAATCCTTGCATGAATGAAAAGATACTGGCAAGATGCAGAGTAGACCAATCGATTTCAATATAACAATATAAAGGGTTCGTTGATATGATTTTAGGTTCTACATTGCAAGTAACTATTAAGAAACTACAACTTAACCAATTTTAGTATGATGGCAAAGAAAAATATTCTGTTATTTGAAAAACTATTAAAATGCCAGTCATCCAGCTACATATCTGTGTGCAACTGGGTTTAGTTTTCTTTTTGTTATGTGTCAACCAGAACAACAGCTCACAACATACTGAAGGCAAGAGCAGATATGAGAAGCTAATTATCTTGTATAAAGTCAGAATTACAAGTGTTTTGCAAAAATATAAAACATTGCTACTATCTTTTTGACTTTATAAAAATGTTAGCATGTTGTAATGGGTTTATTTTAAATTGAAAATATATAAATATTTTAATGTCTTGGTTTTAATTCTTAACGTGGTAAATATCAACAGATACTTATCCACAAAAACAAAAGCTATTTTTGTGTCCTCAAAAAATCTTAGGAGTGGAAAGGGGTCCTGAGACCAAAATGTTTGAGAACCACTGCTGTACACTTAAATATAGTGTTGTTTTTTTTTTTTGTTTTTTTGTTTTTTTGTTTTTTTTTTTTTTTTTTGACAGGCAGAGTGGACAGTGAGAGACAGACAGAGAGAAAGGTCTTCCTTTGCCGTTGGTTCACCCTCCAATGGCCGCCGCGGCTGGCGCACCGTGCTGATCCAAAGCTGGGAGCCAGGTGCTTCTCCTGGTCTCCCATGCAGGTGCAGGGCCCAAGCACTTGGCCATCCTCCACTGCCCTCCCAGGCCACAGCAGAGAGCTGGACTGGAAGAGAGGCAACCGGGGACAGAATCCGGCGCCCCGACTGGGACTAGAACCCGGTGTGCCGGTGCCGCAGGCGGTGGATTAGCCCATTGAGCCGCGGCGCCGGCCTTAAATATAGTTTAAAGTTTTGTCAGTATTTATACACATGAATGAACTAGTAGGTGCTATAGATTTGAAACTGTCAGCCATTTAATAAGAAAGTAAACCAATTGTTTTGTAAGAATGTTCATACAGTGTTTGTAGTTGAAATCTCAGATATGTTTTGTTTGGCTTAGCAGTTTAATTTTTAAAATATTGTTTCTCCTTAGCCTCTGCGACTTGATATCAAGAGAAAGCTCACTGCTAGATCTGATCGAGTTAAGAGTGTGGATTTGCATCCTACAGAGCCATGGATGTTGGCAAGTCTTTACAATGGCAGCGTCTGCGTTTGGAATCATGAAACACAGGTGGGAATTTTTAAGGACTTTATTAGAAATAAAGTGCTGCATTAGTCTGTGTTTATAATTAAAGAGAAAAATACCATTACAGAGTCTAGCAGCCGTATGCATGCGCTTTCTCAAGTAAACTGGTACAAAGTACTTTAAATAAAGAGAAAATACCATTATGAGGGTGTATCTTTTGGAAGAAACTGCTCTGGGCATTTTATATATGATATTTAAATACATTGATTGTGATTTAGGCAGTATTAGCTCTTTGAAATTTAGGGAACAGAGGCTTATCTGTAGGTCACTTGCTCTAGATTATGTATTTAATAGTTAATGTTATTTTCCATTATATGACTAATTTGACAAGAATGAAACTTTTAAATTGTATTTATTTTTTCCTCAAATGTTCCATGTTATGATGTGGAGATAATTTTCAACCAGCTGTATAGTTTATAGATTATAGTTATGGAGTATGTCAGAGAAATAGTTTGTCAACTTTTAGTTACACATATGGAAGGATGTATCTTACAAACTATCTGCCCTAATGCTTGACTCATTCTCTTTTGCCTAAATAAATGTTCAAGTTAGTTTGTCCTGTTTTCTAGTCTTCCTATACAATCTAACATTTTTCTTTCAAAGTGCAAAAATAGTATTGTATCACACAGGTGTTATGCATCCATCATAATTATACTCAGCAACTGAGGTGAAGTTCTTAAAGTCCTGATGAAATTCACATGTGAAAAATTGGAAGTGACAAAAATAGAGAACCAGAGTCAGAAGTGAACCTAGAAACACTCATTATAACAAAACAGTGATGACTGCCCACTAAACCAAGACCCCTTCAGTGACATGTCCTACTCACCAATGTTTTGTTCTTTGCTGTATCCCAATGCCTATAACATTACTTCACACTTAGTAAATATTCAGTAATTATTTGTTGAACTAATAACGATGCCGTTTATCACTAGTTCAGAATTTCTGTGTTATGCAACTTCAGATCTTCATATTAAGAATTCATTTTGATTTTGGTACAGATAATACGCATACTAACTGGTGCTTTCTTAGGGAGTGGGGATGTCTGTTTCTCCATCCAGATGTTCAAAACTTATCTTATACTTAACATATGTCGGAGTCCTTGTTTCAGCTCCATTTACCTCTCAGCTCTGTCCTTTCACTCCTGTGTGTTCTAAAACCCAGGTGTACTCTCTTTTTCTTTGGACGTTACTGAGTATACCTCTATTTACCTGAGTTATCCGTCCATTTTGCTTTCTTTTTCTCATTTAGACCCTTCTGTGCCCCCTGGATGAGTCCCCTTTCATAATTAATCTCATTGGTAATGTTGTGTGTAATTTCCTTCCTTCCCCCAAGACTGGAGGTTCTGTGAGGACAGTGATTTAGCCTGGTCTCATTTCCCACTGGTGCTCCAGTGCATAGGCACTGCCTGGCCCGGTGTCAGGCTCATGGTGGATACTCAGCATGATCGGTGTATCTGCGGTTATACCTGCTTCTCCCCCCACCCCACCCCCACCCCCATAGAAATTATTAGCTACCCATGTATTATCAGAGCAAAAATCTTGAGAGTGGAAAAGCCTTTTGAAGTCAGGTCAAATATGCTTTGAATTTCAAATAAAGTGCTACTATATATATATATATATACTCTGTGAAGTAGTGGATACAATGATTTAAAAAGAAACACAACATTTTAGGATTCAGTGCCAACCTGCAGGTTAAATTACATTGGCTAGCCTTTTAGCCGTGCTGAGTCTCTGTTTATCTAAAATGAAGATGATATTTTTGCCATCCTTCCATCACATGATTATCAAGAAGATCAAATAAAAGTAAATAAAATTGTGTATGAGACCTCTAAAGTAACACGCAGATATTAGTCATTGTTTTCCTAACTTACGTTGGGTATTCATTGCATTGAGTGGTAGCTCTTCCTCTTCTGTAGCTCTCAAAATGTGGAGACTATTTTTCATGTCATCCTTGCCAGCCACTGTACCTAGAGTGGTACTGAGCCATGAGTGTTTCCTAGATTTGTTGGTTCCCTAGATTTGTTTTTCTGCCGTATTGTAGATCACCTGTTTTGTCTGCTCTCGGTGTTAGTCCCACATTCAGCTGGTTGTGGCTGTACAAGTTATGGCTGATGTCCTCTTTCATTCAGACTTCGTGGGGTCTTTGGAGTCTGACTTACAGTGATTGTGAATCAGTCCCTGTTTTTTTTTTTTTTTTTTTTTTTTTTTTTTTTTTTTTTTGCACATGGTTAATCATTAAGTAATATTCTTATGTTCCTTAGATATATCATTGTTGCTGTCTGGTACAGAAAGAGGGATTGAGAAAGGATAGTTTGATTTTGTGGAATTTTGAAGAGCAGGCATCAAAGTGCGAGAGAAAAAAGGCACATTGATCTCTGTTCTTTCCAGGAGATTCTTATAGTTTTCTGCCTTTATCGTATGTACATAATTCCATTCTGAGCACCTTGAACGAACATCTGGCTCACCTTGTAAATTAATCAGCTTTTCCTTTCTATAACTAAAATATCAGAGGAGTGGGCATTTGGCACAACAGTTAAGGCTTCCCTTGGTGTGCCCGAATCCCCCATGGAATGCCCAGATTTAACTCCTGGCTTTACTTACATTTCCAATTTCTGCTGATGTGGACCCTGTGAGGCAGTGGGGAAGGGTTCAAGTACTTGGCTCACTGCCACCCACATGGGAGACTCAGACTGAGTTCTGGGCTCCTGGCTTCAGCCTAGGCAACCCCAGCTATTTCAAGCAGTTGGGGAGTGAACCAGCAGATGAAAGATCTCTTGTTCACCATTGCTGTCTTTGCTTTCAAATAAATAAAAATAAATAAAATGTTAAAGGTATATAAATAATTCAGTACCTGTGAGGTGCTACTGAGGAAGACTGTTCATTTTGGCTTGCAGTTTTGGAGGCTCACAGTCCAGCTGGGCAGCCCCCTTAGTCTGGTGTCTGATGAGGGTGGAGGTTGGCAGTCGCAAAGCATGTGAGGAGGAAGTATACACGGCAAGTCAGAAGGCAGGGAGAGAACCACTGAGCCTCACTCAGCTTAGAAAACCAACTGACCTGAGAGCAAGCTCCCAGTGACCGAAGACCTCCCAGGAAGCCCACACCTCCCAGACACTGTAATTGGCTCAAGTCTCTACCTTTAATCCATTAACCATTTACATAAAATGTTAAGGACCAAACCTTCAGTATGTGGCCCTTTGTGGGTTTTTTTTTTTATTTTTTTAAAAAGATTTATTTATTTATTTGAAAGTCAGAATTACACAGAGAGAGGAGAGGCAGAGAGAGAGATAGGGAGGGAGGGAGGGAGGGAGGTAAGTCGGTCTTCTATCCGTTGGTTCACTCCCCTGTTGGCTGCAACGGCCGGAGCTGCGCCAATCCGAAGCCAGGAGCTTCTTCTGGGTCTCCCACGTGGGTCAGGGGCCCAAGGACTTGGACCATCTTCCACTGCTTTCCCAGGCCATAGCAGAGAGCCAGGTTGGAAGTGGAGCAGCCAGGTCTCGAACCAGTGCCCAAATGGGATAACGGCACTTCAGGCCAGGGTGTTAACCCACTGTACCACAGCGCCGGCCCTAGTGTGTGGCCCTTTGAGGGATATCCAAACCATTACCTAACCATGATATCATGTTTTCATACTTACCAAGAAGAAAGAAATAGCATTTACATGAAAGCATATTGCTGAAATGTACAAAAGAATTACACCTATTTATGAGTCCCTTCTAAGGGTTTAAATTTAAAAGAAACTAAGAGCTAATTCATTCAGCAAATACACTAGAGTATGCCAGCCACTATGCTAGCTTCTGGGTACACAGTGCTGAATAAGATTTCTGTCCTTAGAAAACTTATGGGGAAGATTGAAATTAAACACATAATTATGAGGTGCTGTGTTGCGAAAGGGGTCTGTGTTTCCACGGGTAGGTTTTCCAGGCAAGGGAACAAGAGCAGAGGTGAGCAGGGAAGTAAGCCAAGGCTGAGGTTGGAGAGAGAGGGAAGGCCGTGGCACAGGGGATCTGGAATGCCATATTATGGATGTTTGCTTGCTCAAGTATTAAAAGATGACTATTGGCCATTTTTATTGGAATGCTGAGTTTTCATATTTTAGTCTGAGAATATTTTAAAATTAGAAGTCACCTAGTTCTTTTTTTAAATGAAATAGGTTTTTCAATTATTTTCATATGATTCAGTTGTGTATTCTTGTTAAATTTTAAAGACACTGGTGAAGACATTTGAAGTGTGTGATCTTCCTGTTCGAGCTGCAAAGTTTGTTGCAAGGAAGAATTGGGTGGTGACAGGAGCGGTAAGTAATATAAATTTCTAATCTTGTTTTCTGAATTGGTCAGTGATTGTGTAAATTAGTTGCAGCACTGTGATTCGAGTTCTTTTTGTTGATTAATGCAGTGTTTGGAAGCATGGGCTTTATTCCTTGAGCCTATAATATAGTTTTTTCATGCAGTTTAATTCGTAACGGGGATGACAGTTATAAATTTCCATTTCTAGGATGACATGCAGATTAGAGTGTTCAATTACAATACTCTGGAGAGAGTTCATATGTTTGAAGCACATTCAGACTACATTCGCTGTATTGCTGTCCATCCAACCCAGCCCTTCATTCTAACTAGCAGTGGTAAGAAATGATCTCTTGGTCATGTGCATCTCTTTGGAGAATTTGTTCTTTGTTTAAACATCTGTAGAAAAGCAAATTCATTTACCTGTTCATGAGTGAGTTTTAGGCAGATTGCCGTGAGTTCTAGTCAGTTTTATCTTAAGCTGTTTTGCTCCTTGGTATTGAGTATCAGAGTCTGAACCTTTTGGACAGCGATTAAAACGAGTAGCACTGACTTGGTAACAGCTCTTTGGAATGTTTTTACATTAAAAATTGAGTAATTCAAAACTTTTTAAAGCCAGTCTTGTATTATAAGAGCAAGTGCTTATTCTCTCAGTAATCTTTACTCTTATTATTCAGTCACACTTTGATTCCAGTCAAACTTGTATTGTTCTTTTGTCAGTCTTTAAAACTCATTGAGGTTTTCTTAAAATTTGTTCACAAAATGTTTGTATTTGTTATAGGATATTTTATCTGTATTATTCCATAGAAAGTTAAGTGTTTTTAAGATAAATAAGAACTTTGAAAAAATCTGTTCAGTTTTGATTGTTTCTGTAAGTCATGCAAAGTATGATTTCAGTTTGCTCCCTTAAAAAACATAAAGCCTTTGTGTATTAGTTCTGAAATGGAAAAAATATGTAATTAATATGAGACTTTCCTTCATCCTAGATGACATGCTTATCAAGCTCTGGGATTGGGATAAAAAATGGTCTTGCTCACAAGTGTTTGAAGGACACACTCATTATGTTATGCAGATTGTGATTAACCCCAAAGATAACAATCAGTTTGCCAGTGCGTCTTTGGACAGAACCATCAAGGTAAGGTGTCCTCTCTTTGGGTCAGTTATCATTTAGTGAAATAGTTGTTCTACTACAGGCTGGCCAGAAAGTTTCTCCTGTCTTAGAAGTTTCTCTCAAAACTTCATTTTTAAGTCGGAATAGGACTCCTCATTTTGACCCAGAAGGACACGTTCTATTTAGAAAAGTACTGTGGCAACTCATGGACCTTAATGAAGAATTTCTGTCTGTGGAAGTGACAGGTGGTAAAAATTTTTTAGCCTGGGAAACTCAGAATAAGGAAAATGCTGTTTTTTTTTCCCTAGGTTACTACTCTGCTTTCATTTTAGATATGGGTTTTTGACCTCTATTACTTAATAATATATTTTGTATTTAAATTCTATCTCTTCTCAGTCCTCTTTCTTCATTTCTGTGTAGAAACTGCCAGCTACCAGTTACCTAAACGTAAGATTCCATTGGCAAGTTCCAAATCTAAGGACAAAGTCCAGATACCTTCCTGTGGGATATAAGGATTTTCAAGATTAGTCTGGGCTAATGTGCCTACTCACCATCCTCTAGAGCTGCCATTGTGTTCGCAGAACCTTACTTATCCAGCTGTTCCCTCTGCCTGCGCTCTTTGTTCCCCCTCTTTGTGTTTTCCTGAGGAGAACCACCAGCTTCTAAGTCTTAGCACACATAGCTTTCCTCAGACATCCACATCACCCATGCACAGAGCCAGTTTTGTTCCTCTCATTCCTGCCATTGCTTTTTGCACCTATTATGGCTTTTCCACATTGTTATAATTAATTTGGTTTTGGAAGTGTTTATCCCCTGAGATTTTGGTGTTTGGGAAAGAAACCGTGTGTTACCTTTCCCAACACAGATCTCCAGTAACAACACAGTGCCTTGCTTGTACTGGGTACTTAATACATGTGACAGTGAATGAAGTTATATTTTTTCTGTTATAATAATTAAAGTATGTCTATATGCATAGATTTTAAATCACATTAACTTTTTTTGTTTTAAAGATTTATGTGTTAATTTATTTGAAAGGTGGAGCTACAGAGAGGCAGAGGCAGGGAAAGAGAGAGTCTTCTCTCTGCTGGTTCACTCCCCAAATGGCTGCCACGGCTGGAGCTGGGCAGATTTGAAGACAGAAGCCAGGAGCTTCTTCTAGGTCTCCATGCAAGTGCAGGGGCCCAAGGATTTGAGCCATCCTCTACTGCTTTCCCAGGCCATAGCAGAGAGCTGGATTGAAAGTGGAGCAGCTGGGACTCAAACCAGTGTCCATATGGGGTACTTGCACTGCAGGTTAAAGTTAATGTGATTTAAAATCTATGCATATAGACATACTTTAATTATTATAACAGAAAAAAATATAACTTCATTCACTGCCACATGTATTAAGTACCCAGTACAAGCAAGGCACTTTAATCACTGTGCCACAACTCTGGTCACATTAACTTTCTTTGGTTAAAGATTTATTTGAAAGGCAGAGTTAAAGATCTTCCTTTACTGATTGACTCCTCAAATGGCCACAATGGCCAGAGCTGGGCCAGACCAAAACCAGGAGCCTGGAGCACCCCTGCCCACATGGGTGGCAGGGGCCTAATCAATTGGGCCATTTGCTGCTGCTGTCCCAGGTACATTAGCTGTGAGCTGGATTGAAAGTGGAGCAGCTAGGATTCGAACCTATGCTCATGTGGGATGCTGATATTTTTGGGGGTTTGGGAAGAGGATGTCTTAACCTCCTGTACCACAATGCCTGCCCTCACATTAATTTTTGCTTAATATCTGTGTAATGTTTTTATTTGGTTTTCTTTTATGTAAAATGTTAGGTATCTGAATATCTTGAGATTTTGACCCTTTTCCCCCCTTTTTTTGCATTATCCTTGGTTTTGTCATAGATTGGAAACTTTGAAATTAGTTTTAAGGTTTCTTCACTAAATTGAGTTTATCTTGAGAATAAGAATTGTCATTGACTCTAGTAGAGTTTGTTGTATACAGTGAGTGGTAAATGTTTGTTTACACATCTTCATACTCCTCAGAGAGCCTCCCATGTGATGGGTACGCAGTAGATATTTGTAAAGACAAAGCTGTATCCTGAGCTGTGATAATTTTTTGACTACTTCTTAAATTTTTAAATTAAGCAATGAGCTTACCCCTTTGATACATCTTTCTAACTCTATTTTCATTAGCTTTATATCAGAATCCTTTCCTGTCCTTAAAGTAGTGTTTCTCAAAGTCTAAAAGCATCCTGGTTCCTGGGCTTTATTGTGAACTGACTAGATCAGAATCTGTAGGGTCAGAGCCTGGAAACTGCTTTTTCCTTAGTCATTCGGCCCTGGAAATGAAGCTAAAGTGAGAAGGAACAGACAGGAGAGTGAACAGGGGGAGTCTTTGGCTTTCTCTCCGGGTTCTGGCGTCTATGTAACGTGTTGGAAGTGTGGTGGAGCTGCCTTTGGGGAAGCCAGGCCCCGTGCTGACCCGTGGATGCTGTTGCTCTCTGAAGGTGTGGCAGCTGGGCTCTTCATCACCAAACTTCACGCTGGAGGGACACGAGAAAGGCGTGAACTGCATTGATTACTACAGCGGTGGCGACAAACCGTACCTCATTTCAGGTGCCGACGACCGTCTTGTTAAAATATGGGATTATCAGGTACGGTGCTTTCATAACTTACTTGCCACGTGTTAGATATGTTTCTTAAAGGATAGTTAAACTGTGTTCATACCTTAATAACTAATGCCACAGTATCTGTACCTAACACAAATATGTAACACTTGAGGTTTTTTTTCTTTTTTTTTCTGTAGAGGTTTATTTATTTATTTGAAAGAGTTACAGAGACAGAGGGAGAGACAGAGAGATCTTCCATCTACTGATTCACTCCCCAGAGGGCTGTAACAGCCAAGGCTAGACCAGGCTGAAGCCAGGAGCTTCTTCCAGCTCTCCCACATGGGTACAGAGCCCCAAGCACTTAGGCAATCTTTGCTGCTTTCCCAGGCCAATAGCAGGGAGCAGTGTTGGAAGTGGAGCAGCTGGGACTCAAGCCAGCACCCATATGGGATGCTATTACAGACAGGGGATCACCCACTGTGCCACAATGCCAGCCCCTTTCTCAAGATTTTAAAAACAAAAATGTCAGCATGTTTATTTTTTATTTAATAATAGGAATTAGACATTTTAACATTCTAATATTAACTTATACCTCACCCAATATCCTCATAGGCAGGTTTCCATTTATATTTGAAAACTTGCAAATCAACAATGTCATGACAACCATTTTACCACATGGATGCTTATAAACCTGGTTAGGAACTCTTCACTACTATGCTTTTTATCTCTGATATTTAAATTTCTATTTTTTTCTTACATTAAAAATTTCTATAACCTAACAAAATGAAGCCTAGAAAAAGCATTCTACTTTGAAACTTCCTCACATTTGTACTTAAATCTGTAATACAAATATTAAAGGCTAAAAGTAGTATTGTCTGCTTAGTCCACAGATGCTGTGTGCTAGTATTTATTTATTTTTTTTTTTTTTTAAGATTTATTTATTTGAAAGAGTTGCAGAGAGGGAAAGGCAAACAGAGAGAGAAAAAGGCGGGGCGGGGGGGAGAGTCTTCCATCCACTGGTTCACTCACCAAATGGCCACAATGGCCAGAACTAGGAAAGACTGAAGTTAAGAGCCAGGAGCTTCATCCAGGTCTCCCATGTGGGTACAGGGACCCAACAACTTGGCCATCTCCCACTGCTTTCCCAAGTGTGTTAGCTGAGAGCTGGATAGGAAGTGGAGCAGCCAGAACTTGAACAGCACCCATATGGGATGCTAGCGCTGCAGATGGCGACTTTACCAGCTACACCACAGTGCTGGCCCCAAGTGTCAGTATTAAGGGAGGAGATAACATTCAGTGGAAAATCTGGATATTTTTGTGTTTTTTTTCATCTTCAAGTTTGATAGTTATATTACCTGTTCTATGAGATATTTAGAGAAAATATATATACAAAAAAATTTCAAAAATTTCTGTATTAAATTTTTTTAATTAATTTATTTGGAAGTCAGAGTTGAGAGAGAGAGGTCTTCCATCCACTGGTTCACTCCCCAAATGGCTGCAGTGGCCAGAGATGGGCCGATCCGAAGCCAGGCTGATCTGAAGCCAAGAGCTAGGAGCTTCTTCCAGGTCTCCCACATGGGTGCAGGGGCCCAAGGACTTGGGCCATCTTCCACTGCTTTCCCAGGCCATAGCAGAGAGCTGGAATGGAAGTGGAGCAGCCGGGACTCGAACTGGTGTCCATATGGGATGCCAACACTACAGTCAGTGGCTTTATCCAGTACACCACAGCGCCAGCTCTTGTATTGGATATTAGCTTGTCACAGCAGTTATCATTTACAAGGTATCTGTGCATCAAAAAATTAAGGCTAGGTTACTTTTCAATAATAAAAATGATTTCTGTGTCTTGATTACAGAATAAAACATGTGTGCAGACATTGGAGGGTCACGCCCAAAATGTGTCTTGTGCCAGTTTTCATCCGGAGTTGCCAATCATCATTACAGGTTCAGAAGATGGTAAGTCAGAAGTATAACTGTATTCCTATCCTTGTAATATCTCTGGGATATTTAAACCAGGCAGGGTCTCTGCATTATAATTGGAAATTTCCAAGGACTTAGATATTTTTATTAGAGTATTAGACTTCAGCTATAGAAGACTTAAAGAGGCATTATTAGCATTGGTGTCACCATTCTAATGGATTTTTATTCTAATGGATTTTAATTCTTTTACTTAAAGAGGATACCAGATGGCCTAGAAACAGACTGAAAAAGCCCATGTTTCAGTTAGACAGACCTGGGTTCACGTTCAGGCTCACCCACTTTACGTATGTGTTGTCTAGGTAAAATATAAAATGAGAACACACATATACACTTCATTGGATTATAGTGAGAGAAGAAACCACCTGTGTATACAAAGCACCAGACACTGAATGAGCAACCTATTCAGGATATCCTGTTTTACACTGAAAGTAATATTTCTTAGTTTCTTAAACATTTTTAAAGATTTTTATTTACTTGAAAGGCAGACAGGCAGAGCTCTCCCATCTGCTGGTTCACTCCCCAAATGCCTGCAACAGCCAAGGCTGGGGGGTGGACTGTGAAGCCAGGAGACTGGGACTCAGACTGGGTCTCACATGTGGGCGAGGGAACCCAGATACTTGAGCCGACACCTTCCTGCTGCTTCCCAGGGTGCACATGAGGAGGAAGCTGGAGCCAGGAGCAGAGCAAGGGCTCAGCCCAGGCACTCCAGTATGCAGTGTCTTAACCAAACGCCCACCCGAAAAGTTTGTTGTTATGTTTACATTAATTTATAAAATCATTCGAAGACTATAGACTCCCGCCACCTTCCTCCCCCACCATTGTCATTAAACTGCCAGGAAATGTTCTGTGTTTGAATACAAGATCTTCATGTGGCTTATTCAGCTGACACACTTGTGGATGTTTGTATCAAAAGGGAATATTCACACTGTTCTTTATAGGGACAGTGCGCATTTGGCATTCAAGCACCTACCGGCTAGAGAGCACGCTGAATTACGGAATGGAGAGGGTGTGGTGTGTGGCCAGTCTGAGAGGCTCCAACAGTGTCGCGCTGGGCTATGACGAAGGGAGCATCATTGTTAAGGTATTCAGACTGTTTTTCTAAATAGATGGACTTAGGCAAAGCTGTTTTTCTTGTATTTTAATACTGTCATGTTCTAAGTCACCAGTCTTATTAAACTGACCCGTAAGCAAGCACTAGAATTTAAGCAGTGGACATTAAAGGTGGAAGAAAGGAAAGAGCTTGCTGTTAAGGGAAAAGAGTGTCTGATTTTGCTGTGGTTCCACTTGGTTTCCTTTCATTGCTAAGAGCCACTTGTCATTCGTCAGCTTGGTCGAGAGGAACCTGCGATGTCCATGGATGCCAATGGAAAGATCATTTGGGCCAAGCATTCAGAAGTCCAGCAGGCAAACCTAAAGGCAATGGGAGATGCTGAAATTAAAGATGGAGAAAGGCTGCCACTGGCAGTGAAGGATATGGGCAGTTGTGAGATATACCCTCAGACTATTCAGCACAATCCCAACGGGCGGTAAGCCATTGCTCAGGTCTGTCGCTGAGCTTGTGTGTGTGAGGTCACAGTGTGCGGAGCCACAGCCTGTTCCATTTCTGCCCTGTGGTGGGCATCGCTGGTCATTCTGCACCGAGCCCTTGCCCTAGTCTCGTAATCCTCAGCACAGCTGCAGCAGGCCTGCCACTTGATCAAGCTGGCATGCAAAATGTTTGCCTTCTTGGCCCTGTTCTGCAGCACACAGACTGTAAGAGTAAAGTAGTATTGTTTACTCTTACTTCTCGTGTGTTATGCTGTGTTCTTTTGAGGCCAGGGTCTTACCTTACCCTGAGACTTAGTAGGTGCTCTCTCAGTATTTTCTGACTCATTGCTCTTAAGAAGAATATTTCTCTTAATACCTGAAATATTCTTTGCTGTAAGCTTTTTATTTTGCCATTACAGTGTTCTAAATGCTGATTTTGAGTTGTTTTATGTGTATTGACAAAAAATTTTGTTTATGCATTATCTACTCATTTAAATGTTAAAGTACTCTTGAGAAATTTAACAAGTCATTAAAAACAGAGTTAATATATTTTCATTGCTTTGAAAGATCAACTTTAAAATGAAGAGGGTCTTAGAATAAGACAGTGCCTTCTTGCAGTGTGTTGTGAGTTATGTCCTGGGCATCTTGGTGCTCAGCAGATAGCAGCTGCAGAACTGAATTCCGTCCTCTGCATGTCTAGTCCTTTTCACCTTCCCGTCCCCGGCCTCCTCTGTTGATAAGAGGAGACCATTACAGTGACATTTTCAGTAGTAATCCCATATTTGTGATTTGCTTTTGGATTTGTTGGCTGGAATATTTTTGTCTGGCTTGTATTCAAAGATTGTATTGTATTTCAAAGATAAAATTGTAATTATTGGTTGAAATATTATTTGCTATTACAGTTATTTTACCATAAAGATGAACTGTTGTTTCCTAACTCCTACATGTCATTATTCCTCTGTCCTTCCCTCCCTGGCTTCTGTAATTTCTAGGTTTGTTGTGGTGTGCGGTGATGGAGAGTACATCATCTACACGGCAATGGCCTTGAGAAATAAGAGCTTTGGGTCTGCCCAGGAGTTCGCATGGGCCCATGATTCCTCAGAGTAAGTTCTGACTGAGATGCAGCTTGTCCTGGTTACAGATGCATGCTGAGAGCTGCTGTCCAGAAGAGGTGCTGGAGGTGCAGGGCAGGCTGTGCTTCTCGTGGTTAACACAGTTCTTACTGAAGCAGTCATCGGAAGTTAGAATCGGGGGCAGCTGCACTGTGAACTGACCTTGCCCTCCCTGTATTCACTGTTGGGCCGACTCTCAGGCTGACCCAGTAATCCCACTGCACTGAGCACCCAGCACCCATTTCCTTGATGGAACCCTAACAGGACCTGCTGCTGATGCCCCTTAGCCCTTGGCAGGCCCTCCTGATCACGTGTGTCCTAAAGTACTGCTGCTGCTGTTTGGACAGATGCTTTGTGGTTTGATGTCATCCTGATAAGAACTTTATTCAATTTTTAAAAAAGACTTAATTATTTGAAAGAGTAAGAGGGAGAGACAAAGAGATCTTCCATCTCCTGGTTCATACCCCAGGTGACTGCTGGGGCAGGCCAAAATCAGGAGAAAGGAGCTTCTTCAGGTCTCCCACATGGGTGCAGGGGCCCAAGCAGTTGGGCCGTCTTCCACTGCTTTCCCAGGCACATTATTAGCAGGGAGGTGGATTGAAGTAGAGGAGCCGGGACATGAACTGGCACCCACAGGGATGCCAGCATTGCAGGTGGCTACACTTATTATACCCCTATTGAATCTTTTTAAAAGCTGATTTTCTGTGTTGTTAACAAATCAGATTTCTGTCTGAAATCAGAATGTTGATTAAAAGAAAGAAATCATTTAAGTCTCAAGTTGTTTTACTAGATAGTCACAAACTCCAGTTCCTTTTTGACTCCTGTTTGGTGCATGTAATAAACATTAGGGCTTTGGTGTTTTCAGACCACATAGCTGAATTACGTCTTCCTAGTTGTCTTAGTTTTCCCCATGTTTTGTGTTGCCTTCTGCCACCAAACGGTAGGGTGACTTGAGCCTCTTCATAATACGATATATTTAAAAAGTTTTTATAGCACCATTTACTGAGAGATGGGGAATTTTTTTCATCTTTCCATGAATTTCTTGAGTAGACGCACACACACACAGTTCTGTGTACCACAGAGCAGAGCTGCAGTTCATGACTGCTCTCACTTCTCCAAACACACCTCCCCCTTTATTTTGATAGTTGCCTCTTGGCAGCTTTATGCAGCCAAGACCTTGCCCAGCGTTGTCCTCAAACCAACAGCGCACTCACCCCAAGCACAGTTATCAAATATCCAGTGATAGCTCTGAGCCGCTTTCAAGGCAGAGGCCAGAATAACCACTTTCCCGAGTTGTTGCTGAACATGGCTGACTGAAAGCCGCTTGTCACAGTTTTTCTTTTGTTTTTGATTAGCTTCATGGGGTATAATTTGTGCAGGACAGTGTACCACTTTCAGTGTGCATTTCAGTAAATTTGGACAAATGCACATTCCCAGCCACAGGCAGATACTCATTTGCTTTTTGCCACCATATGTAGATCAGTCTTTTTTAGAGGTTAATATAAGTGCAGTCCTAATGCCCTGATGTATCCAGCTTCTTTTGTTCAGCAAAATGTTTCCTAGACACAGCCTTGCGTTGCCTGGATAACTAATCAATGTCTGCTGTTTGCAGAGTAATACTCCATTTTATGAATATATCACAATTTGTTTAATCATTTGCCTACTGATTGACATTTTGGTTATACCCAGTTTCTAAATAGTTTATAAGCCCTAGTAATTTGTGTAATACACAGTATGAAATCCACTCATTGTCCTACTGTAAGAAATTCACTGGTCTCTTAAGAAAAAAATACATCAGTCTTTAAATACTCATATTTTTGCATAATTATTCAAAAATATTTGAAGATACTGCTAACATTTGATAAAACTGTGGTTTAGTATATACTAAATATGCTGTTTACTTTCTCTTTCCCCCCGCCCAGATATGCAATAAGAGAGAGCAACAGTGTTGTAAAGATATTTAAGAACTTTAAGGAAAAAAAATCATTTAAGCCAGATTTTGGAGCTGAAAGTGAGTGATATTTATATATGATACATTTTTAAACACTTTGCAGAGCTCACAAACATCTAAACAAAACTGTGTTTATGTTCTGTTAAGGCATATATGGAGGCTTCTTACTGGGAGTCAGATCTGTGAATGGCTTAGCCTTCTATGACTGGGACAACACAGAACTCATACGCAGGATTGAAATTCAGCCCAAACACGTGAGTTTTGACTCCATTGTCGCCATTGGAATGTTCGTCTTTGTGACAGATTGTGGGTCCCTGAGACCAAGAAGTAGCCCTGCACTGTCCCTGTTCCCTTGAGTTGGGCAGAATACCATTTACCTCAGAACTGCTCAGAAAGTCAGGATTGTGGTATTTGAATGAGGCAGCTGACATTGAAGATTTTTGAAAAGTATAGAAATTTATCCAAATCTCAAGATGCCATTCGTGTTTAAATGTTTTTTGATGGAGTGAAAGAGCATGCTTTCCAGTCAAGAAGTCCGTTCAGACAGCAGCTAGTGACGGCTGAGTACTCTGGAGGTGACCACTCAGCACTGCGGCACCGAGTGTCTGCCTTTGCAGTGCCTGCTGCCTCGACAGCGTCCACCGTGGGGAAAAACCACCTCTTGGGTCTCCCTTCCGTCTTCCAGAACCTGCATTCTCAGGAGAGGCAAAACTGGTTCCTGGTGAATAGGAACCAAAAAAACCCTTTCTCTCTTTATGTATAAAGTGCAGTTAGGTGTATATATGTTATATACACACTCGTGTACCCCATATGTATGCATTACCTGGGTATGAACAGTGTATCTGTGGTATTAAAATGTCACTGGGAGAGGCAGTTGGGATAAATGTCTACAAAGGCTGCGGAGGGGTGGCAGATAGTGGAAAGGACGAGGAACGTGTCTAGGGCAGTATGCTGGAACGCGTCTGCCTGTCTAGGTGATAGTACACCCAGCATGCACTGACTGCTCTCCTTCCTGTCTTCACATTGCTAAGCTAAGTAGAACAGCCCTTCCCTGTCCACCTCCCAAACATAGGTATAATTGCACTTTATAAATTATTGTGTACTATCTTAATGTCAAAAGGTAATTCTTGTAAGAAATAAAGTATATGTAGTTTGTCATATCTACTCAGAAATGCAAATCGCTTGTCTCTATCTTTGCCTGTTGCATTGCAGATTTTCTGGTCAGACTCGGGAGAGCTCGTCTGCATTGCCACTGAGGAGTCATTTTTTATCCTTAAGTATCTGTCAGAAAAAGTCCTGTCTGCACAGGAAACACATGAGGGTGTTACCGAAGACGGCATTGAAGACGCCTTTGAGGTAACTGCAGCAGCATAACCACTGCTTTGTTGTTAAATGATTTGTATTCTTACAACACACACTACTGACTGCAGCACTTCATTATTAATCAGGATTGGAGAAACTCATCATTTAAAGGTTCTGGTGACATGTGAAAATTAAAAATCTTGGCTTGAGAGTCAATCTGAAAGCAAATAGGTTTAAAAGAGGCTTGTGCTTTGATTTTAGGACATCTGTAGATTTCCACGGATATTTTTCTATAAGGAAATTTGTGATTGTTTTGGTTCTAAGACTGTTTAGCAAGAATGGTTTAGGTGAGCTCCCAAATATTAAAGATAAGTCACCCATTGTGGAGAGGTGCCATGAAATACTTAACATTCCAGTTTCCTGTGTCTTAGAGGGTTTAAAATAATAATCTCTCAGACCATAGTTTTGACCCAACAATGAGATTTCACATTACAAATACTCACCTAGGAATTTGTGGTTTTTAATTGTACATTATGTGTTTATGTATTTCTTGCCCAGGTACTCCCAAGTGGTGTTTGGTAAGCAGTTAAAACCCCACTTGGGATTCCTGCATCCCTCATCAAAGGGCCTGATTTGAGTCCAGGCACTGCTACTGATTCTAGCTTCCTGATAACTCACACCTTGAGAGGAAGCAGATGATACCACAGATAGGTAGTTCCCTGCCACCCATGTGGGAGACCAGAATTGAGTTCCTAATGCTCCCAGCTTCAGCCTGCCCTAGTCCTGGCCATTGTAGGCATTTGGAAAGTACAGCCGATGGGAGCCTCTCTCGCTCTCTGCCTCTCAAATATTTTTAAAAAGATTTATTTATTTATTTGAGAGACAGAGGCAGATAGAGATCCTCCATCCGCTGGTTCACTTCCCAAATGCCTACAATGACCAGAACTGGGCCAGGCCAAAGCCAGGAACCAAGAACTTCTTCTGGGTCTCCCATGTGGGTGTGGGGACCCAACTACTTGGGCCATCTTCCCCTTAACAGGGGAGCTGCCATGGCCTAGGAAGCAGTAGAGTATGGCCTAAGTGCTTGGGCCCCTGCACCCACATGGGAGACCCAGAGGAGGCTCCTGGCTTTGGATTGGCTCAGTTCTGGCTGTTGTGGCCATTTGGGGAGTGAACCAGCGGACAGAAGACTTTTCTCTCTGTCTCTCCCTCTCACTGTCTATAACTCTACCTGTCAAATAAATAAAATCTGGCGCTGCCAGAACTTGAACCAGCACCCATATGGGATACTGGTACTGCAGATGGTGGTTTTACTCACCATGCCACACTGCTGGCCCCTCAAATTTTATTTTAAAGATTTATTTACCCACTATGGTGCAGTGCCAGCCCCTCCTCAAATTTTTAAAAAAATTATTTTACATACTACTTTTACTATAATTTAAATGAAAACCAATGCACTAATTACAAATTAGGCTCGATGTCATCTTCTGCTTTGAGGCTGTTCATGTTGGACAACATTAGTTAGGAATTTTTTATTTTTTTTAAATTTATTCATTTTACCTGAAAGGCAGAATTGCACAGAGAGAGAGAGAATCTTCCACCTGCTGGTTTACTCCTCAAATAGTTGCAATAACCTGGGTTGGGCTAGGCCAAAGTCAGGAACCCAGAAATCCATCCTGGTCTCTCACATGGGTGGGCAGGGACCCAAGCACTTCAGCCATCTGCTGCTTTCACAGGCTCATCAGCAAGGGGCTGAATGGAAAATAGAGCAGCAGGAGCTTGAACTGGCCCTCACAGGGGATGCTGGATTTGCCGGCGGCGGCCTAACCTGCTGTGCCGTAACACCAGCCCCAGGAATTTATTCTCTTGAGTGAAGAAAGCCAATGAAAATTCCAAGGAAAAAAAAATTTTTCCCCTTGAAATAGGATTTTATTTTGTGTACCTTATTCTGCCATATCACTCTAAGCGTTTTGTTACAAGTTCCTCATGTTGGATAAGATAGTAATAGTTTTTTATTCTCTTGCTGCAGGTTCTTGGTGAGATTCAGGAAATTGTGAAAACAGGGCTTTGGGTAGGCGATTGTTTCATTTACACAAGTTCTGTGAACAGATTAAATTATTATGTCGGAGGAGAAATAGTCACCATTGCCCATTTGGACAGGTAATGTTAAATTGTTTTGCTTTTGTCTTAAGCAACCTAAAAGTGTGCTGGTTTTTTTTTTTGTTGTTGTTGTTGTTTGTTTTTGACAGGCAGAGTTAGAGAGACAGAGACAAAGGTCTTCCCTTTTCCGTTGGTTCACCCCCAAAATGGCTGCCACAGCTGGCGCGCTGCGGTCGATGCGCTGTGCCGATCCGAAGCTAGGAGCCAGGTGCTTCCTCCTGGTCTCCCATGCGGGTGCAGGGCCCAAGCACTTGGGCCATCCTCCATTGCCTTCCTGGGCCATAGCAGAGAGCTGGCCTGGAAGAGGGGCAACCAGGACAGAATCTGGCGCCCCAACTGGGACTAGAACCCCGGGGTGCCAGCGCTGCAGGTGGAGGATTAGCCAAGTGAATCGCAGCGCCGGCCAAAAGCGTGCTTTTTAAACAAAATCTGTAGCTGACTTGTAGCAATGGTAGGCTGATCTTTCAGTGTTAAAAGTTTCAGTAGGTGCCTGTCATTCACTGAAATTGCCCCAAATGGAAAGGTTTTGAGCAAGAGGCTGTGTGTGTGTGCATGTGTAACTGCAGATTTGAGTTTGCTTCTGACTTGGTTTCTGGTTCTGTTATAGGACAATGTATCTCCTGGGCTATATTCCTAAGGATAACCGGCTCTATCTGGGTGATAAAGAATTAAACATTGTAAGCTACTCCCTGCTGGTGTCAGTCCTGGAATACCAGACAGCTGTCATGCGGAGGGACTTCGGTATGGCTGATAAGGTCCTTCCCACCATTCCAAAGGAACAAAGGACCAGAGTTGCACACTTTTTGGAAAAGCAGGTAAGAGGTTTTTTTTAAAATCAGCAATTTGAAAGACTGTTAGTGTGGATTTCTCAACTGCCAAGCCGTCCCTGTAGTTTTGGTGTCAGTTCTGCATTTGTATGTACACACTGTGAAAGCACGTGGTATACTCTCCTTAACTTTCTCTTAGTGTCTTTTGTACCCCTTTGAAATGTTAGATGTAGCATCCTCCTGCATACTTCTTTTGTAGTCTTAATATTTTCATTTCTGTGCTTCCTTTTTCTCTGTATCCCACCTGCCTCAGTGACATGCCTTTTTCTTAATGTAGTATCTGTCAGTTATATATGCACAAAGTTCTCTAAGACTGGAGATAAAGCGGCTCTCCCTTCTGTCCTTCCTGTTGCCTGGAGATAATTCCTTAACTCTTGTTGTATTTGTTCCACATCTCTAAATAACATAAAAGTCAGCTGTTTCTTCATTTCCTGTGACTTCCCACAGGTGAAGGCTGAGCTTTCTTCTGCTGTGCCTACTCCTGCCCCCCAATCTGCAATACACGTGTCCCTTTCCTATGCCTTGTCCTAGGTATGTTCATATAATTTTGGGTGCATCAGTCCTTGACATTTGTTGTTAGGGCTATGTAAAAGGCTCACAGGTGAGCCGTGCAGTTAGGGCTGACAGCTGCACGAAAGAAAGCTCTAAGAGTTCTCTAGAGTCTGTAGTTTTCTGTGTACTTAAGGTTACATCCCCCTAGACTCTCTCAACTCTCCAGATTTCTCGCGCTCTCCTTTCAGTTTATTTAGTTGGCTGCAGACTGAACTGGCTTTTCTGCTCTCATCATGGATATCTCCCCACCATCATAGCCAGGCTTCTCTTGGCCTCTGTAGAGAAGAATCCATTGTTTCCTGTAATCCCGTCGTCTTTCCTGGTTGATGCCCTCATTTTGGTGGAGCAAGTTCTTCAGTTTCCCGAGAAAGGGTCGTTAGTGGGAGGTCAAGTTTTTGAGGCTTTGAATATATGAAAGTACCATTGTCCTACCCTGTAACATACTGGCCCATTTAACCAACTATACAACTCTAGGTTGGGGGTAATTTTAAGTTTTGAAGGCACTGTTATTGTTCCATTGCCTTTTAGCTTCTAGTTGTTGAAGTCTAAAGCATTTTTATTCCCAATTCTTGGTATATGGCCTGTTTTGTTCCTCTGAGGAAGCTTTGTGGATGTCACTCTTGGTGGGCCTTGTAGAGATTAGTTTCATTTGGTCTGTTGGGTATTACATGAGTCCTTTGGGAAAGTGATGTCCTTCACTTCTGAGAGATTTTCAGGCATCATTTTATGGTGATTTGTTTTCTGTATTCCTTCTCAAACTGTCAAACATTGGACCTACCCCAGCTGATTTTCCTATTAGTCTATGACTTAATCTTACTTATAAAGATGAAAATTTATCTCTGAGGCTATGAATTTTTTTGTTTTTTTAAAGTGCTTCCTTCAAGTTGCTTTTATTCATTTTTGATCTCTGTCTTTCAAGAGCAGAGGTCCAAGAAACACATCAAAAGGGCTGAGTGTGTAGGGTGTGGATGGCATTGTGTGATGTGTTTAGGCTGATTAGGGAGCCTCACTGTCATTACCTTCAGCTAATGAACTTAATAATCATGTATTTATTCAGTTAATTTAATGAGCACCTAACAATGTACTGGGCGCTGCTTTGGCTGACATACTGCAATATTAAAAGCAGCTCCCCAGTCACCATCTTTCTTGGGCTAAGTATAAGACGACTTGGGAGACTTAGCATGTAGCATTTCATTTAGTCCACACATCCCTTCCCAGTGTCTCACTGAGCCTATGATTTTCCCTTTGATACTCAGTACTCCCTTTGGTGGGATAGGCATTCCCCCAGCTGGAGATGGTCCACTTTACCCTGTCCAAGGAGTAAACCTGCCTTCTTTATGCATCAGGGAATGGGGGGGACCAGTCCTGGACTAACTGCTGTTAGGGCGATTGTTTCAGTGCTGACCCTTCATGTTCTGCAGTACGAATTGGGATGTTTCTTATGCTGTCCTTACTCCTTAGGAGTAAACTAGCCCTGAGCTTTTTGTCTGACACACTATATCCCTAAAGCTGAAATATGTGCCCATAGGGCAGACCCATCCATACTGTTTAACTTAGGAGAGAAGCTAATTCATGCATTACAGGTTAAAGGCCTATTCCTGATGGCTTAACAGAGCATGAGAAAATCTGACTTCTGTCCTTTGGTAAACTTGCTGATTTAGATAAACTGGACATGAGACCAGTAAAGGCATAGGTGAGCCACCGTACAGGTTTATGGACCTGAATACAAAATGTTTGCTAAATGACCTACAATTGGAAGAAACTTGGAAGATTTTTATTTGTCCATTTACCACTAATAGACTTATCCGTGAGATAAGGGACTAGACAGAGGACCTCTAAGGCCCAGGTTGTTGATTGATTTTCAGCAGCTACAATTGTGCCACTGTGCCTGTTCTCTGAAATTGCTCATAGATCAGCTTTTCTAATTTTACAAGTTGTTTTACTAGAGTAGGATTGACTAGCCGCCATTGTTTAAAAAAAAAAAAAAATTTATTTGAAAGTCAGAGTTACACAGGGAGAGGAGAGGGAGAGAGGTCTTCCCTCTGATGGCTCACTCCCCAACTGGCCGCAACAGCCAGAGCTGCGCCAATCCGAAGCCAGGAGCCTCCTCCATGACTCCCAAGTGGGTGCAGGGGCCCAAGGACTTGGGCCATATTCCACTGCTTTCCCAGGCCATAGCAGAGGTCCAGATCGGAAGTGGAGCAGCCAGGTCTCGAACCAGCACCCATATGGGATGCCAGCGTGCCTGGGTTTCGAGCCTCAGTGCCACTTCTGATTCTAGCTTCCTGCTAATGTGCACCCTGGGAAGCAACATTTGATGGCTCAAGTGGTTGGGTCCCTGCCATACACGAGAGAGCAGGATTGAGTTCCTGGTTCCTGGCTGCTGCAGGTACTTTGCTGAACCAGTAGATGGGCGATCTCTGTGCCCCTCAAGTCAGTGTAAAGTAAAAAATCCTCTAGAGGAAAAACCATTTGACATTACACAGATGAATATCTGCTCTCACCTAATTTAATTAGTCCTTTTTTCTGTCTTCTCATTAAAAGGTATTATTTATCTAGTAGGGTTTGTCAGCAATATTTTCAGTATGATAGATGAATTGTGTATACACAAAGTGCTTGTGAACATAAATCTCACATTTGGTGTTTTTCATCTTTAGGGCTTTAAGCAGCAAGCTCTCACAGTGTCTACAGATCCTGAACATTGTTTTGAGCTTGCTCTGCAGCTTGGAGAGTTAAAAATCGCATATCAGTTAGCAGTTGAAGCAGAGGTATGTACTAACATGATTTTTCTTAACTGATGGAAAGATCAGTAGGTACTTCTAGGTGTTGGTAATTTCAAATTACCCATTTTGATAAGGTTACCTCTGGTCTTTAAAATTTGTTAATCTTTAGATTATATTGGAGATATTCTTAGCACTCTAATGTGGTTGAGAGAAAGTATTTTCATATTTTACATGAAATCTGTTTCATAAGAAGATATAAAGATAGTAATTAAACTTGTCTGGAATTTTCAAAGAACACAGAAATAATTTGCCAGTAACCCCAGGTAATGAGAAAGATGGTTTTAGAGAAAGGTTCTGACATTTTCAGAGACAATTTAATGACATTTTTGTGGAATTTTTTGTATTAAGGACCCCCCTGTTTTAAAATCTAGCATTTACTGATGAATTTAGGTGTGCAAAATATATTCTAGCCAGATTATCCAAATATGCAACATTTTGATTTCTGAAAGATTACAAGTGACAGTATCTTTGGAAAATGTAAACACTTTTACATTTTCCAAAGAAGTAGCATTCTCCTTAAAATAACTGCAGTCTAATTAGATGGTTATAGGTTGATTATTAATGCATTATTAAACTGATTTGTGTTTGAATTAGTTGTGTATATACAACTAACTTCCATTTTGTGCCATTCTTACTTGGGTAGAGTCACCTTAACTAGCACAACTCTATAGAATGGTCTTCCCTGGTCAGTACAGCAATAACATAATGATGTTAGAAGTTTAAGTGTTTATTCCCAGAGCTGTTTTAACTTGGAAACACTGTCTTGCAGTCAGAACAGAAGTGGAAACAACTTGCTGAGCTGGCCATTAGCAAGTGTCAGTTTGGCCTGGCCCAGGAGTGCCTGCACCACGCACAGGACTACGGGGGGCTGCTGCTTCTGGCCACTGCCTCTGGAAACGCTAGTATGGTGAACAAGCTGGCAGAGGGTGCAGAGAGAGATGGCAAAAATAACGTGGCCTTCATGAGCTACTTTTTACAGGGCAAGTAAGTGTTAATCGAAGGCCTAAAAGACATTGGTAAACATGGTAACTAGAGTTGTTTGGGCACTTACTGTGAGTGGCATTTGGAAAGGAGTGTGGAGAATGAGCCCTGCAGAGAACTGATGGCTGGCTGAGGGGCGGCAGCAGAGGAAGGTGCTGCCCCAGTGGTGGCTTTCAGCAGGAAGCTCTAGTACGCTGTTCCAGCTGGCCCCAGAGTGGCAGAGCACTTTTCTGTGAAGAGATCAACATGGGTAAACAATAGAGGATGAGGATGCCAGTTTAAGCTCAACTCTAGAGCGTAAATTTTAAAACTTGTCCTGGGGACAAGTTGCTGTGTTAGGAAATGAAACACAGCAGTATTCATTAAATCCTGTGATAAAACTTGGAAGTGTGCATCCCAATAAGAGTGCATTTACTGATTAATATACCTCCAAAAATATTTGGTGACCTGAACTCTGACATCCATTTGTAGTTGTTTTAAATATTTGGCTTTTTGACACAATGTATAGGACATGTACTGTAAGTAATTGGAAAATACAAGAAATTTTTTGGATTCTGAACCACATTATCCACCATAAAACTTAGGGGGGAAAAAAAAAACCACAAAGGTAAAAACTGAAGGAAAATTGGCCTGTTGGCCACCACTGGGTCATCTCAAATCCCCTGTATGACCGTAGGACAAGTAAAGGGCTCAGCGAAAGACATGAGATGCCTGTGTGTGTGTTGGGGGGGAAGGGGGAGTTAGGTGGGGATTTTGACTTTGCGTCTAGGCTACATTTCCTAAGGTAAAGCAAGTGCCACTTCTTGGTAGTAGTGCCTCTCCTTTTTACTCTGTAGGCTCGATGCTTGCCTGGAGCTCTTGATTCGAACTGGACGACTGCCAGAAGCTGCCTTCCTGGCCCGAACTTACTTACCCAGTCAGGTTTCAAGGTATGGACTTGTAGTTTTAGAAGGATATGTTTCATATAAAAACAGAGCGTACTTACTCTCTGGTTCCATGGTGTTTATTTTAGGGTGGTCAAACTCTGGAGAGAGAATCTCTCAAAAGTTAATCAGAAAGCAGCAGAATCCCTTGCTGACCCGACTGAGTATGAAAATCTCTTCCCTGGATTGAAAGAAGCCTTTGTTGTTGAAGAATGGGTGAAGGAGACACATGCTGACCTGTGGCCAGCCAAACAGTACCCACTTGTCACAGTGAGTGCGACTCCCGGGGGAAGTAGAGCTGCTGCTGGAGCAACAGCTACTCTGTGGGACCCAGGCCAGGTTCATAGATGAATTGTGATTTTTATTCTCTGGTAGCCAAATGAAGAGAGAAATGTTATGGAAGAGGCAAAAGGCTTTCGGCCCTCAAGATCTGCAGCTCAGCAGGTCAGTGAGTACTCCATGGGACAGCAGTGTTGGTCTTCAGTGCCCTCTCCTACATCGTAATCCCGAGCACCCTTCCAGAAAAATGCCTTTGTTTCACATGTGCTTCCACTCTGGCTTTCAGGAACTCGACGGGAAACCCCCTTCTCCTACTCCTGTTATTGTGGCCTCCCACAAAGCCAACAAGGAAGAGAAGGTAGGTGGACAGGACATACCCAACCTCCTTTCACCAGCCAGAGATGGCGGCAGAATGCACCGTCTCTTCAGTTTCAGGAGGAATCTTTTCAACTAAAAAGGAAGCATTAGTGCTTGTTCTGGGATGGGGAACCACATGTAATAGTACTGTAAGTTTATCACCCTCTCCTTTTTGTTTCAGAGTTTACTTGAACTAGAAGTAGATCTGGATAATTTGGAATTAGAAGATATCGACACAACAGATATCAACCTGGATGAAGATATTCTGGATGACTGAATGTGCTACTACAGATCGTTATGTGTTTATACATAAACACTGTGGACTGCTGAACACTGCCCTCTGTCTGAAGAGGAGCTTATGTGGAGCATTTAAATTGCTGGTTTCCGCATTAACTGTCATTGGACCATATCTCATAAAATCTTTGGAATTAAAGATTGTTCGGCTTCCTTTTAAGAAGGCTGAGGCAAAGCTACGTCACCTGGGGATCAGTCACGTTGTTCTTCAAAATAGCCATGCCCTGTTTCTGTCCTCAGACTTCATCTCTAAAATCAAACCCCTGCCCCTCTGACCTCACGAAGCTGGGCCATGTCTGCGTTACCTGCTGGCCTATTTGGGAAAACTGAGCGCGTACTTAAATCTATAACCAGGCACTGAAGTGTCAGCCCTTTCTGGCCTAGAAGTAGAACAACAAGTTTTACTTGATATGTCAAAAATAAAAAGTAACTTTATAGAAAACTATAAATATACCTTATTTAATCTTGACATTTTTAAACATTCAGCATAATATTAACAAAGAGAAAGGTAGTATTTAGTAAAATGGAATGTATTTTACAATTACTTTCAGGAAGCTGCAGAATGGCTAACGAATGCTTCTTGGTAAGCCTGCAGTGTTAATTCTATGTATGCCCCCTTCTGTGCTTCTGTTTTTGCAAAGACCTGTTTGAAAAAAAAGAACAGATAGAGCAGTAAGACATGCTGTAATTTGTCACTACATAATTGTCTTAAATTCAAGAGCTGTGCCAGGTTAAAGAAGTCTTTTTATAAAGGTATGTATAAAAAGTACCTTACACAGTCCAGGCAATCCTAGTTAAGATAACGCTGACATTGCCCCTTAGGAGAATTTCTTAAATGTTTGCTTTATCCAGCTTATCACAGAAAATTATGTACTAAATCCTATCTGCTCACTTTAGTAGTCCTGGTAACTGCTTTGCAGCAGGCAAAAATTACTACTGTGATAGGAGTCCGTTCCACAAAATCATTTGTTCTGAGCATTAGAGAAAACCTATCCTTCCTGAACAACCTGAGCATTTAACAGGTAAAACCAGGGGCTCATTACAGATTGGAGAGGTGTGCAGTTCCAGAACTGGAATACAGCTAAGACGTGACACCTGCTCACTCCCACCAAGAGGAACGTGAACACACGGAAGGACAGGAGGGAAGTGTGCTGCTTCCTTCTCCGCCCTGTCCTGCCCTTTCAGCGTGAACGCAGGGGCTGCCGGGCTCTCTGGCCTTCGGCTACCAGCCCCCCACCTCACTTCTCCCCGGCACCACCCTGCTGCCTGTGCTGAAGTTTGGGAGCTCTAGTCGCACTGAAACCACAGGTAGCCCATACTCCAATTGGTTAGTTATCATTAAGTGAGAATGTTCCCCAGTGACCACCACAAAGCAGTGCAAAGAGCCCCCTCACCTTAATTAGGTTTACTCCCTCAGCCGCCTGCCCTCGGGCCTCCTGGGCTGACTGGCCTTCGGGATGCACCATGTGGTACAGCTGGACCAAGCTGGCAGCATCGTCGATCCTGAGAGAGAAAGGGCCTCGTGTTAGGCACAGCTTTTCATTGCTTGCTTCGGAATCACATTTCATGCTCTTCACACTGAGAAGGTGGGGGAGGCCTTGAGTTTATGGTTTCAGAAGCATTTTCAGGAAAGTAGATTAATTTAGGCCTCACATCAGCCCCATGAGGCAGGGGTCTGCAGGAAGTACCCAGTTTGTAAAACTGAACACGTTCTAGATACGGCTGTAGTCTTTCTGGCCACAGAGCACTCTGTGGACAAACATCCCTCATGGTAGATGATTTCCAAGGCAGTCCATTTCACGGTGTAATCTTCCTCAGAGCGCAGGCACGGCACAGTCCCACCTAAGAGGCTGCTTTGAGGTCTTAAGGATGCCAAGGTCATTTGCATTTTCATCAAGGCTCGATTAGTGGATAAATGCCCCCAAGACCCCAAATATAGATCTCAGACCACCTGACTATTCACAGGAACACATTCATTGAAGATTAACCTAATGGAGCAAATTTGTGATCATGACTGTCAGACAAAAGGAAAGTCAAGCTGTACACCCGCAGTCTCCACCTGTAGTGTCACACAGCCACCTAGGATAAAGCCGTAACAGGGATTCAGTTATGGTTGTATCATACGTTTTCAGAAATGCCCAAGTACTAGCGGAGATTAAAACCTGTCTAGCCTTCTCTAATCACTGTCTTCTCAGTCGACACCTTCCTAGCATTTCCTATTGCAGAGCAGAGTGTCTAAAAACAACCTCCTCCGAGATTTGGAGGCTCTGGCTTGTGTACTTACTTAGTGAGCTACTGGCTTCTGGGGTGGGGGTGAGGGGTAAAAACACCTGTCAGTCTCCTCCCGCTGTCACTCTCCAACCTCCCAGGCTTCTCCCAGAGCTGGGGAGAACAGAACAACTCAAGGCCTCCAAGCGATGGCCTTGGAGCAATGCTCCGGGCTTATCCTAAGGCCCATCTACTCCAAAGGCCAGCTCTTCGGAAAACAGGAACTGGAAGTGTTCATGCAGAAGCTGTTTTTATGGGGAATAAGAGGATCAAAAATGGTCATGACAGGGGCTGACACTGTGGCACAGCAGCTTAGGCTGCCAGCTCCCTGCTAATGTGCATGGAAAGCAGGAGATGCTCCCCGTACTTGGCCCCTGCCACCCACGTGGAGACCCCCAGGAACTCCAGGCTCCCGGCTTCACCCTTGCCCAGGCCTGGCTGCTGTGGCCACCTGGAGGGTGAACCAGCAAACTCTGCCTTTCAAATCTTTTTACATGATCATTACCAATCTATTGTGTTTGCCATACTCTAACAACATCGCAACACAATATCTCCCCCAAAATAAAAGATAAAAAGAATTCAGAGATTAGGCAGGTGGCCCTATTTAAATAACTAGGTTTCTACATAATAGATTTATATTAGGGTTTCATTAAGTTCATGTTAAAATATAATGTTTCAAACAAGTTTTAACATCTGACACATACTTGAAGTGAATCAAGTTACACTTTCTATGAGATTCTGAAAGCATCTTACATAAATACCACCAGTGGGACCGGAGTCAGGTGAATGTGTGCGGAATCCTAATTGTGGCCTGAGCCCCCTTCGGGGGGAGGTGCACCCTCTACTGCCCAGCCCCAGCTTTGCAGTTCATTTGCATCACAGAAGGGCACCTGCCTTTGCACAGCAGGGAAGGTGTAGCAAGTACCTCTCCCCCAGTACAAGCTGCTCCAGAGGCCAAGCTGACATAAAACGGCAACACTAAGACCACACACTAGCGCACCTCAGTGCACTTCCATTTTTAAACTTATTAGAACGTAGCACAGAATGATTACATTTGAGAAACTTAGGCAGACAGTTCACCACTGCTAATGCACAAGAAGGCCCCTCCGTCACCCACCCCTTGGGACGAAGGTGGATTTTGCTTCAGATCAGATTGCACAGCATGTCGTGGGGAGGTGGGCTGGCCCAGAGACCGCCACCAGGGACAGTGCCGTGTCTGAGGAGGGTTTGCTGTTTCCCCACGTGGGCTGCACCTGTTTTGCAAAACGTGTGGAACCCTGACTTCCCAATGTGTCACCTCTGTCCTATGGCTCGGATTACACATAGGATGCTGTCAGCTACAACTGTTAACCAGTCTGATGCTAGCAATGATCACGAAACCCTGTGCGCCCAGCAAGGGCTTCGTGTGGGAAGTTGACTTTCTTACCAGAGCCATGCCATAGTTATTTTGGCCTTCGCAACCCAACACAATGTTCTCATTTATCAAACAGAACATTCCAGGCATACCTCAGACATGCAGGTTCTATTCTAGACTGCCACAATACAGCAAGCATCGTGATCAAGTCAATCACACCGACTGCTTGGTTTCTCAGTGCAAATAAAAGCTATGCTATTGTCTATTAGGTGCACAACACAGTATGTCGAAACAGCGTACATACCTTACATACTTTGCTCAAATATGCTAAGCACCTGAGAAACAGCACCAGCAGACGTGCCCAATGCATGCCTGCCACTAACCTTCATTGTGTGTGAAGCACAACAAAGCCAAGTGCAAGGGCACTCAGTAAGCTTGTTATTCCCAGCCAGAAACCTGGGAGCATGGCCGCTGGATGCCAGAATACAGCAGATACTACTTCAGGCCATTCACCTAACTATGAAGGCCACAAAGTCAAAGACAGCAAAAACAAAAGTGCCTTTATAAGGTAAATGATAGCTTTTACTAGAAAGCCCTAGAAATAGTTCTTCCAGAAAACAAGCACCCACCAGCATTTACGCTCCTTTACATTTCCTATCTAATCCCCCTCGGAGTATCCGGAAAGTCCACCGATACCCAGCAGCACTGGCAAGCCCGGGATAAGTCGATATTCAGAGTACACAATACAGACCAAGGCCACTTACTCTTTCAAAGGCTCTAGCCCTGTTTATGCCTCAGAAGCAAAGACTAGGGACAGGCATTGTATGCAGAGGGTAAAGCTGCCCCCTCCAATACCAGCAACCCACATGAGCGCCAGCTCCTCGGCTTCCAATGCGGCTCCCTGCTACTGTACATGGAAAGCAGCAGGAGATGGCCAAGTACTTGGGCTCCTGCCACCCATGTGGGAGACACAGATGGAGGCCCAGGATCCTGATTTCAGCCTGGCCCAGCCTTGGCTGTTGTGGCTATTTAGGGGAGTGAAACAGCTGATGGGATCTCTGTCTCTCCCTCTCTCTGACTCTGCCTTTCAAATCATAACAAGAAAAAGCAAAGACTGGGAAACCTGGTTATGCTAGAAGAATAAACCCAGACAGTAAGTGAAGCTTCAATGATCATTGGATAGTATAGCTATTGTAAAAATATCATATCTAAAACAGACTTTCCCATTAGGGCAATAAGAACGTTTCTTTTATAACTGCTAAGATCATACTTACAGATCTCTCTGAATCTGGTCGATCAGCAAACCATCAATCTTTTTCTTATTTACAAAATACCAAGCCATTCCACCAAAGTGCCTCGTTGAGCGTAGAAGGTCGTACTTTCCATGTTTGTCTATATCTTCATAGGTCTGGTGATGAACCTATCCGCATAAAATGCAACTCTTTAGAAACATGAAATAAACTGAGTGCTGCCAAAGGGTGGGGAAAAAAAACAAAACAAAAAAAACCCAGGTCTACCTGCAGCTGTGTCCACTAGTTTTACCCTATAGGTCCAATGTAGAACACCCCTACAATTTGTTAAGATGAGTTGGTCTTTAGGATAGCAAATGGGTGCCACTGTCCATCGTGGAAGTATTGTGGCAGCCTGTAGTGAGTTCTGGCAAACACAGCCACATCAACTGGTTTTCTGCAGCCAAGGATTATTTATTAGACACCTATTTCATATTTGTAGACTATCAGAAATAATGTACCATTATTCTGTGGTCACTAGGGTAGAAAAGAAATCGAGTATTTTCTACTCCTTCCCGTGTGCCCTACTCCGTCTCATCAGCTAGCCCATTCCGTCCTCTTAACTGATGTCCCCTCAGCGCTCTCTCGGGAGTCCTCAGCCCGGCCTCTGAGGTCACATGCTGTGGTTCCACCCACCTTTCCAGCTTCATCTCCCACCGCTCCCCTGCACGCAGAGTGCATGTACGAGCCAGCCAGGTGACCAGTCATTTCTCCTGCCTGTTGCTCACTGAGCAATCTCTAGCCGAGACAGCTCTCCTCACCCACCTCCACCTGCCGCAACACTCCCCGCCCTCTAGAACCTGAAGGCCCGATGAGGATTCTCCCATGAGCACTTTGTAAGCTGCTATTAACATCTAACATGTTAGATCTATGATGGTAACTACCCGTCAGCTTAGCCAGCATCCTTCCCCACCGTCTTTTCTGGACTGCAGGCCTTGACACACACCAGCCTCATTCATGGTAGCACCTATCCACCTTTGGTAATACGTCAGGCACACAAGTGACTTGCTAGACACACACACTGCCCTCTAGCAGATGTTGAGTAAGCGATCTTGTTCCCACATAGCATTGCTGATAAGAGAACAGGTTTTGTCAAGTTTGCATCCTAATCCCTACCACATCTAGGCACACAGCTCTCAGCAGGCCACTTCCCTGTCCAGCTTCGGTTCCCTCAGCCCGAAGGGCGATGGCCAGGATACAACAGACACCTGCACACACTGGGACTCAGACTTGCAGATAGTTCCCTTCCCCTCTCTGTAGCAAAGCTTACAATCAAACTCACTGTCCAGACGAGCAACCTTAGTCACACAGAAGCCCGTTATAGAAACTGTAAAGTGCGCTCACCTTGATGTACTCCGTGGAATCTGGCTCAAACTGGGCAACGCAGAGATTGAGGACGTCCACATGCCGGTCCTGGCCATACATGGTCTAAAACCGCACGGCAGAGTGGGAATCAGATGCGACCGGTCCCGTCCCCTTGAAGATCCTGCCCCTCCACATTCGGGCCACGTCTGTGCCCATCAAGAGACCCAGAGAAACAGCTCAGGCTTGTTACACCTGCATTCAGATCCCAGCTAAGCCACTTCCGAGAGGGGGGATCCTAATCAGGTTACCACCAGCTGTGTTCACCTACCTCTGCCAATGCCAAATGCCAAGCAGTGCCAGAGCCAACAGCTTCTACAAAGACATTAGCACCACTGACCCTGGAATATATAAAACCCAAGTCATATTACCTTAAGATTTTCTTCCTTGAAAATTATTGGTGGCAAAACTCTTCGACCTTCTTTTGGGAAATACACTTGTATCATCCGATCCCGTTCTTCCCAAGAGGCTTTGCGTAGTCTGCCACTTGGTTCTCTGACGACAATGAAACGCTCCTGAAATACAGAGTTAGCCAAGCTGAGTTTATGAAGACTTGTTTTTAGTCCCTGCGTCCCACCCACTAAGACCATCAAACAGTCTTCAGTCAACAATACAAAATGCATCAGGGAAGCGAAACGTAATCAAGCCCACGAGAGCCTGGTGGTCCCAAGCCTCCAACACCCGGCAAGGCCTGAGGCCTCTCACCCTCACTGCTGGATACCGAACAATCCGAGCTCTCACGTGATGTCATTTGGTAACAAGGAGCTAACGTGAGTTCAATACGTAAAATGGTTCAACTGGGGGAAAGGAAAAAAAGCTGATGCGAGATTCACTGAGTCCATTTTAAAGGAAAGATGTGTCGTAAGAGCTTTTCAAACTGTTGCCCTTCTTCATGCCAAAGTCTCAACAGGTTTTCCTACTTTACGATCTGTTTCAAATCCTTGAGGAAAAAAGCACAAGGCCAACGATGTAGAATTCTGCACCTCCGATTTCTCTTATGGGCATTAGGCATGGTCACGACAGAGACCCTGACCGGTCCACCTGCCTCTGACCACTTCTCTTCCAACCGCCGCATCCTGGGCCAGGGGGCTGTGCGTTCCTCAGAACTCCATCTGCTACTGGGCCAGACTGTGATTTATCGTGTGCCAGATTTGACAGCTCTCAGGTAGTACGTAACTGGACCAAGACAGGACATGGGACTGTAGTCCTTTGCAACACCGAGGGACAGACACGGAGCTCTGCACATTGCTGACAAATGATGCTCACCTGAGTAATATACAAATCAGATGGTATCGATTCTCAACTTTTCAAAGGTGTACAAGTCTGAATATGTTCTGAGGATAAAATACAAGCAAATACAGGGGGAAAAACAGACCAAAAAAAGTTTTTCCTCAGATTTGATAATTTGAACATGAATTCATGTTCCTGTCTCCCTTTCAAGCGATTAAGATGCTGCTACGATCAGCCTTCAAAGCACGGAAAACGTTTATTCACAAAACAAAAATGCAAATTCAGATGGAAACTAAACGCTGTTCATTTCATCAGTTACGCAAGTGACTGGTGTATGGACATGGATGTCTTTTTTTTTAAAAAAAAAAAAGAATTTTATTTGAGGCAGAGTTACAGACAGAGGGAGAGACAGAAAGAGGTCTTCCATCTGCTGGTTCACTTCCCAGATGGCCACAATGGCTGGAACTGGGCCAATCCAAAGCCAAGAACTTCTTCCAGGTCTCCCACATGGGAGGCAGGGCCCCCAAGCACTTGGACCGTCTTCTCCATCGGAAGAGCAGCAGCCAGGACTTTGGGATACTAGCACCCATGTGGGACGCCGGCAGCGCAGGTGGAGACGGAGTCCCCTGTGCGCCAGTGCTGGTCCCATGCACGTTTTGCGGCCCTCCTCTAAACTCAGCTCAGCATTCTGCAGCATTCTAATACATTCGGTGAGCTGAACTGCAAACTCTCTTTACTCGTAAAGGCTGAGATCCATTGTTAAGGTGCAGGGTGTTCTTTTAAACTGACAAAGGGGAAGAAGAGCCAGAGACTGGCAACAACCAAGAAGTAGTGACACCTGAAAGTTGTCTGAGAAACAACGGTCATTCTTACTGAAAATTCTAGAAAATGAAATCCTGGGTGAAGCCTGAGTCTCTTGGCATCATCAAGGAATTTTCAGGATCAAGACACTCCATCTGGAGGGCCAGCACTATGGCGTGGTAGGCTAAGCCTCTGTCTGCAGCACCAGCATCCCATACAGGTGCTAGTTTGAGTCCTGGCGGCTCCTCTTCCAATCCAGCTCTCTGCTATGGCCTGGGAAAGCAGTGGAGGATGGCCCAAGTGCCATGTGGGAGACCTGGAAGAAGTTTCTGGCTTTGAATAGGCCCAACTCCGGCTGTTACAGCCATCTGGGGAGTGAACCAGCGGATGAAGACCTCTCCGCCTCTGTAACTCCACCTCTCAAATAAAACCTTAAATAAAAAAATAAAGACTCCACCTTCTTAGCAAGTTTCCGGTAGGAAATCAGGCTTAGGTAAAATAAGATCCCTCTCCCATTGCCTTGTATATCTGTGCCTCCCTGTGGCCGTGGTGGTGTGTGTATGTGGGTGGGTGGGGGGGTCCCCTGCCTGTCTGATACCCCTGGGCCCGCCCCAGCACACTGTGCGCCTCCCTGCAGTCGGTTGGCTCGCCCTGTGGGCGCGCTCTGCAGGGAGTGGCGACGATGGCCTGAGGCCTGCCTGCACTTCCCATCTCTGACACTGTTCCTTCCAGAAGGGTCTCCCGGAGCTGCAGACACAGCCAGGTCCCTGCATCCCCAGGCCCATCTCCACGTGGCATTTCCAACAAAAGCCGTCCTGCAGTCAGATATACTCACGCGGTGCGGTATGCTGTAGGATATGTCAGTAAACACGTATTTGGCCGTTTCTGTTCCTTCCAAAATCTTATCTTCAGCCAACACATCATTTATGGGCACTCGTTCTTCTAGAACCGGCGGCATTTTCAGTCGTATTTTAGCTGCCTCTACTGCCTTTCTTGTAGCCTAATGAGACAAAATGCAGCATCCTAAACAAAGTCCTAAGGTGACCGACCAAGATCATCCGACAAAAGGATGTAGTAATTAAAAAATGCTGAAGACCACAAAGAAAAAAGTTATAGGCATGACAAAAGCTGCAGACATGAATCAGTGAATGAAAAGCCAAACTGGGAGCCCGGCCCTGTTCTTCAGCGCCGTGAGGCTGACGGCGCCACCTACAGGTTCAACCACGATCAAAACCGCAGAGGACTGCACGGAGACAGCCAGGCAGAAGCTGCTCAAAGCGCTCCCGCAGGCTGGGTATCCACGGCCGGGGGCCTGCAGGCGGAGGCTGTTCAACAGGAGCTCGCCGTCTCCACAAAGCTTCAGCCCCCAGACACGCACAGCACAGTTTCCCTAGAAGGAAGCCGGGCAGGCAGGCAGAGGAAGGGTGCTCGGGCCGCTGCGAGGGCAGCTGTGGGGTTCCACTTGGCCGCCCAGGCTTAAGCCTTGCGCCGCAGTCTATTCGACTCCAGCCAGGTCCCTGCTCCCTCCCGCCGATCCTCACCTGACCCACACATCTCCGCGCCTGCTGCTCCCCTCACTGGTGCCCATGGCAAAGCAGCTCTAAGCATCTGCAGAGGCCCCTGGAAATCACGTTTAGCTCGGGAAACGAGGTACCCCCCGGTATTCCCACATCCGCACACCTCTTCCAACTGCGCCTGCGTCATTAACTTATAGGTGGGCGGCTTCAGTTCTTGTACAGCTGGCTTAAAAGTCTTCTCCAAGTTCAAGCCTGTCATCTTGATGAGTATGCTTTGGACTTCCTCATCCATAAATGTAGGTTTCTTCAGCGCTGAGCTGCCAGGTTCTGTGAAAGTGGGTTTTAGCACATAAGAAGTCAAGCAAAAAGTGACAAGCAAGACCTCTAAGTGGAAAAGTCGACAAGAAAACCGTCAGCACAATGTCTACCCCGGCGCTGCATAATGGTAACAATTCCACTCGCCAGCTTCCCCTACAATTTGCCGAGCGCTCACTATAAGGATAGAGACACAGACTCTGCCGGAAAGCTCGCTAGAGGAAGCAACGGGAAGAAAAGTGATGACGACCACACAGCTGTCTCCTGCACGCCAGGCCCAACACGCACCTTTAGGAATGCTCTCAGCAACCCCAAAATGTGTGTTGCTGTCCGAGTCTACACATGCTGCTGAGCCTACTCAGAACTGGCTGGTCAGCGACGGAGCCAGGATTCAAACCTAGCTTTCTCTGGTTCTAGACTCGAGATGATTTCCAATAGCGCTCCTCACTGGAATGCGCCACACAAGGAGGCCTGGGGCTGCATGACTGCAGACGAGGTACTGACACAGCCTGGGAGTAGGAAGGGCACGCCAGGGCCCCAGCTGCCTTCCCTGCCACCTGGGCTTCAACAGGGCAGAGAAAGAGGGGACGAGATTCTAGGCTGCAGGGTTGCACCAGACACAAGCTGAAGGCCCACGTGGTGTCACAGGAAAGCCGTGAACAGGAGACGGGACTGAAAATCTCAGCTCCGCTTCAGTCTTCCCAACTCCCACCTCCACTGCCGTTAGGAACAAAGAAAAGGCCATCTGCTCCCATTCCCCCCTTCCTCCGCTAGCCCCGTGGGCGCTGGGGTCCCGCAGGATTCTGAACCAGGTACTTTCTCTTCAACCCTCTCACTCTCGCTGGGTGGTCTCGCGGCCTCCCAGGACTTTAATCACCTTTCTATGCGGGAGATCTGAAAATCTCAATCACTAGCCATGAGCCAGCGGCCACCCCACCGGCCCTCCAACACTGCCACATCAGAACCCAGCACCCTCCTCGTCTCACACCTGCTTCTCCTACTAGTCCCCAGCTCAGCGCCGGCCGGGACCCAGTCATCCTTAACTTCTCCCTCATCCGCCACACCCAGCCCAGGCAGCAGTGACAGCAGCTCATTTACTGGGTATCTACCACGTGCCAATACCGACTAACGACCTTACGTACTCAGCACAACACCCCACGAGGTAAACAGGATTACCCCTATTTCTATACAGGAGGCACTGACAGCTCATCAATCTCTCTAAGCCTCCATTTCTCCTGCGATTACCCTCGTGCAGACCAGTCAGCTCACTTCACTCACTACAGAGACCAGCACTAGGCCACCTGCTCTGAGGGCCACACCTGTCTTCCGCAGGTCCCGCAGAGGCTCCAGCTCGGAGCAGGCGCTCGGCACCACTCTCGGCCTCCATCTCACCCACTCGGCCAGCTTCGGGGACCGTTCCCCTCCCCCGCCCCCCATGTCCCCTGGTTTCTAGCTCACTGCTAACTGAACGCTTGAATTTCAAAAGCGCCACAAACTTAGTATGTCCCAACCCAAGATTTACTTCTACCTCTTCGCTTCATCCACCCCCTACCAAAAACCGCCCTTAATTAATCCCCTCCATCTCAGCATTAACTGGGCCAACCTCCACTCAACTGTTTTTTTCCTTTGAAAACTAGACCCCAAGCCATGACCACGGCTTCGCAGTCCTACCTCCAAAATCAATTTCCAAAAGTACTACGTGCGTTGCGTTATCACCTCTGCACTTTTCGCTTCCGCCATCACCGCGGCCGTGACAACCACGTCTCGGCTGTGGTCGTATTTTCCAACCATCCTTCCCCACCCATCCAGCCCAGCCTGGCGCGGATGTCACGGCGCGAGTCACACGCACTGCCAGTTCCCCGGGGCCCACCACTGCCTCAGGGAAAACCCCAGGCCAGTCTTCGTCGCCGTGCCCCCCAGCCTAGCCTAGGGCTTGGCAAGGAGCAGAGCGCAGGCACCGTGGCTGAGTGAGCGAACGATCAAACGCAGGTGATGACCCACCCGGCGGGTCTGAGGACGCGCTGAGCAAAGAGCCAGAAGCACGTTCCACGTCTCCCAGGGAAACGTCCCAGCGAACGTCCAGCAGGTCACTTACCGGCCTCGGACGTGAGCAGGCGGCGCGGCAGACCCACCTCAAAGGGCCGGGGCAGTGGCTGGAACAGGGCACCAGGCCGGGGCTGGGTTCGGGCCCTGAAATAAGCCCGCTTCGGGCCGCACGGACCTATCACAAGGGGCCATAGCGACACAGGAGTTCTAAGGTTCGCCATGATTAGGAGGCTCCAAGCGACCGGAAGCGGATGGGAGGAACTTCCGGGTCACGCTCCCTTTCTGCATTCTGGGAAATGTAGTTTGGGTGGGAGCGAGGAAGTGGGTGTTCCTGTCCCGCCCTATTCTGAAGAGCTAAGGTTAAGGCTTATAACCTTTCCGCATAGATGCCTTTTTTCCATCGTTCTTAATAATCAACATCCACTTCCTGCCCAAGCCTTTTCTCCTATCGCCAGGTTTAAATCCATATAAACTTCCCCAAAACCAATTTCTGATTGTGAGCTTTGACGACCACCTACCAATTTTATATACCTCATCCTCTCATAACTTAATTCCTCCCTTCATGTGCCTTTTCACAATTTTTGATTATTTTTATCACTTATCTGCTTATGTTCTTCACCCAATGGAGAAAATGACTCTACACATTTTACTATAGTATTGTAATAGCCTGGTATCTCTGAGTGCACAGCAAACATTTGTTGGACGATTAAGTGCTTCTGTTATGTTCTTTCCGGTGGCCCAGCTCTTGGTCTTCCCCAAACTGTAGGTTGGTTCCTGTGAAGCACTTACCAAGGTGTGGCAGAAGAAGGTTGTTAACAATTGAATTAGCTAGACAGATTCACCTGCTAACCTGGCCCGCCCCCATGCCAATTAAGAGCTCATTTCCTATGTGGGTAGGGAAGGGGGAAGCCCTAGGCTCAGCACTGAGCCAGGCCTGAACAGAGCCCTGTGCTCCCCAACTCTTCCTCGCACACCTGCGTGACAGGAGTGGGGTGCATGCAGCTGTCTCCCAGCCTGTGCCTTTTCACTGAGAGTGGATGATCTGCTCCCCTTCCATAGCCCCTGCAGAGAGCGAGCTGTCAATGGCTGTGTTTTTCCAATAAACAACCCCTCCCTGACACAGCTGATTGGGTAGACACTTAATACAACCCGCATGGACCCGCTGTAGTTTCCTGTGGCTGTTGTAACAATCACCACAAATTGCATGGCGTCACAGAAACGGAGCAGGCACTTAGCTCAGCAATGTCGACTCCCCATCCCATCTCAAAGCACCTCGGTTCACTTCCCAGCTCCAGCTCCCCGTCGATGCAGACCCCGGAGCAGCGTCGCGGCTCAAGTAATTGCATTTCTGCCACCCACATGGGCGACCTGGAGAGCATTCTCAGTCTCGACTTTGGCCCTTGTCCAGATCTAGTCATTGCAGGCATTTGGGAAATGACCCAGCTAATAGGGGAGCGTTCATTCTCCCTCTCAAATAAATTAAGAAAAAAGAGAGGCTGGCACTGTGACATATGAGTAAAGCCACCGCCTGCAGTGCCAGCATCCCACATGGGTGCCGGTTCGAGTCCTGGCTGCTCCTCTTCTGATCCAGCTCTCTGCTATGAAAGCAGTAGAAGATGGCCCAAGTCCTTGGGCCCCTGCACCCACGTGGGAGACCCGGAAGAACTCCTGGCTCCTGGCTTCGGATCAGCGCAGCTCTGGCTGTTGCGGCCATCTGGGGAGTAAGGCAGCAGACGGAAGAGCTTTCTCTCTGTCTCCCCCTAACTCCACCTCTCAAATAAATAAATCTTAAGGAAAAAAATAATAACAGAAACTTCTTCTCTGAGGATTTTCCATGTCAGAGATCTGAAATCAGTTTCTCTGCCGAAATCAAAGGATCAGCAGAGCCTTGCTCCTTTTAGAGGTTCTCAGGGGACAGCCTGTCTCTTGTCACTTCCCACCTCTGCGACCACAAGCGCTTCTTGGCCCACAGCCTCACCCAGCAGCCCACGTTCCTTGGCTTCTCCTCTTTGTGCCCAATCTCCCTTCACTGCCTCTTTAAGGTCACAAGTGATTGCATTCAATGACCAACTCCTGAGAACTGTTAATTTAATTACACCTGCAAAGACTGTTTCTTGATAAGGTAGATAAGGTAACAGTTCACAGCTTCCAGGGATTAGAAGGTAATTACCTGGGCTCACTTGGTTAATCCTCCGCCTGCGGCGCATCCCATATGGGCGCGGGTTCTGTCCCGGTTGCTTCTCTTCCAATCCAGCTCTCTGCTGTGGCCCAGGTGGGCAGTGGAGGATGGCCCAAGTGCTTGGGCCCTGCACCCGCATGGGAGACCAGGAGGAAGCACCTGGCTCCTGGCTTTGGATCGGCGCAGCGCTGGCTGTACAGGCTATTTGGGGAGTGAACCAACAGAAGGAAGACCTTTCTCTCTGTTTCTCTTTCACTGTCTATAATTCTACCTATCAAATAAAAAAAATTTTTTAAAAAAGAAGGTAATTACCTTTGGGGAAGCGGGGAGAGAGATGGGCATTTTTCAGCCTACTCTAGCTGAGCAGGCACCAAACATTTTCTCTCAGCAATTCAAACTATATATATACACACACACACACACACACACATGAATTTCCACAAAATTTGCACCAAAATAAACTTATCTTCAGTTCCATTTACCCATGGCCTTTATGAAGGACCCTCTTGGATGAAAGTGGCAGCTTTAAGTTAACAAGTTTAGTGAGAGTTTGGGCTAAAGCAGCCCTTTTATATTTTATATTTTTATATTTTTGTTTTTATTTTTTTGGCAATGTGCTCACTGATGGGAGAGCAGGAAAAGCCAGTTCGTAAGAAAAGCAGGAAAGGGGCCAGTGCTGTGGCGTGATGGGCTGAGCCTCTACCTGTGGCACCAGAATCCCATACAGCTGCCGGTTTGAGTCCCGGCTGCTCCTCTTCCCATCCGGCTCTTTGCTGATGCAGTGGAAGAGGGCCCAAGTGCACCCAGGTGGGAGACCTGGAAGAAGCTCCTGGCACCTGGGGTCGGATCTGCCCAGCGTGGGCAGTTGGGGCCATCTGGGGAGTGAACCAGTGGATGGAAGATCTTTCTCTCTGTCTGTAACTCTACCTCTAAACAAATAAATAAATCTTAAAAAAAAAAAAAAGGCAGGAAAATGGAGCAGATCTTCAGAAGCTGAGATGGGCACCTCAGCAGGGAGCGAAGTGGAGGAAGACGACATCCTGGCCAGAGAACCTCCCGTTTGCCTCGCACTAACCTGCACTCAGCTGCAGTGAGTTCTGCCGACAGGCAGTAACCACCCCTCTGGGCTCAACCTGGAGCAGAGCCCCCACCTCCCAGAGCCTTGGTCCTCACTGCAAAATTGGTAAAATGACAGTGAGTACCTTGCAGACCTTGAAGGAAAAGCAGTTTGCAGTGGAAAGCAGTGGGAAATGGCCCAAGTGTTTGGGGCCCTGAACCCACATAGGAGACCTGGCTGAAGCTCCTGATTCCTGGCTCTTGGCTCCTCGCTCCGGCCTGGCCCATCCATGGCCATTGCAGCCATCTGGGGAGTGAACCAGCTGGTGAAAGATCTCTGTGTCCCTGTCTCTGTCTCTGTCTCTCTCTCTAACACTTTCAAAATAAATGCATATTTTAAAAACTATCATAAATGATTTCTCAGTTACCCAACTGACAGTGGCTTAACAGGGTTAGGATCTTGTCTGAGCTTGTAAAATTCAAGATGGTGTTATAGAAGGAGGAGGATGTCGATTCTTGTCCCACAGTGCAGAAGGATTTCCACGTGGACAATGATAGGGAGCAAAGCAGTTTTGTTGCAAGCATGGCATCTCCGGATGTCGCAGTGAGGAGGGAGCGAGTTGCCCAAGGAGCTTGCAAGTGAGGCTCGTATCACACAAAGTGGAGCGAAAAAAGACCGTCTTGCTTTCTGATTGGCTAGTTTAAAGGAAATTAAAGACCCTCTTGCTCTTTGATTGGCTAGTTTAAAGGACTGAAATTGTGTCCAATTGGCAGGGCAGAAAGGGTCATGGAAGCTTACACTTGGATTGGTCTGTGAAGGGAGGGATAACAACCGGCCAAGAAGCAGGAATAGAAAGTATTGTCCCACCAGCAAGCGACAGGTCTCTGCTCATCCCCAGCGCCAGAGGCACAGCTCCGGGCTTATCTCTGATAGAGACCCGGTTCTTCACACACCCTCCTGATGAAGCCCCAGGAATGAGCGGGCGTCTTCTTCCCCTAACTTGCAGGGACCTTCCTGAACCGAACCGCCTATTAGCCCATCTGACTCCGCCCAGTGGGGGTGTAGCCCAGAAGTCAGGGAGAGGGATAAAGAGAGAATGGGGTCCCAAGGGAGAACATGACGGGCCAGACAACCCAAGAACCCCTGCCGTCTCCAGCAACACCCTTGACCCTTTAGTACAGGGCCTGCAGCCTTCCCTCAGGGCCCCGTTGGCCCATTTTTTGTCTTCACCAGAGGTTTTTCCTCCTGTCTCTGTTCTGAATCCCCCCTGCCACACACACACACACCTGTTCTGACAGACACACATTCCATTGTCAAGGCCTCTTTATGTATGGAAAAGGGGCCTGTAGCAAGGGAAAGAATAGAGACTCCAGGACAGCATTGTGGCATAACAGGTAAAGCCACCGTCTGCATCGCCGGCATCCCCTATGGGCACTACTCCATGTCTTGGCTGCTCCACTCCTGATGAAGATCCCTGCCAATGGCCTGGGAAAGCAGCAGAGATGGCCCAAGTGTGGGAGACCCAGATGAAACTCCTGGCTCCTGGCTCCTGGCCCAGGCCTGGCCACTGCAGCCATCTGGGGAGTGGGGAGCGTGCCAGTGGATGGAAAGTCTCTCTCTGTCTCTCCTTCTCTCTCTCTGACTCTACCTTTCAAATAAATAAATAAATCTTTACAACAAGAAAGAGTAAAGACTCCAGGAGAAATACTATTTGTTGTATTGTTTACTTAGTGTAGAGTTCATCTTATGAGTATAAAGTAAACTGAAAATAGATCTTTGTAAAAATTAAGAGTGGGACTAGGAGAGGGAGGAGGAAGAAGGGTGGGCGTGTGGGCGGGAGGGAGGGTAGGGAGGGAAGTATCGCTATGTTCATTATTCTGTATATATGAAACACATTGAACTTGTATACCTGAAGTAAAATTGCAAAACAAAAAAGAGAAGGGACAGTGGTGATGGAGATCCCAGGGAAACGCCAGGGGATGAAATCCTGAGCGGAGACATTGGCAGTCGATGAGAAAGGGCTTTGGTACAGGAGGCAGGCAGCTGAAGACGGCGTGAGTGAGATGAGTTTGAGGATACAGGTGGAATTGAGGGTCCTTCCTGCCTCGCTGCCTCTCTTTTCCTGAGGGACAGGAAGCAATGTCATTGGCTGAGGAGCTGCCGGGATGCGCTGGGCGCTACTGGCACGAGTATGTGCTGAGACAGACTTGCAGCCCGCCCGTGTGGCATGGCGGCCAGCGCTGCCGGAGAGGAGCTGGCAGCTGGTAGCCAGCAGGCTCTTCTGATCATTCCAGAGGAAGAGGGAAAACAGGAAGGCAGGCCTCGGAGCCTGTGCAAGGCCGTGTGTGAGCAGGAAAGCCTTGAACAATGATGGGGGTGCTGGAGGAAGTGACCCAGCGCAGCCCCTTGCCTCTCTCTCGAGCGCTGCCTGCCCATTAGCCCCCGCGGCCATCATGGCGAATGGCAGGGCAGGTGCCCGATACGGGGGAAGCAGGCAGGGGGTTAGGTAGGAGTAGGCGACTTGGAATTTCTACCAGCTCTGCATTGTAATTCTACCCCCTTACCTGCCAGTCTTGTACACCTGCTCTCCCATGATACACGTGTGTCTCATTCGGGACCAGGAAGGTGGATACGCCATGATGGCCATGTGGAAGCAAAGCCCCACAAGCAGGTGCCATGAGCCCCCCAGAAAGTCTCAAGCACTCTAAACTGTAGCCAGTCCATATATTCAGTTAGGGCACCATTCCCCGTCTCAGGAAAGAGACTGATGACGAGGGAGAGGCCCTTGGTTCATCCTGGGCTTCAGAACTCTGCTCACATGCCCTCCTCCGGCTTCCTCCTCTCTCTGGCCCACTCACGACTGATACCTCCCCAAGTGGGGTGCTCCCCTTTAAATAAACCCTGCGCTCATTTGTACACTGTGTGGATGCTTCTGCTTTGAATCCTGATCTCTAAGGGGCCAAGGACCTGGGATACAGGTTAAGATGCAGAGGTCTGTCTCAGCGCCATGTTCCCATCTCTCTGCGCACAAGCCAAAGCGTCAGAGTTAAGGGTTTTGTCCAGGACCAGTCACTTATTCCATGCAGGGACAGGACCAAACTCTGGGGCCCCTGGCAAGAGGTATGATGGGAGAGCTCGGGTTTGTATGTGTCCCACGGGGTGAAGGAAACCCTTGAGACTCGCGGGAATCCGCTGGTCGGTCTTGCGCGCCAGGATGTGACCCAAAGGAGAGCAAGAGGGAGTCGGCGCGCCACCAGGAGAGGGTGGGGGTGGATGAGTCAGTTCCTCCAGCCCTGGAGTTATCAGCTGATCTGTAGCCTCCGCCCGACACTGTTTCCTTTCTTCTGACAGCATCCACTAAAGTTCGAGTGTACCCCAAACCGAACGCTCAAACCACAAGGCAATCACCAGAGACCAAGGCTGTCCTGGCTGAGATGACTGACCCCTCTTAGCACAGGGACGTCAACATCAAAGGCACAGGGGCTGGCTCCTTCCTGCCACCCCCGGCTGCTCCCACAGCGACTCAGCCCCGGGCCAGCGCCCCATGTTCTGGCCGTCAGCGACGTCGTCTGTAATGGATGACACTTGGCTCCCTGCTCCACAGCGCCGGCTTGGTATGTGAGACGTTTTGTCTGAGGGACACGCTGGCCGGCGTTGAAAGTAATTTCCGTCGGCTCAGAACCGGGTGGTCTGTCAGGAGGTTATTTTTCAGTCCGATCTGGACTCGGACAGTCCTTGGGACTGAGCTCGCGTCTCCAAAGGTTAATAACCTGTCAGAGATTGCTTTCATGGGAAAACGGGGGCATCTGATCGGCCTGACTTGTGTGCCGTCCCCAGGTCAGGGTCCCGAGCATCATTTCCCTTTAGAATTAGGAGTGCCGTGTCCTGAAGGTCCCTGGGACCTGGGCTGGCAGGGGCGGGGGAGGGGAGGCGCTGGCTGTGAGAAGCAATGGTCACTGCTTGTGAGAAGCCAGAAGCAGAGGGGTGGCAGGTACATTCCCGGGGTGCCCTAAGTGTGTGCCTGCGTTTATGTGCACGCGCAGCTGTGTGTGTTTGGCTGTATATTTCAGTGTGTGTGTGTGTGTGAGTGTGTTCAGGGGAGATTTGAGCTCATGCATTTCTATATGTATATATATGGTGATTTTGTATGCATGTGTTCAAATGTGTGCCTGCATACTTGTATACAGTGGTTGAGGGCATGCATTGGTTTGTGTGGTCCTTTCCTGTGTGTCAGGTAGAGACATGCCTGTGCCCACACACATATGTTGGTCCAGGACTGGGGACAGTGTAGTGGGAGCAAAGGCTCTGGAATCAGAGAGACATGGGTTCAAGGTGTAGCCCCACGAAGTGTTAGCTGCATGGGTCTGTTACTCAGCATGTCTTAGTTCTCCCACTCTGAGATGGGATTGATGTGGATGAGGCATGGAGTCCAAGGAGCCAAGGACTGCCAACACCCACACTATGTGCACCACCCAAATCCCAACAGCTTCCACGCGGATGCAACGTGGCTCGGCTCACCCACTCTTCATCATGCCACTAAACCTCACCTTCCATCATGCTCCTGCTGCCCTGACACCTCCCTGGAGACCACCAAGTGTGCTGAAGCCCCTCCCCCAAATCCTGCCTCCTTTGCACCTACAGCACCCCCTGCCCTATAAAAGGCTGACCCCAGGGCAATTCTCTCCTGCTTGCACTCATGTCAATAAATTCTGCCTTTCTTCGCACCTCTGTCTACATCTCCTGGTTGTATCTTACATGCAGGAAGACAAGAACCTGGACAAAGTCTAGCCTAGGGTCTCTCTGAGGCCAGGCGGGGCTCTCAACCCCCACAGCAGGATGGTAATAGCTTCCACTAGGGCGGGGGTGGGGAGTCACAGGCATGAAGCACAGAACGCTGGGGCATATAGCGTCCACCAGCAGTAAATAGTGCACTGTTAGCATCATTATCATTGCTATTGTCTTCATCATCATGGCCGCGATCATCTTGCCTTTTCCTGCCATTTATTCTGCCTCCGATGGAAATGGTGCAGGGCTGCAGCTGTTTCAGATGGAAATGAACTGACTTGACCCAGCAGGCCAGAGGAGTGAGTGAGCACACCAAGTGCCCTCGCTGCCTGTGACTTGGGCTGCATCAGTAAGGCACCCATCCGAGGAGTGGTTCCAGTAGACATCCCAGCCCAGTGACTTCTTCCTGTGGCCGATTGTCCTGTAGAGGGGACAGTAATCAGATCCTTGTTGGCCACCTTCTGCACACCCAGGCCTGGGATACACAGAAGAAACTACACATATCCCGACCTATATGATTTCCCAATGAATTTGACTTCTTAAAAAATACAAACACAGTTAAACAGATTCAAGCATAATTGGCATGCCATACACCGTCCATATTTAACGCATGTAATGTATTGAGTTCTGACATACGTTCTGACTTATAACCATAGCCACTGTCCAGGTAATAAATATAGCCAGCCCTCCAAAAGTTCCTTGTGTTGCCCCCCCTAAATCCTTCCCCCTTCTCCTCCCACGTTAACTCTTCCTGCCCAACCACTGCCTGCTTTCACTGTAGATAAGTTTGTGTTCTCTGAAGTTTCACGGGAGGGCATCACAAGTTTGTGTTCTTTTTTTGTCTCGCATCTCTCACCCAGCATAATTACTTTAAGATTCAGCCATGTTGTCCCGTGCGTCAGGAGTTTGCTCCTTCTTGTTGCTGGATTCCACTGTGGGGCACTGCCACACCTTGTCAGTCTTTCACATGATGGTGGACTTTTGGGTTATCTCCAGGCTGTGGCTATTACAAATGAAGCTCCTCTGAACATTCGTGTGCAAATCTTTGGGTTTATGGCTTCATTTTTCATGGATAAATATCTAGGAGTTGAATCCATGGTAGGTAAATGTTTAACTTTTTAAGAAACTTTAAAACTTGTGAAGTGGTTGCACCATTTTATATCTCCACCAACACACACCAACAGTGCGTGGGAATTTTTGTTTTTTCAGCCTCTGTGCTTGATGTAATTGTTCTGTTTAGTTTTAGCCATTTTATTCGGGTGCTGTGGTATGTAATTGTGGTTTTCAATTTATATTGCCCTAATGACTAATGATGATGCATATATTTTATGTGCTAATTTGTCATTCATCTATATTTTCAGTGATTTTTCTATTCAAATCTTTTGCCTATTTAAAAAATTCAGTTGTTTCTTATTTACTGGTTTTCTGGAATTCTTATACATTCTGTATACAAGTTTTATTTTTGAAAATACGTTTTCAAATATTTTCTTTCAGTTTGGTGCCTGCCTTTGTATTCTCTTAACAATATATTTTAAAGAAAAGAGTTTAATTTTTTTGAAGTCCAATTAATCAAAGTGTCCTTTTATAGCTTTTGCTTCAGTTAAACCAGAGTCACAAAAGTTTTTTTCTCCGTGTTTTCTTCTAGAAGGTTCAAAGTTTTGCACTTTATATTTAAGCCTACTGTGCATTTTAGTTTTTTCTATGGTGTGAGCTGGGAATTGAAGTATATATGTATTTGCATATGTATACACCAATTGTTCCAGAATCATTTGTTGGAAAGGCTAGTCTTCCTGGGATCAATCATTTTTTGCCAAAAATCAGTTGTCCATGTATGCGTGGGCGTATTTCTGGAGTCCCTGTTTTTCCCACCAGTCTTTCTATTTTTTTATGACAATATTATACTGTTTTGATTACTATGGTTTTAGAATATGTTTTGGAATCAGGTAGTGTTACTCTTTCAATTCTGGTCTCTCTTTTTCTTTTTTCTTTTGGCTACATTAAATCCTTTTTACTTCATTTAAATTTTAGAATCAAGTTTTCAATTTCTACAAAAATCCTCCTAGAGTTTTTATTGAGAGCATATAAAACCATGAATAAATGTGGAGAAATTGATATCCTAATACTATCGAGACTTCCAACCCATGAATAAGGCTTGTCTCTCCATTCATCTCAGACTTCTTTTTGTTTTTCTTGGCCATGCTTTTTAAGTTTCAATGTACAGATCACTTGTCAGATTTATCCCTAAGCATGGCGTATTTTCAATGCTATTTGTTTCAGGCAAGTCTGGCACCTGTTGCTCTCTCTTCTTCAATGGGGGCAGGAGGATAAGCACACCTGGATGGCACCATGAGGGAACAGCTCAGGATTATAAGACACGTGCTTTCGGGACCCAGGCTGTTTTTCTTCTGATTGAAAAACCATAGCTTTCCCCAAAGGCTCAAAAATGGAAGTTTTTTTTTTTTTTAAATCAGTAATGGATGCTGAATTTTATCAAATGCTTTTATAACATTTAGTGAAACGATCATAGGGTTTACTTTTATCAGTTGTTAACATGGCAAATTGAATCAATTGGGTTTTCTGTGCAAATCAACCATACATTCCTAGGATAAACACCACTTGCTAAGATTGTGCCAAACTTTTCCAATATATTATTAGATTGATTGGAGCAATACGTTTTAGAATCTTTCCTCTCTATTCACGACACACAGTGACTGGCTACCCCTTGTTGTCAGTCAGGTATTGGTATCAAGGGAATGCTGACCTCAGAATGATTTGGGAAGCCCTTTAACCCCTTCCACGCCCTGACAGGCTGTGTGAAGAATTTGGATTTATTCCTTCCTTCAATATTTCCTTCAATTCACCAGTGAAGCCTTCTTGGTGTCAAGTTTTTGTGTGTGTGTGTGGGGGGGAAGGTTTTTAACTATCATCTTGCCATTTGGTTTTCATTTGTCAAATCTGTCCTTGTTTTGTTTTTCCTCTTTTTCTGCTTTCCTCAAATTAGTGGAGTATTTTTCATTTTCTGTTTTATGTCATTTGTTGGCTGGTTATCTTTTTATGTCAGTGGTTACTTTAGGATTTATAGTACATGAAAGGTCTTTAAAAGATCATGGAAATGCATATCATGGAAAAAACTATACAATTATGTTAAAAAGTTTCTGCACAATAAATGTATTTTTAAATTTCATTTTCCACAAACTTTTTGAAATACCTTCACATAAGAATCTTACCATAGCAGGCTTATGCTTTCCCCCCACTGCCTTTATGCTATTTTATCACATATTTTAATTTTGCAAATCAAGCTTTATAACACCTAGAGTGCATGTGACTATTTCAGTTTAAGTAACTTTCTTTTTGATTTTGTGTTTGTAACAAGTCAATTGTCTTTTTAAATCAATTACATTTTCAGAGCAGGCTGGCAAGCCTTTGGAGATCTCGCTCCGCCTCTTGGCTATTCGGTTTGGACAATTCTAGGCACCTTGTTTTCCCTGACTTCCAGAACCATGTTCTGGACTCCCGGAGTTTTCAAGGGCTACAGCCTGGAAAGTCCCTCACGATGGTAAGTTGTGAAAATTGTAGGCATCATCTTGTTTGTGCCCAGCCTCTCAGGGTTCTCTGTCCTTCAAGACACCATCCAGTGTTTTGAAGACCATTGTGTCACACGCTCTGTCTGCTTCTCGATCGTTTGTTTCAGGCAAGTCTGGCACCTGTTGCTCTATCTCCTTCAATGGGGGCAGGAGGACAAGCACACCTAGACGGCACCACGAGGGAATAACTCAGGATTACAAGACACGCGCTTTCGGAGCCCAGGCTGTCAACGGATGTTTTTCTTCTGATTGAAAAGCCTTCCCCAAAGGCTCAAAAAGCAACACAAACGGCGAAGCGACTCCAAGACAGCACGGCATTGCAGGCAGTGGATGGAGGTGCGTGTGGTCTGGCTGCCCAGAGGGAGCACACGGCCTGAGGCTGCTCCACTGCCACAGCATCCCAGCCCTTCCTCCCGGCGCTGGTGAAGACTCAGGTCGATAGTTAGGAGTCTACGCGTTATCTGTTTCCCCTTCCTGGCTACAGGCTCCACAAGGGCAGGCCTGGCACTATTTCTTTAGCACTCAGCCCAGTGCTTCACCTATACTTGGAGCTCAATGGATACTCGTGGAGGAAATGAGTAATGAGGAGCAGAATTAGGAGGGAAAGGTCCAGGCTACCAAGAGAGTCAGCAGCTCTCCCAGGAGCTGGAGAGCAGCAGGGACGACAACCCAGGGCAAACAGTGCCAATGGAAGGGGCTCAGTATGTATTTGTGGAATATGTAACATGGGTGGTGATGGCCGCTTCTATTCAAGCTGAAGGGAGAAGAAATCCGAACACGGCCAGAAAGTGTAGGGTCGCTGTTGCAGTATTGTTACTTTCCCTATAAAGCAGATCGGCTTCTGGTACACATGGTAACTCCAACAAATATTTGCAGGAGAATTGGATTTTTAAGACTTTTTTTGTGGATAAGGTCTCTTTCACTGTCATAGGTAACCAAGTACCTGCCCAGGGTCCATCAGATACTTGCCTGAGCCTATCACATCCCCAAGAAAGTGAAAAAGGGATTATGGATGAAACCAGGTAATGGGATCTAAGGACATAGACGTTCCAACCTCTGCCACCTGTTCACAGGCCATCTGGAAAGTGGAGGTGATCTTGACCGTCTGGTAGGGCTCCCTAAGGGTTGAGATGATGCAAAGAAAGTGCATGGGTTACGGGAGGTACTCAGTAAATGGCAGGAGTTTTTAGAAATTATTCAATAGTAAATGACCACTTTGAGTGAGCTGGTGCCATGACACGGCTGGGGTTCTGCACACGGAGGGGACCTGGGATACCGTAGGGGCAGCTAGGTCCGGGGACCACCAAGTGTTGCCCGCTCAGCAATATTCTCCCTCGGAAATGCTAACATGCGGATGCCGTCTTCACCACGCCTGCACGCACATGTGAGGGAGCTGCACGAAGTTCACGGCCACGGAATGAAAAGACGAAGCTGTGCTGGTGTAGAGACTTGAAAACCATGCATAGGAGGGATCTTCAAGGAGCCCTTGGAGGAGGGACAAAGGGTCCGTAGTATGCTTGTGCACCGCCTTGTGAGCCGCGAGGAACCTCTGGCCAGGCGGAGGGGGGTGGGAAGTGCAGATGCAGCGTCAGGTGGGGATGGGGACAGGTCGATGTCACTCAGCCTGGGTCAGATGATTTGGGGCTCTTGGCCGAGCTGCAGGAGATCAGGGAGTTGAGTGATCAGCCAGGAGGCCTCCCTGGAGGAAGAGACAGGAGCTATGGCAGGAGGGGAGGGCACTTCTGGGGAGAAGGTGCAAGAGCAGGCTATGCAGTGGTTGTCCTGGGCCAAAGAGGTGCTGAGTGGCCGGGCGGCTATGAACTCACTTCTGCGTGGCAGCAGGCGCCATGCGCTTCTCCCAGAGCAGCGGCAGGAGGAAGACAAGGATGGTACCAGCGCCGGTTTCTGGGGACATTGGGACTGGTGTGAGCCTCGTCCGCGTTGTTCCTCTTCTCTGAAACTCGACTCTCCGCGGTGAAACAGGCTGGGGGAAGCCCACGTCCGCGAGGCTGGGGGCTCCATGTCCAGAGCGCATTAGCACCCTGCACCCGAGACGCACTCGGTGCGGCCCCCGGAAGGCTCCCCATGACACTACTGCCCATTCCTTCGCCCCCAGGACGACTTGGGAGGGAATGGTCGGGCTGACAAGCCGGGGCAGCCCGCGCCCCGGGACAGTGCCCTCCTCCGCGGGGCGCGCGACGCGTGTTCTCCCGGCGCGGCGCGAGGTGGCGCTGTGGGACCGCGGTGGAGCCGGGGACCCTGGGGGCGCCGAGCATCCTGTCCGCGGCTCAGCCTCGGGGCAGGCAGGCCAGTGCGGGCTCACACAGAGCCTTTCGTGGCTTTGCAGGCAGTTTCGTGCTACCTTCTCTAAACGCCCTCCTTCCCGCCCCGGGCTGGGGGTGGGGGGCGCTGGGAGCAGACGGAAGCTCCCAGTTATGGGAAAGAGGGTGGCGTGGCGGTAGAGACCTCCCGACGCCGCCACCGCCCCATGCCCAAAGCCCACATTGGGGCACGCACAGATAAAGCTAGCAGCTTGGGAATACATCTCTGCACGCTGGGCTCAGGGGAGTGGCCGAGCGTCTGTTTAGGATCTGAATGCCGTTTCTCTCCCACCCGGCGCTTGGCCACCCTACCTGTGCGCACGGCTTGGCCCAGGACCTCTCAGGGCGAACTATGGAGGGCGAACTCAGCCGGCCAGAACCTGCGATTAACTTCAGCACTGCGGAGGGAGTTTCTGCCAGGCTCCTAGGCGATGTGGGGAGCGTGGTCCCTACAGGAGGCACCCCTGTGCGTGCCTTGGGGCCGCGTTGCCTGTAGGCGGGCTCCGGGCACCTGTAGAGCGTGCTGAGACGCCTTCCAAAGGGCACCGCGGAAGGCAGGCGCGGGCCGGGAGCCCAGTGGTCAGGAGGGAGGGGCTGGGAGGGAGTGGGGCACCCGTGGGCGCAGTGGTTGCAAGGTGCAGGCTGCCGGCCGGCTGTGGGGCTGGGCAGAGGGGTGTTCAGTGCCTGGATGCTGAATCTGAACCTGGCACTGTGGCCTTGGGGTCTCCAAGAAGGGGCAGCCCCTGGAGGGACCCCAAGGGTGAGATGGATGAGGTGAGGAGGTGGCCGGAGGCTCCTGTGTCACTGTGCATGTCACCCTGTCATTGTAGAGCGCTGTTCCCCCTTGGACTTCCGGCCACTGCGAGGAGTGTGAAGGCCGCTGCTGCTCACCCTGTCTCAGTCTCCAGAGGCCGGGCGCTGGGGAGCACCGGACCAGTGATGCGCTGCCGTTCGTGCACCCATTGACACCATGAGAGCGTTCCTGAACTTCACCTCTGCTCCCCAGCGAGGCAGGCAGCCCAGTCCGGGGTGCAGCCGAGCTATGTCAGGAAGGAAGCTGAGCCCGGGGACCACGGCAGGTGCACAGACCCAGTCCAGCGTGAGACATGTGATAGACACGGCATGGCTCCTCCGGCACCCAGAAGACGGATGTGCGCGCCAGCCCAGCCTCCTGCCCTCTGTGTGGGGCGACCTTGTCTCTGCATCTGGGAATTGAGGGCCGGGAGAGCTTGGTTGTTGGCCAGAGACCTCGGGCAACCTTTCAGGAATGCCAGCATTTACAGGGGTTGTTGTTGATGGCAGTGGTTGATGAAACGGTCCCTGAGCCCTAGCGGCAGAAGAAGGGCGAGGAGCTAGCTGGGGCTGCGCGCGGCTATGGGGCTCGCTCTTTGGTTTATTTCCATGCATTCAGAGCCTTCCTCCTGCAGGGGGAAGGCAGAGGAAGAAGGCAGGGCCTGAGACAGGGACAGTGTTGGTTTGCTGGGTTCTGGCCCAGCAAGGGTTCTGTCCTGAGACCCAGGAGCAGCCTCACATGCCACGTGATTTTTTTTTTCTCTCTCCAGGTGACAACCTGGTCCTTGAGACAGAAAAGACCGAGAAGCCAGCTCCCTTCTGTGCTGCCTGGATGGTTGTACGCCCAGTGCTTTTCACGTCAGTGTTCCCATCTGCAGTATGGGGACAGCAGTAGACAGGGTGGCCATGAGGATCAGCAGGCAGATGTGAAAGAGTGGGGAAAGGGCCGTGTGCTATTTCCTGATGGTGGCATCATCCCCACCTGCAGTGGGAAAAAGAAGCAACCCAGTCTCAACGCCTAGCTGGCGAACCTCAGTCCCCAGCGCCAAGGGAGTCTACGACACAAAGCTAAGAGCCGACCTGGAGGCTGTGGCTGGAGCCCTCTGGGAGGAGGACTTGGATGTGGGGCTAGGGCAGCTCCCCACAGGCTCAGTTGTGGTTGCACACACGCCCCTACATGTCAGCTTGCAGCTCTGCTCGGCTATTCACTCCCAGGGCTGGCAGCTGTGCAGAGTGGCAAGGGTCAGGGCTTGGAACTAGGGTGCCTGGACCCCGGTGCCAGCCATGCCCCAGGCTGACCCAGCACCCATGGGGGAGCCACTCACAACTTTTCCAGGACAATGTGGATGGGAGCAGCACAGAGCTCCTGTTTAGGGTTGCCTGGTTTAGCAAGTGAAAACACAGGGGGGCCTCGATGAGCGTGAATTTCAGACAGCCTCAGACTGTTCAGTGTAGGCATAGCCCATGCAGTATCTGGCGCATACCAAAAACTGTATTCAACGCTTACCTGGAATCAGGTCATCTTCCAGGAGACTAGATGGAGAGTAGCATGGGTGGAGGGGCTTCAGCCCTGAGAGTGCTTTGCACATACGGTGTGGAAGGTACTCTGGAAAGATGGAGATCAAGAATGACAGCGACCCAAATGATCCTTCCCTTCAACCCGCCCCCAACACCTGTTCCATCTCTGCCCCGCCCCAGTGAGATGTCTTCATTTCTCTTTTAAAGATTTATTTATTTGAAAGGTGGAGGTGGAGTGTGGGGAGGGAGGGAGGGAGGGAGGGAGAGAGAGAGAGAGAGAGAGAGAGAGAATGAATATATTGCACCTGCTGGTTCACTCCCCAAATAGCCGCAACGGCCAGAGCTAGGCCAGGCTGAAGTCAGGAGCCTGGAACCCCATCCAGGCCTCCCACATGGGTGCAGGGCCCCAAGCACTCAGAGCATCTTCCACTGCTTTCCCAGGGGCCGTAGCAGGGAGCTGGGTCAGGTGGAGCAGCCTGGACTCAAACTGGTGCTCATATGGGCTGCTGGCGTTGCAGGTGCCCGCTGTTTCCCAGTGCTGCCCACCCCGCCACATCTCTTCCTTCTACATAGCTCCCCTGCCCCTCACACCCCTGCCCCCGCCCCCTCTGGCTCTCAGTGTCTGCTCCTCCCCCATCCCAATCCCCAGGGTCCCCGGGAGGCACTCTTGGGTTCTTGGAGGCCGCTAACGTTATTTTGGCTTTTCTCACCCCTCCACCTTAGCTTGAGCTGCCAGGACAAAACTGGGCGACTTAAACAGCAGGGAGGACTCTCCTCACAGCTCCGGAGGCTGGGCGCTGGTGGTCAAGGGGTAAGCATGGCGGCTAGGAGGGGGGTCCCTCCTATTCTCCGCGCTCCCAGAGCCTTTCTCTGGGGCAGGTGCGTGGTCAGAAACAGATCTTGCTCTCCTCCCCTTCTTACGAGGCCATGGTCCTGCCAGATCAGGGCCTCACCCTTTTCTAACCTCAGTCACCTTTGAAAGGCCCTGTCTCCAGCTCTAATCACGTTGGGAGTTAGGGCTTCAACATAGAATTTAGGGAGATGCAATTCAGTGCACACACACACACACACACTGTTGTCCATGTGGTTGTCTGAGACTGTGTGGGCTTCAAGGGGTGGCATGGGACAGTGGGGGTGGCTCACGGGTCCAGTTAATAGCTGTGCTACCATGTGTGCTGTGCCGTAGAAGCTGGTGGCCTTGGAAGGACTGCTCTGAGCTCAGGGTCAACATCCCAACCACGGAATGAAGTCAGCCCATCTCAAAAGGTGTGTGCTTGTGTGTGTGTGTGGGGGGGGGTGTGAGATGATGCTAGTTAAGCACCTACTAGGGGCCTGCACACAGTGGCACTGAGTAGGTGCACCTGCTAGTCTCCACCACCACCTTTCAACCGCTCCCCTGCCTTGCTGGTGGCCTGAAGGCAGTCACCACGTGTTCTGGTTGAGGGGAAGGTGCTCCCTCCCACTGCCTCCCCACCTGTTGCCACTGTCCCTGGCACTCCAGGCTACTGGCTTTGCCAGGTGCTGCTTTCCTAGGGCCTTCCCACCTGCCCCTCTCCAACCCTCTCTGGAAATGATGGGAACCCTGTCAGTGCGACTGCTGGTGAAATATGGCAGAGAAATAGACACGCTCACACCAACGGCCCCTACCCTCCTGTCCCCGGCCATGGCCTTCCAGACAAGGCTGAAGAAACAGGGGCCTCTGCCCTGCCTCCCCAGGAGCCCCGGGCCCATCCCTGAGCCCTGTTGGGCTGCAGCCTGAATCGTTCATCCTGTCATCCAACCCAACTTCTGCTGCATGGGACACATGGGGTGGGGGAAGGGCAAACCTTGTTTCCGCAGGGCCTTCAGACCAGAGGGAGAGATAAAGACAGAGGGGAAGATCTGGGATGGAGAGGGCTGGGGGTATTCAGGACAGCGCAGGGGGCAGGCTCCCGACAGGGTGCGGATGAAAGACAGCACTGACAGAAATACAGAACGTACACATGCTAATCTAAAATCTACAGTAATAATGTAAGATGTGCATCGCACCAAGCAAGCAAACATACGAAAGCTGGTCCCTGCAGGTGCTGCCATTGGAATGTCACACCCTGCCGTGAGAGGCCAGTTCAGTACAACTACCCGAAACACCACCGGAGAGGCCCACTCCCCAGCACCCGGAAATGCCACCCCCAGGAACTCAGGTACAGGGACAGTCCCAGCAGCATGGCTCACGGGAGCCCCACAGTGGGAAGAGTCCCCAAGGCCCTCAGCAGCCCTGGGCTGTGAGTGGATACGCGGGGGCAGGTGCACAGGCAAACGCAAGGCTTGGGCGACACCAGCACAGTGCTGAGTGAGAGAAGCCAGGCACGGAGGAGGTGGAGCCCTGGGGTTCCGTGTCTGTGTAGCTGTAGGAGGCCAACCAAAGCTGCGCCGCTCTGGGGCACACACGGGGCTGCAGCCCTAAGAGTCAGCGCCAGGTGGGTCATGTCTGGCTTAGCTCCAGGACAAAGTGCCAGCTTCCTCTGGGACAGAGGCCTTCAACTCGGGAGGGGGTTGTGCCCCGGTGATATCTGACAATGTCTGGGGACATGTTTGTGACAGCAGGAGTTAGGGCCTGGAAGACACCGCTGGTGTGTCCCAGGTGCTCCAGGTCAGGGATCCCACAGTGCCCAGGACAGCCCCAGCCTTCCCAAATGTCACGGTGTGCATCTTCAGACACCCTGATCTGGGAGCAAAAGGGAGAGGCTCGCCGGAGGATTCTAGGGTTCTGGTCATTTCAAGTATATCCTCCAAATCGTTATCACACACACCCCCAAAAGGATCACAGAGGAGGCGAGTAGATGCCCGTGTCTCTGGGTAAAATGGCCAAGCTAGCGTCCAAGGCACAGCAGTGGCTACTAAATAATGGCCGGGCCCGTGGTCATGGTTAGAGGCAGCATAGCAGCTGGGAAGCACCCCTGGCCACGTAGAGGTGCAATTTAAAAAAAAATTAGTCCTTGAGGAACCAAGGAAAGAGACTGGGGTCCTGCTGCTCCCTTGCATGCTTCAATCCCACAGCAAGATAGTGGGCAGGGGGGCCATCCACGCAGGTCCCCCAGTCAGACTCCTGGACACAGAGCAGGATGGGGGCAGCGAGGGGCTACAGAGCACCAAGCTCAGCAGGACTCCAGATTTCATGCAAACGGGGCTCCATTTCGGGGCTCCCCCTGCAGATGTCTCCCTGCCTCATACACCACAGAGTGTGAAGACACACTCTGCTTCATGTCTGGGTGACACGTCTGAAGTCAACCTGATTGAGGGGTAACTGCCACCAAAGTGTGCCCATGCCAAGCACACTCTGTGTGTGCACCCACGTGGGCATCGCCACCATCGGCACAGAGAGCGTTCCCTCCCTCTAAGGTCATCTGAGCCCTGCCCACTCTGCACAACACCCTGACCTCGGTTCTCAGCAGCAGCCACTGACCGAGGTCCTCATTACACGTTCCTCTGTCTTTGCTAGAGATTTCTATCCATGGACTGAGTTTCTATCCTCCCCCTGATTTGGAGGTTCATCCACGTTACTGTGTATGCCAGCTCTCCGCTGATGTCATTGCCAGGTTGGTATCCTCTTGTGTTCATATGTCACAACTTATCCCTTTAAACATTGAAGGGCATTTGGGCCGTTTTTTAGTTTTTTTGCTATTGTGAATAAAATGTGTTTGTGAACACATGCTTGCAACACTATATAAGGATTTACTTCTATTTTTCTCAGCTAACTATCTCTGAGTTGGATTTCTGGGCTATATTGGATAAGGGTACTTCAACAAGTTCTTGGAAAGTGGAATTAAAAGATAGATTTATTTTGGTGCAAAAAGTTTTTACAATCATACATTGTGGGATCTTCAAAGAGATCATGGGAAATGTGTATCATGAGAAAAGGCACATGGTTTGCAAGATTTTTTTCACCAGAACAAACAACTGTTAATTCCATTTTCCATGAACTTCTAACTTTGGAAGAAGCTGCAAACCTTCTTCTGAAATGGCTGCAAATCTGCGGGTTCCAGTTGCACCACCTCCCCGCCAACACTTGCTGTCTTCAGTGCTTTTAAACTTAGCCAGCTCCTGGACGGGGTGGGTAGTGATAGCTCGCTGTGGTTTCATCTGGATTTCCCTCTGACCAGTGGAATTCGGCACGCGCTTCTGAGCCTCTGGGCCTTTCCAGTGTCTTCATTTGCAAAGTCTTCCTTCGAGTCTTTAGCCCATTTTTTTAGTTGTTTGTACATTTATTATTAGGTTATTTCAGTTTATGGTGCGTCTCTTCATTTGCTAGTGGTGCATTTTGAAGATGAGAGATTTGGAATTGGTCACTGAGGCCCATCTAAAGCATGAGCTTCAGGCTGTGTGGGAAGCATCTGTGTCCCTCCCCCTGCCCCACTGGGAGGCAGGGAGATGCAGACCCCAGTCTCTCTCCTGTCCCATGCCATCAGTTCTTGCAGAATGGCCTGGCTGGAGAAACCACCTCTGTGTCAGACAAGAGGAGCCGGGAGAGAGCCCTGCTTCTACCCCCGGCTTCAGACGGACACCAGGGGCTGCTGTGAGGGCCACAGACAGCGACCCCCTCAGAGTCCTGACCAAGTCCTCGCTGGGTGCCAGGTCTGGTCCAAGACACCTTCACATGCGTCCTCTCCCTACGGAGGCACTGCTAACCAGGGATCACGAAGGCAGGAGCAGCAGGGATACGATTAAAACGCTCTTAGGATCCCATAACAAGAAAGCAATCCAGTTTCTAAAAATAGGCAGCTGATTTGCACAGAGAAAAGAGACAAGAGGCATGAAGAGTCACTTCCAGGCACCCCGGCGCTGGACCACAGATGAGAGCCTGGACTCACCAAGATGGAGGCCTGACTGGTCGAGACCCTTGCCTCTGAGTGACGTCTGCGAGGATGCAAGAGGTGGCTCTGGGAGCACGGGGGACACTGAGCTGGGCCTCAGGGCCCTGGAGGTTAGGGGAGACAGACCTGAGGGAGCAGAGCCTCCTCCCCTGCAGCCCTGCAGGCCCCCTTGGCGCCCCTCCTGGCACCAGAGAGTCATAGAACAGCATAGCAGGGCACAATAGCCCTGCAAAGCCAATCGCCCAGGGAAGACAGCTCTTAAAGGGCGGAGCTTTGATCCAGGGCATCTGCTCTGTGGCCAGCGACCAGTGGGGACTGAGATGGAAGACCTGCCAGTCCCAGAGCCCAGGCCACCACTGAGACTTCTGAGGTGTGGGCCCTGGGCAGGAGCAGAGGCATAGACAGCACCCAGGAACTAAGTCTGCGTCCCCAAACACAGCCAGGGCTGCCAGTGAGGCCATACGGGGTGGCTCTGAGTCGAGCGTGGGTGGTCAGGAGGAGACCCTTCACCTGACGGATCTGCCTCCACCCCTCTTTTAATCTTTCTCTGGGTGTGAAGCTGCTCAGCACAGCTCCCAGGCACAATCCTCTGAGACGGCCCCCCACTGAGGAGCCCTGAACCCCAACTCCCACCTCCCCTCTCTGAGTAGGAATCGTACCCAGTCTGATCTCTGAGCCATGGCATGCTCAGGGATTAGGGACGCCAGCTTCGGGCTCCTACAGATGCGGTTCAAACTCACACTCTGCCAGAAGCCCCCTGTGTGAAGTCACGTAAAACACTCCACCTCTGTGCACCTGCTGTGTCATCTGGTGATGTTAGCAGGCCCAACCGAGGCTTGCTGGGATTGGACGAGGTCAGGCATACAGCTGGTGCTCAAGCAAGGAGCTGCCGTCATCAGAGTTGGCTTCCAAGAGAGGGCTTCTCCTGTCTCCTCCGCTCCTTCACCCACCTCCTGGGCGTAGGCATCTGTGCTGCTCAATCGCCTACACCAGCCCTGCAGGGCACGGTGCTCTTGCCTACGGCCTCACTCCATCCTGCCCTGCCAGCCAGGACAGGAGACTGATTCCTTGGCCTGGCTCGAGCTGCTGTGTTCAGGATTTGGACCAGAGCAGTCACTGATCCCATCACAGACACTGGGCACTGGGTGCATCCTGGTGCCTAACTGGTCTATGGCTCGTGGCCAGAGCCCCTGGCCTGCAGCTCGCAGGGCTGCCAGCCAGCAGTCCCAGCGGGCCCTGCCCATGCTCCACGCCAGCATCCATGGGCACAGGGACGCCCACCCCCCTCTGCTTTGATCGGGACGGGGTGGGGGGGTGGTGCTCAGCGGTTGGTTTGGGTCCATCTCTGTGATGCATTCTGACAGCCTTAGCCAGCCATATGCTTTAAATCCCAATGAGAAAGGGTCTTTGTAAGTGGAAAGGGAGCCCACCGCAGCCTTCAAAGGGCTCGCTGGACAAATCAGGGTGGACACAGAAGACCTCTGGCTTAGTCTCATCCTGCCGCCCGCCCCCAGGTGCAAGCTCACTGAGACTCCAGAGTGGACGCTTGACCTGTCTTTGCCCTCCACAGGTGACAGCGGGGTCGAGTCATGGCCCAGCTCAGTGTCCCCTCCACAGGTCAGCCCCTCGAAACCCTTTCCCAGGTTCCCCTGGTCCCGATTGCCACTGGTCCCTCTGACCTGCCCCACCTTGGTCTTGGTCGCAAACTGTCCTCAGCCAGACCCAGCACTCCCTTCTAATGGCTTCAGGAGTTAGGCAATTTGCAACGGACTCACCTGGAAAAACTTAATGAGACTTCAAGTCAGTACTTAGGAGAAATAAATGACATCCAGCCTTGAGGACTCAGAAGATTCCAGACACAGAGACTCCACCCTTTCATTCTTCCTTTGTTATCAGTCCCTGGTTCCAGCGGATCCAAGCATCTCATCTGGGCGCAACTGCCACTCCAGGGTCATGGCTCGGCCCTGACAGCAGGGTCAGCCTCTCTCCCTGGAGGTGTTCAGAGCCAGGCTGGGCCTCTAGGGAGGCGGCGCACGAGGCTCCCCTGGAGCTGGCGGGTCCTTCTGTGTTTAATTTTCCCATAAGTCAGCTCTGATTATGGGGGACGGCCTCATGTTTCATGCATTCAGAGCTGAGCCCTGCAGAGCACCTTGCGGGGGCGCAGGGGTGGCTGCACACCAGGTCACCCCCAGCACGCACGTCTGCTACCTATCAGATCTCATTGGAGGAGCGACCTGCCCGAAGCTGAGCTCATCTGACAGCCTCCCCCTAATGAGACCCAGGGCTGTGCCCAAGCTTGTGAGGGAGGTGGGATGGAGAGGACCTCCCCCCACCCCACTCCCAACCTTGGAGAAACATCTCCAAGGGAGAAGGGTGTCCTTCTCCAGGTCTGCTGTGCTGTGTGAAACCTCTTGCAACTGGGTCGGGTGCTCTGGTCTCTCTGGGGGAGAGACAGGAACTTTTGATATTTATACTTCGGGCGGTTAGCATCACCCTTGCAGGCTCACAGGCAGGTGCCAAGGGAAGTGAGTTCAGTTCTCACCTCCAGAACCTGCAGTCTGGGAAGATGAAGTAGATGCTCATGGAACCAGGAGCGGCCATATGTGCCAAGGAAGAGGGCGGTTCTGTGCAAAGGCAACACTCGGGAAGCAGTCATCACATTATGCATTTGGGGGCTGAACGCGCTCCACTGAGCCTCCTGTCACTTGGGCAAACCCGGGTTCCTCGCCAGCCTCCTCCAGGTACCCCCCCCCCCCACCCTGTGAGGCTTCAGTCAACATGCGTGTCTGATCCTCAGATGCTGCAAACATCCCGGAGTCTGGGCCCTTGTTGTGATGCCACCTGCAATCCCTGTCTCCCAGATTGCCTTTCTTCTTTTATTTTTCTTTTAAAGATTTATTTTATTTGAAAGGCAGAGTGACAGAGGTAAGAGACACATGCACGCACACACAGAGATCTTCTATGTACTTGTTCACTCCCCAAGTGGCCACAACAGCTGGGGCTGGGCCAGGTGGAAGCCAGGAGCCTAGAACTCAATCTGAGTCTCCCACGTGGGTTGCAGGGGCCCAAGGACCTGGGCCATCTTCCTCTGCCTTCCCTGGAGTGTTAGCAGGGAGCTGGATGGTTGGCAGAGCGAGCAGGGTGTGGACTGGTGCTCCAGTATAGGATGCCAGCACCACACATGGCAGCTTAACCACGTGCCACACACCAGCCCCTCTCCCCGAGTCTCCCATGGCTGCTCCATCTCTCCTCTCAGCCATCGGCCGTTCTGTATAAACACATCCAAGTGCTAACCAGGCCCGACCCTGCTTAGCTTCTGAGACCAGACGGGACTGGGCGTGTTCAGGTTGTAGACCAGCCTGCCTCTCCAGCCAATCCTGTTGCCACCCACTTGTCCCGGTGTCTGAGCCCATACCAGTCTGATATCTTCCCTGTTTATTGGGTGATTGGTTAATGGCTTTCTTGATTTTCTCCCAGCTCCCCACTAGAACGTAGCTGCATGAGGGCAGGGGCCTTGTGCATTTTGTTCTCGGCTGTATCCCAGAACACCAGGGCTTTGTGCCACTCGGGGCAGCGCACATTATAACCAGGGTGGTGCCGGCACAACTTCAGCTCCACCACCTGCTGGCAAATGGAGATAAACTTCAGTGCCCTTGTTGGGAACGCAATAGGTGTGCTGGGTGGACTCAGTGTAGATTGCACGGGAGGATGGAGAGTGAGACGCAGGAAGTGCTCTGTAGCTTCATCTCCACCATCACCATCATCACCACCACCAGCGTCTACACTACAGCTCAACAACAACCCGCTGTGAATATTCTTTGCTGTCTCCTCTTAGGCTCTGTCACGTGCAGCTTGTTGCCCTGGCTCCCAATCCTGAACCATTGGCAGACCCTGTTGGTTTCCTGATGCAAACTCATCCCCACCTGTCTCCCTGCTAATGAAACCATGATGACGTGCTGACAGATGTCTCGGTTTTAGGCGAGGTGAGCCTAGAGCCTGATCTTGGAAGTGAGCCCGTGAACCAGCCTGGTAGACATGTCCCTTCCAGAACAAGACAGGCTCATGAGCCAGAGTTGAATACAGCACCCCCATGGAGGCTCCACCATGAGATTATGGGCAACTCTGGGCTCCTCTAGGGGGCGCCAAAGGACACGGGCCGCTCTAAGCAGCACCCCTGTCTCCTCGGTCTATGTCCAGGGCAACCGGAACAGCTGGATGTCAGACCCAGCCTCGGCCTCCCTTGGCTGTCACCAGGGAGGGCGGGAGGAGCCGGGTGACAGGCCCACCATTCCTGGGCCTCCCTCTCCTCCATACTGGAAGGGTCTCCCTCCCCTGGAAGCCTGATGGGACTTCTCCAGGCCTCTGCTCTTCCCTGCTCAGGGATACCCACTCTCTCCTTCCCCAGGTGCTGACCTTGTGGCTCGTGGTGGACGATGCACTCTGCCACGAGCATGCTGGCTGCACTCACGTCTCAGCTTTGTCCCCATCCCTGCGTCCACATTCCCCAGTGTGCTGCGTGGTCCTGGCAGCCAGAGCCCTCTCGGCACCAGCTGCCTCCTCTTTGGTTTCAGGCCCATCGTCTGCTTCTCCCGAGGGTCTGAGCATGATTGACAGCCGTGTGCCTGGTGCACTCGGCACACAGCCAGCGCTTGTTCGCAGGAGCCACTCCCGTGCGTCAGCCGACCTCACGCTAGGGCAGCTCCCACTCTCGGAAGCCGCTTGCCTGGTCCCTGTGAATCCATACTAGTCTGTGCCCGGCTTCTGGGGTGTGTGTCTCACAGGGGCCTCGTCCATCTCTTCCCACAAGGTAGGAGGAGGAGTCCTGTGTGTGAAGCGGCCCCCAGCTGGAGGCGCGCCACGCCCAGGCACAGCAGCTCTGCCACTTCTAGCCGTGTGAGCTCTGGCGATTGCTTGTCCTCCCCGGGACTCCGCTGTCCTGTATGAGAAATGAAGGCAACAGGCCCGCCTTGCAGCAGGGTCGGGAGAGAGGCTCTGCCAATGGGTATGAAATGCGGGGCACAGCATGGACGAGGCAAGCCCTCCGCAAGCAGAACAGGCTTTTGGGATCACTGTCAGGTCCTCAGAGCCTGGGAACTAGGGACAGAGGAGCCAGGTACTGTGTGTGTGTGTGTGTGTGTGTGTGTGTGCTGGGGCGGGGAGGCAGACGACAAGGGACTTAGCGGGACAAGATGTCATGGAGTTTGCACTTGCACGACCCTGGCTGGCACAGGGAGTGTCCTGCAGCCTGGAGGGGCTCCAGAGGAAACCCTGAGGCTGGGCTCTGGGTGGGGGTCCTTGGCAGCAGGGTCAGGCTTGGGTACAGCAAGCATCAGCCGGCACACACAGTTAGAAGCCCCAGCCCCATGCACAGAGTCGGAACTCGATTGAAAGACCCTGTCGTGTCCCAGTCACAGCAGAGTCCTGAGACACAGGTGCTTTGATCGCTGCTCCCCACGGCCGGGGCATGTGACCGTGGACAAGGCAAGTGCCTCCCCTACCCAAGCCCCAGCCCGAGCCTCCTGGACGGGATGGGCAAACAGCAGGTGCTCAATGATGGCTCTCATCCACCGCAAGCACAGGGCCAGCCTGCCTCCACGGTCCGCTTCCTGCCTGAGCTTGGTAACTCCCCTCTCGGAGGAGCTGGGCCCATGTGGTGGCTGTCCAGGACGTTCCTCCCCTCCATGCGAGGAAGAGTTCAAAGGGCCTGGAAAGTTGTTTATTAGGACAAGCTGTGGGAGTCTGTCCCGCGGGTGGAGGCGCTGACCTCTCCCATCCCTGCCTGCATATTTCTCCCCAGCGACATCTTTTCATGTTCCCTGGCTCACTTGGGTGAGTCACAGATCTGTGAACACCGACCGGAGGAGCCTTGGCATAGCGTCTGAGGTGTTTATTGCAAGGCGAAGGAGGCGAAGGATCCAAACACGGGCCTCAGCTCTGTGGAACTCGTGCGTTTTAGAATCCGTGTTCAGAGCATCGAAAATCTACGCTTGATTCACGGAGCGCTCCTTGTGTTTGCTTCTGCTTCCGCCGTGATGAGAAGGAGATCGTATAATACTTCTCAGTCATAGTCAGATCTTTGGGCTGCTTTTGTATGGTGCCAGATATCTGGATGAAAGCCAAGACATGCATTTCAGGGGCCAGCGCTGGGGCTGGCGACACCAGCATCCCATATTGGAGCGGCCAGTTCGAGTCCTGGCTGCTCCACTTCAGATCCAGTTCTCTGCTAATGCGCTTGGGAAAGCAGTGGAGGATGTCTGTCTCAAGTCCTTGGGCCCCTGGCACCCCTGTGGGAGACCAGATGGAGTTCTGGGCTCTTGGTGTCAGCCTGACCCAGCCCCAGCCTTTGTGGCCATTCGACACGCATCATTTGGACACAGTCCCTACAGCACCACGCACGCTTAGCTCTCTGCACTCCCTGCACTGTTGCATGCCTGCCTGCAGGCCTCTGTGTGCACCATTCCGCTGTCCACAGTGTCATTCACCTCACTTTGGGCAACATCTGTGGCCACTCTGCCAGGCCCTGAGCTGGGCCCTGGGGACAGAGATGAATTGCACACAGCCCCTGACTTTAAGAGATGGCGAGGAAGAGGAGCTGGCAGAGCAGGAGACCCAGCTACATCTTGCCAGGCGAGGAGAAGCCCTACAAATGGCCACAGCAGGGAGGGCCTCTGTCCTGTGGGTTCAGCACTCCTGCACGAGCCAGCTGCACGTCCTCCTCTGGTTGGATGGCTCAGCCCATGTGTCCACGCTGTGCTTTGCACACTCCTTCCTTTGCCCAGCCATGTCAATCCTACTTCCAGGGCGACTCGTCAGCCTGGTGGTGTAGACGGGGCCTTTGGAGAGCTGCCCTGAGTGCTCCTCTTTGGCATCTCCAGGGCCCGGCCCTGACCCGTTGCACCTGTTCCCGAGTTGTCTCTAGGCTGAGCGTTGCCTGGCCTGGGGCAGGCAGGAGGTGAGGCAGGGCATGATGAAGGCGTGGGGAGTGCCACACCTGAACCCTACCCGCCAAGCCCCTGTCACCCCCAGCATCTGAGTCTGAGCCCCCCGAAGGACTGGGTCTGGGTGGGATTAACCCCTGGATCCCAGCCTCCTCTCGGCTCCTCCGCAGCTCCGCGGTTTGTTGCTGGTGGTGGGGGGTGCCGTTCAATCAAGGAAGAAGTATGCTTTGAAATGAAAACGCGCCCCTTTCTGATCCGCCCGGCCTTCTTACTATGCATGTATTCAGCCCGTGTGGAGGCCGCCCCTCTCGTCTTCTCCACCCTGTCCGCCGAGCCTGGCTCCCTCGCCTCGCCCCCTCCAGTCCGCTCCAGAGACAAATTGCTTACATCTGTCAAGGCTTTTCTGATTAATAGAGGGCTACGCCATGGGATGTCATCAGGGGTTCAGAGCTTTGATCCAAGGGGGAGGGGAGCCAGGCCACACATCCCTGTCGGTTCACGGATCAGGTCGGTGCGGCACCTTTCCTCCCCAGTGCCCGGGCATGGGCCTTCCCACAGCCCACCCTCAGCCCACACGTCCCAGAGCCAGGAGAGCAGGGGCCGGGGGCGAGGCAGGGGACAGGAGAGGTGCAGAGGGTAGGAGGGGTGCTGGTGGCCCTTGGAGCAGTTGCACCCCAAGTTCTTTCCCCTGGAGACAGCCACTGGGATGAGCATCTCCCAGGCATTCTCTCTAAGGCAGGAACTCGGAGGAAGGAAGGAGGGAAGCCAGCAGGGAGCACTTGAGAGTGAGCAGATTAGAGCAAGAACGAGGGACCCATGAGAAGCACCAATGAAGGAAGGGATGGATGATGAATTAATGAATCCATCCAGATGGGCTACTGGATGAATGAATGATTCGGTGCAGACTTCATAGCACAGGCTGCCTTCCTTGTCCCCTCCCTGCGGCCATCGGTCATCAGGCCTCACCTCCACCCCAGTCCCAGACCCTCACCCCCATCCAGGGCACCCTCTTCCTCTGCTTTGGGCCCGCTGGGGTCTGTGACGGCCCCACGGGCCACGTGTGAGGTGGAGGGGGCAGCACTCAGCCAGGGCCTCCTCCCGCACGGCAATCCCTGGGGAGCAGCTGGTGTCTGGCACAGGCGCTGCGTGTCCTCAGGCTTGCAAGGTCATGGCCACTGTCCCCTGAAGAGCCCTCTGCTGGGGACTCTGCAACGGGCACTGCAGAGCTGCGGAGGGCTCGCCCCGGAGGCCGCGAAGCGAGTGAGGCTCTGAGGATTTAGATTAGCCTAATTTAATGACACGGATGGCTGGCCGGATTGAAGTGCCTCGCTACAGTTTTTTTTTTTCTTTCAACTCACTCAACAATTATTCCCCTCAAGTTGGTTGCAGATGCCGCCTGCCCCAGACTTATAATCCGTTCCTTACTGAGCAGCCAGCAGGCCAGGAGACACTGGCCCAGTCCACGTGCCCGCCACCCAGGCAGGGGGTCACGGCACGGGCAGCACTGTGGGCTGTGTCGGTGTCACGACCGGGAACTTGAAGGAAAGAGAGGCCACAGGGACTCCTGCTGGGCTGAGCTGGGCTGCACTGGGTTGTGCTGGGTTGCACTGGGCTGCGCTGGGCTGGGCTGGCTGTCCCGGCACCAGCAGGCCACAGGCTGCGTGCAAACATGGTGGCTGTCCCCCACCTGCCCCTGGCCTGCAGGGAGCAGCCACACGGACACACAGCACAGCCAGGCACCCATCAGGATGGCATACACAAGGGCACTCTGTGGCATGAACACACCACCCAGATGCCACCCGCACAGCCCAACACCGGGGTCCTCAAAGATGCACACACACACACACAAACACACACACACACAAGTGAGCACGCGCACGCGCAGATCAAGCCCATTTGCACTGGTGTCCTGCTGTTCTTAGCGCCAAAGCAGACTCAAGCCAATCCAGCAACCAGTCCCAGAGTGAGGTCTGGATGCAAGGGCCCGGCCATCAGACCAGGAAGTGTCACGGCTCCCAGAGTCACACAGTTCTCCGGGTCAGAACTAGGTGCCTGGCGGGGTGCAGGCAGGCTGCAGTGGGCAATGCAAAAGCAGTGAGGACGCAGCAACCTCAGGCCCTGCTTGGAAGAGTCTGGTGACAGAGGTCAAGGAACATCCATCCTGGTCACTTTGCCCCCAGAAGCAAGGTTGCAAGGTCTGCTCTGGGGTGGGCCCTGGAAGCCACAGTCCAGGACATCAGGGAATACCTGGAAGGCCGGGAGGAACCCAGGTGAACAGGCTGTGGCCCTGCCACATCCCAGGGCTGGGGCAGAGGGAGGAATCCAAGGAGTGTTCAGGAGCCCAAGGGTCCTTGGAAGACTTCCTGGAGGAGGCAAGGGATTAGGTGAAAATGGCCAGAAGGGCCCTCCGGGGGTGGTGCTGTGGGGCAGTGGGTTCAGCCATGGTCTGCAGCACTGGCATCCTATATAGGTGCTTGTTCAAGTCCTGGCTGCTCCACTTCTGATCCAGCTCCACACTAATGGAGCTAGGAAAAGCTGCAGAGGATGGCCCAGGTGCTTGGGCCCCTGCACCACGTGGGAGACCTGGAAGAGGCTCTGGGCTCTTGGCTTCAGCCTGGCCCAGCCCTGGCCACTGCAGCCATTTGGGAGTGAACCAGTGGATAGAAGACCTCTCTCTCTTTCTGTAAGTCTTTTCTTTCTTCCTTTTTTAAAGGTACCTTGGGTATGAGGAGGACCTCAGGCCGCCAGGGAAGGGCCTTTCAGACAGTGGGGCTGAGCCACCAGGAGCGCCCAGGGGAGCATGTTGGGGGGGCACAGCCCGGTCTCACTGCCCCAGCCAGGCAGCAACAACTCACAGGCATGGACGCTGCCACGCTTTGTACCCAGAACACCTCTGGCCTCTGAGCAGGGCCCGCGTGGGATCTCCTGGGGAGAAGGACGTGTTCTGGGAGACGGTCCAGCTGCTGCCTCCCACCTCGCCCCAGCCAGAGCCAGGCCTGGGACAGGGCTTCCGGGGCTGCAGTCTTGACATCAGCGTCCCAGGCAGAGGCCGGGCATCTGTGCTACGGCCGTTCTCGGAGCAGAGGGAAGCCAGGAAACTCCCTACACAGCCAACTCCCAGTGACCCCGCCCCGGTCCGGGTCCTGCCCCTGCAGGAGCCCTCCCCACACTCGTCCCCACTGCCCAGCCTTCCCTTCCTCCCAGGAACTCTTTGTTAGCCTTCAAGACCGAGCTGAAGTACCACCTCTTCCAAGAAGTCCCCCCTGCTCGCTGCCCCAGGGGAGTGAGACAGGTTCCCTGGTGCTTCCCTCTGCCCCAGGCGCATCAAACAATGCCATCCTCATCCTCCTTCACTTAGACATCTTCCCAGAGACCCTGGGAGACGTCCCAGTGGCCCAGCCTGTGCCTGTGTGCTCGCTGTCTGGTCTGGTGCTGCATAACAAAGGATCCCACAGCGTAGACACTGAGAACAACAGCAGCGTTCACCTCCCAGGCTCCCGGAGGTTGGGAGTTCAGCACAGCAGGTGCAGCCTGTGCACGGGCCTGGGCCTCAGCTAGAGTCTGCAGCCACGCAGGCCGCCAGTCACAGAGCCTGGTAGCTGACTGGTGGGGGACTGGCTGGCCTCTCCGGGCAGCCTGGGCCTCCTTCCCGAAATGGTGGCTGGGTTCCCAGGGCAAAGCATCCTGAGACAGAGTGAGAGGGAGACAGAGGGAGGAGGAGGGGGAGGGGGAGAGAGGACACAGAGGTTAAATCTCTATCCTTTCTAGGACTTGAAACTGGAAGTCATATGGCATCACTTCTACCATCCTCTGCTGGCCAAAACAGCCTCTCTCTCCCTCCCTCCCTCTCTCCCTCCCTCTCTTTCTCTCACTCACACACAGACACATCCAGATTCAAGGGGAGCAAATAAGGCCCCCTACGTCCTGGACAGCAGGACGGACAGGTGGAAGGACACCTGGACAGGTGGACGGGTAGATGGATGGCTCCTGTTCTGCGCTTCTGATCTCTCATTCTCATTAAGAATCCAACCAGTGCCAACAAGCTGGAGCTTGGGGTCATAGCCTTGCCTTCTATCCAGGAGGCCGGAGGCCATGAACCCCTGCCAACTCCAGCATTGTCAGAAGTGTCCCCAGAGTCTCAGTGGTGCCCACTGTGTCTCAGGGCCTAGGGAAGGGGCGTTGAGAACCAGGGAGACACAGGGAGGCAGCTTCCTGGTGATCTGCAGACACATTTTCAGGAAGCAGAGCTTTGGAACTAACAGACCAGGGCAATGCTTCTTTTTACAAACCTTCAGGATCTAAATAACTGCCTTCAGCTATCTCACATTTCTAGGAGAAAAGGTGCTATTTGTACTACTCGATAACATTTTAAAAATTACTTATTTTTATTTATTTCAAAGACAGAGAGAATCTTCCATCTGCTGGTTCACTCCCCAAATGCCTGCAACAGCCAGGGCTGGGCCAGGGTGAAGCAGGAGCCCAGAACGCCGTCTGGGTCTCTTTGTGAGTGGCAGGGACCCAGGTACTTGAGCCGTCACCTGCTGCCTCCCAGGGTGAGCACTTGCAGGAAGCTGGGTCAGAATTGAGGATTTGCGCCTGAGCGCTCCGACAGGGGCTACCAGTGTCTAAAACACATTTCAGTGACTTATCACGCTTATGTGATCCTGGTCCTGATTGCGTTTTGGAGCTCTCATTTTTGAACAATTACTGTGTGCTTTCACGGTTTTTGTAATTGATAGCAGAGTGCACGAAGGTTTCTGGAAAGCCAGGCTCTGTGCTAAGAGCATTTAGAGCCACCCCCCCACCTCCTTACCATATATGATGCAAATCAGCTCACCAGCGGGGAGAGAACGTAAACTCCTGTCGGTAAGCGAGACTTTTGGAGCAGGTGCAGGGTCTGGGAAAACTGAGGCGAACCGAAGAACTCTGAGAATCCCGTGGGGAGTGGCGGAGCGGAGCTCGGGGAGATGCAATGGTGACTGGGACGCTTTGTCGCTGTTTCAGGCTCCTGCACGGAGCTTCTGTGAGGGAGACTCTGCACCAAGTCTGAGCACCGGGGCACTGGGACTCACAAGGGTTACGCCCCACTGAGTTCTCCAAACAGCGCCATGAAAGAGACACGCTTCTAGTCTCCTTTCAAATTGCTGAGAAAAAAACAAAACTTGGGGGCTGGTCTTGTGGCATAACGGGTGGAGCCGCCGTCTGCAACACCGCTATCCCATGAGGGCACCGGTTTGAGTCCCCACTGCTCCACTTCTGATCCAGCTCCCTGCTGGTGCACCTGGGAAAGCAGTGGACGCTGGCTCAAGTCACCCAGGTGAGAGACCTGGAAGAAGCTCCCAGCTCCTGGGTTTGGCCTTGGCCAGCCTGGGTCATTGCCACCATTTGGGGAATGAACCAGCAGATGGAAGCTTTCTCTTTATATATATCTATCTCTCCCTCTCTCTCTTTCTCTGTAACTCTTTCAAATAAATAAAATAAATCTTAAAAAAAAAAAAACAAGACTTGGAGTCCACCTGATCCTCCCAAGGCCATGGCAATGACAAGTGGCTGAGCCAGGTCGGGGACCCGCGGCCCTCTGAAGGAGACGCTGGCCACCGCTTTCCCCTCTCTGCAGGAGCAGCCTACCCAAGAGCTGTCAAGCACACATTCAGGCCAGGCCTCTCCCCTACCAACCATGCTCATCGCTATGCCCCCCACTTGTCAGCTGTGCCTCCTACTGGGATGTCCCTCTCTCCACGTCACCACCGGTCCAGCTCCAACCCTTCCTTTAAGACCCGACTCGGATGCCACCTTCTCCAGGAAGCCCCTTTGTAAGCACCTCGGCCACCATACCTGGAAGTGAGTGTCAGTCTTGTCACCTTACCTGGACTGGAACTCCCAGTGTCAGAGAACACGTTCTGTCTGTCTGTCTGTCTGTCTGTCTCTATGTCCCTCCCTTCCTCTGCTTGCCTTCCCTTCCTCCCTGGAGCAGCTAAACCACAGCTCCAAGTCCATGGTAAGGATCCAGGAAGAACTACATGGACTGAACTTGGGAAAATAACCTGAGTGTTAGGAACTAAATGTTTGTGTCTCCCTAAAATTCTGGTGAAAGTTATTTTTAATTTTTATTTATGAGAGAGGGAGGAAGAGAGGGAGAGAGATATCACGCATCTACTGGTTGATTTCCCAAATACATGCAACAGCCAGGGCTGGGCCAGGCCAAAACCCAACGCCTAGAACTCCACCCAGGTCTCCCATGAGAGTGGCACCTGCTGCCTCTCAGGGTGTGCATCAACAGGAAGCTGGAACTGGAAGCCGAGCTGCAACCCCATCCCAGGCATTCCAGTGGCATCTTAACAGCTCTGACAAATTCCCACCCTTAAATGTTGAAATTTAATTGCAAAGTGATGGTATTTAGAGGTAATTCCTGCAGAAGAGTCGAATCTTAGTGAGAGATTAGTGCCCTTATAAGGCCAGCGAGCTAGCTCACGGGCTCCCCCTAGGAGGACACATTGAAAATTGCGGCAATGTGCAATCTGGAAGCCCCCCCCCGCCCCCACCCCGACCTGAGCATGCCCACCCTGATGCTGGACGTCCCACTCCAGGACTGATGTTTATAAACCAGAGTAATTGGCTATCGCAGCTGATTCTGACCCAAGTGTTTTAGAAAGTCAAGTCCAATAGCCTCAGTGTGATCCTTCCAAATCCAGAGTCAATGGCACCTGTGCCCGTTTGTTCTGATGCATGAAAGCCTGGGGAACCAGGCCATATCCTGCAGCCTGTACTCCTGCCTTCTTCCAGCCCCAGGCCCCTCTCAACACATCACCACACACTTGCACATGCGTGTGCATACACATGCACACGCACACACACTCACACATGTGTGTACACACACGCAACCTGATCTAAGTCATGCTCTCTGTCGCAATCCGCAGACTCACTGGCCTGACATGTGCAGCCCCGCCCCAGATGTGGTCCTGCCCCCGCCAGCCCAGTGCCACCTCCCATCACGGCTGGCCTGAATCCCTAGGCAAGTCACATCCCCTCTCTGAGCCTCCCGCACTACAACTGAGAACACACGTGACAATGACCTTGGCATACAGCAACGGCTCATTCGAGTTGTACCACGCATGAGTGCCCAAGCACTGCCTACTTCGTGGGGGTGATTTTGAGGACTAGTGGAATTGTGAGAAAGGAGTGGAGTACACAAGGAGCACTCAATAAATAGCAGCTCAAAATAGGTGGGGAGACCGAAAGATGGCACTGTGTGTTTTCTTGCTTTTCACAGCCAAAATTCTCCTCTCTCCCCACCCCCCATAACCACATCTCTGTTTGATCTAAGCATGATTAAGAAACAGTAACAAACCAAACGCAAAACCAAAACAAGCAGCAGCAAGCAACCCCATAACTGTTCCCTGCGGCCACGCAGAAATGCCACCCATGGCTTCGCTGGCCCAGCCCAGCCACCACAGGGACAGCAGTGTCCTGTTGACACCCAGCAAAGCCAGCCTGGCCGTGGTGAGTCACTCTGCAGAGTGGAGAGCGGAACAGCCACCGTGGGCACCGGGAGCTGGCGTCCAGGGTGACACCCGTGTGCCCTCAGTGTGCACAGCTCTGGGGCTGGGGACACAGCTTGGCTGCTGTGTCAGAGGGCACAGGGCTCCAGGAGGGAGGCAGAACAGCAGCAGCCGAGGGCCAGAGGAAAGCCACGTGGAGCCTGGTTGTCAGGGAACCCACAGGGAAGCGGACACTTCGCAGGCTCAGGCAGGTGTCTTCCCTTACACCCCGCGGCTCTCTGTGGAGGCCAAGTCCACTTCCTTTGCCCTGACGCACAGCAGGTTCACTGAGCAGCCCCCAAGGCACTGGCCTCGGGTTGGCTCGGTCCCAGGCCACTCTAACCATTCATCCTGCTAACTTCTCTGTGGACATCGGAGCAGGTCTCAGGCAGGACAAGCACTCGGTGAACAAGAGCTGCTTTAATCGCTGATGCAGCCCCAGGGGGTGAGCGGCCCTGGGCACCAGAGCCCAGCTCTCTGGACCCCACCGAGCATTCCTGAGGGCAGGGTTCCTCCTTACAACCCCGGGATCTCACATCCAGACCTGAACTCAGCGCTGCTCTGGCCTGGAGGCTGTGTGTTCTCCTGCACACTCCAGGTACCCGCAGGTTGCCATGGCAATGCAGACTCTGCTTGGCTTGGCAAAGTGGATAAAGGACAGACCAAGGAAGTAGCAACTCTTGGCCAGCTAGGTTGCCCTCGTGTGAGGCTGCTCCTTCCCCTATGGCTCAACTAGGAGGCTTGGGGGCCTGGGCCACCCCCAAACAGAGAGCACAATGGGCTCAGCTGCCCCTGTGCCCAAGCACCTGCTGCAGAGCTCCTCCTACCTCCCCCCAGACCCTGGTCCCCGAGAGCAGGCTGCCCCTACGCCTACCACTGAAGCAGTGTATCTCTAGGTCAGTTCAGCGCCTGGGTGCCCACCTCCCCTATGCCCTAGAGGAGCTGCTCCTGCCCTCACTGGATGGACAGGCACCAGCCCGGAAGGTTTCCCTTCATGCCCTGCTGTTCATGGCTGCCTGGTTGCTTTCTCCAACTACACAAGCAGAGCTATACCTGTAGGAAATTTCCCGAACCCTGACAGTTGCAGAGATCAATATTATGGTCTGTTTCCTGTACCACTGGGCTTATTTGGTTTGCACAAGGGAGATCCTAGGGTTTTTTTCATCCTGCCATTGTGTGCTCAGCTTGCCCCACGCTGCCTCGGTCTGGCCATTAGCAGGGTTAGCGCCCATTCGATGAAACTCTGTCAAGACCATTTTTAAAGGCTGAGTGGTCTTCCTTCAGGGGGCTGGGCCTGGGTCTCTATAAGCATAGCTCCCAAGGTGGGTGTTGCCTGTTCGCTTGCTTTGCAGTATTGCAGAGCAATGACATAAAAAACTTTATTGCCATTTCCAAATATTTCTTCAGGGTAGATTCGCCACAGTGGCATTATTGGGTAAGGCATAGGAACATTTTTAGGCTTCTTGGTCTGTGTTGCCCAACCACCTCTGGGATGACGGAACCAGTTTACACTTGAGAAACCGATGAGCTATGCCCAGTGCCTGGGACAGACAAGGCCTCAACCGCAGACCTTGCCGTGCCACGGCCAGTTATCTGGCCTCCACGATCAACTCCGAGCAGCCTCCTCCTCACCCCCAAGAGTCTCCTTCTCCACAGAAGAGAAGGCTTTGAACAGCTCTGGGAAGAGCTCTGGGCTCAGCAGGTAGGAAGACCACGTTCGAGAGCCTCTGCCACCGGCCACCTGTCACCTGGACGGACGCAGCCCTTGGGGCCTTCTCAGTCAAACAGTGGATCGAACTGGAGTCCTGCTGCCCCCAGCCTGTGACTCTGTCTGGCAGTACAGGACTGGGGGACGGGAGGCTCAAGTTGCCTTGGTTCAAATCCCAGCTGTGCCACATGCACGCAGCGCAATGTCAAAGCAAGGTATTGTTTTTAAAGATTATTTATTTGAAAGACAGAGTTACACAGAGGGAGAGGCAGAGGCTGAGAGAGAGAGGTCTTCCAACTCCCCAAATGGTGGCAATGGCCAAGACTGAGCCAGGCCGAAACCAGGAGTCTGGAGCTTCTTCTGGGTCTCTCACGTGGGGTGCAGGGCCCAGGCACTTGGGCCATCCTCTGCTGCCTTCCCAGGCACATTAGCAGGGAGCTGGATCAGAAGTGGAACAGCTGGGACTTGAACCGGTGCCCATATGGAATGCCCGCATTGCAGGTGGCAGCTTAACCTGCTGTGCCACAGCGCTGGCCCCAAGTTATTTAGGTGGCCTAAGCCTCCATTCTATAATCTGTAAAAGGGAAATCAAGGACATGGAATGAGCCATTGAGGGATCATAGGGATTGACTGGAATGACACAGAGAATTATTTTTTTTAATGGTGCCTGGCACAAAATAAACCCCACATAAGGGAGTGGCTGCCATGGCACTGGCTGCATCAGCACAACCAAAGGCCTGCTGGAAACACAAGGCTCACGGCTTCCATGGGAGGGAGGTGAAGGCCGCCGCACCAGGTGGTTATCAAACCCCCGGCTGCCGCCACCACCGCGGCGCAGGAACACCATCTCCAGAAAGACACGGCGAGCTGGGTTACAAGGACGCCGACTCCGATAAGCCCGAGCAGTGGCCAAGGAGGAGCGGGGCCTGGGTGACTCACGCTGCGAACCTTCCCCGGGGGCTCTGGGACCAGAAGCCAGACCCACGCTGTAGGTGGTGCAGGGTCGGGGCGAGATGGGGGGACACAGCCAGGCTCAGAACCATTGCCTCCCTCTCAGCCTGGTGTGCAGCCAAGGGCTGCATGGACCTCCCGGAGCAAGGCGGGTAGGGAGGCCAAGATTGCCCCGGCTCCCATGAGGAAGGGCTCAGCGGCAGCCCTGAGCACCCCACTCCCTGGGAACCCCTGGTTCTGGGTCGGGATGTCCTCGCTGGGGGGAGACGGGGGCGGGGTGGCGACTGGCATTTCCCAGGGCTCCACCAGAACTGAGGCTGACAGCAGGCAGAAAATGTGTCTGAAGCCATCAGGAGCCTTGGGGCCAACCAGCGTGCAAACCCAGGTCCTCTGCGCACCAGCTGACCCAGAGGGGCTTAGCGGCTGCCCCGCTTGGCTGCAAAAGAGGCAAAGAACGTCTGAGCTAGTTATAGATGTGCTGAGCCAAGCCACCCTACAGACAGCAGCAAAACGGTGGCACAGCTCCCACTGGGGACAGCAAGGGTGGGTGGAAAACGGGGCTGAGGGGCGAGCAAAGGCTTCCAGAAAGAGGGGTCAGCATGCAGAGGAGCAGGGATGCTTGCTGAGATAACAGGGGCACTGGCCTGGCCACTGCTGTCCCTGGGCGTCAGTGATGACCCAGGCAGCTCTGGTCCCTCCCCTGGGCACAGCCAAGGGGTGCTGGGGTGGGCTGCAGTGGACGCAAGCTTACTAGAGGCTACTCATGATGGACAAACTGTGGGGAGAGAAGACGATGCCCACTTCAGAGGGGTGGTCAAGGAAGGCTTCCCTGAGGAGGCAACACCTAAGCTGAGACATAAGAGATAGGGCACAGCCAACCAGGCCTAGTGGAAGAAGACATTGCAGGCCCAAGGAAAGTGCAGCAGAGGCCCTGACACGGGCACGCACTCAGCATCCGAGAAATAGAGGCCACACGGGCTGCCAGGTTCAGCGGCACAGTACCCCCATGCATACCCCCCACACACCCCAACAAAAGTTAAATTCGATTTTTGGATAAACAACAAATATTTCTCTCATAGCAGACTTCCCGAATACTGCGCTGGATGCACCTGTTCCCAAACAGGTGTTCATCTGAGGCTCCAGTGTAACTGCGCATACTGCGTTTTACCCAACAACCCCAGTCCAAGCTGACCAGGGCACAGCGAGCGGGAGGGAAGTGGCCTGAGCAAGACCAGAGGCAGGGCCAGGGCAGACCCTGTGGGGACTGGCAAGGGCCGGATGTCACTGCATACACAGTGGGAGCCAGAGGTGGGTGAGAACAGAGCCGGCACACAAGGCACAAGGTGTGGTGTCCACAGTCATCCCGCAGACAATGGCAAAGGTGGACGTAGAGCCTTGGCAAGCTGGCTCTGGACCTGATGGCTGTGAGTCGCAGGCGAGCTAGTAAACATTCTGCACCTCTGTTTTCTGATCTGTAGAATGGGCACCATGAAAGTGACGATGCTTCCCCTAAGACAGTGTGCAAAACTTCTAGACTGGCACGCGAGGCAGTCTCTGCTTTAATCGACTTCCTCATTACACAGAGTCCCTGGCTGCTGTTTGGGAAGGCAGAGGGGAATGGGGACAGGGAGACCATGGAGGAGGCTGTGCCAGCCCTGTGGAGCCATGAAAGGGGAGGCACAGCAGGCAGGGGGCTTGCCAGGAGGCAGGGATGCAGGACTTTGGCGAGGGTCAGGGCAGGGTCGGGGGCAGAGCATTGGTGTAGGCACCTGTCAGGGAGGAGTGAGAGCTGGCATTCCCCTTGCCAGACTGTTCCAGAGGCTTCTCCAGGCAGGAGGAACAGAGCTGCCCCTCCCTCCAGTCAGCTGATGGGTGACCTTGGCCATGCGGAGGCCCCGTGCATCTCCCAGTCTTGCAGAAGCAGGAGCTGGACGCATTCAGTAGAGCTACCGTCTCTGGGCCAGAATGGGCTCTCAATGCAAATCAAGAAGGAAATGGGCCGGCGCCGCGGCTCACTAGGCTAATCCTCCGCCTAGCGGCGCCGGCACACCGGGTTCTAGTCCCGGTCGGGGCGCCGGATTCTGTCCCGGTTGCCCCTCTTCCAGGCCAGCTCTCTGCTGTGGCCCGGGAGTGCAGTGGAGGATGGCCCAGGTGCTTGGGCCCTGCACCCCATGGGAGACCAGGAGAAGCACCTGGCTCCTGGCTCCTGCCATCGGATCAGCGCGGTGCGCCGGCCGCAGTGCGCCAGCCGCGGCGGCCATTGGAGGGTGAACCAACGGCAAAAGGAAGACCTTTCTCTCTGTCTCTCTCTCTCTCACTGTCCACTCTGCCTGTCAAAAAAAAAAAAAAAAAAAAAAAAAAAAAAAAAAAAAAGAAGGAAATGACAACGTTGTGATGCAGACTTGCCTTCTGTTTCCGGCACCTGCATAACTCCAGAAAGTCCTGAGACACCTACTTGCTTTGTCGTTTCAGGAAAATTCCACCGCCCTCCAGAGTGAGGCCAAGCTTGCTGAGCTCCTGCCCAAGCAGTCGGACACGGCAGATGCACCTCGCTGCCGGAGGGTGCAGATGGGAAACCGCAGCTCCCTGCTCACTGCTCAACCTCAGGCCAAGGCTCTTGTGTGGCCAGGCCAGGGCCCTCTCGCCGCAGACCAGGGCTCCGTGGCTGGACTCCAGCTGCAGCCACAGCGCTCCGACTCGGCTCCAGGATCCAACAGGGGGCGCCAGAGACTGCTCAGGACAGGGAACACAGAGTGGCCTGGTAGCCGCTGAGAAGGGTGCAGCCTCAGAAACGCTGGCCCCAGTAGCAGCAGCAGCAGAGATGGAAGGCAGCTGGATGTGCACAGTATGCCCTTGTCCCCCTCTGTCCTAAAGTAAAAGGTGGGGACTGCGAGCTGCTCACCCAGGACTTACCTCCCTCACCCCACACACTGTAACAGCTTCCAAACATCTCCAGACCCAACCTGCAGTGAGATTGATTAGCAATGTCTGCCAGGAGCACAGGCAGGGGGATGGTGCCCAGTGATTTCCCATGCACGGACGAGACAAATCATGGAATACACATTTGAGTAGGGTTCATTCGTTCAAAGGGGTGCCGTGCTCCTTGCTACCTCCAGAAAGGTTCATTGCAAACTGCATCCCCCTCTCCTTGGCCAGTCTTTACTCCCACGTGCTGCCCACTGACCCCCACGTTTGCGTCACCTCAAGACAGATCTCCAACGTGCCTGCAATGTTCCCAAGGGGTCCCACCTGGCCAGAATGCCCTCTCTTTCCCTTTCCAAGGTCTACTGGCTCCAACTCACACCACTTCTCCTGGAACCCATCTCCCAACACCAGTCCCACAGACCACCTTCCATTCATTGTCCACAGGACCCAAGCATCTGTAGCTTTCATTACATACCCATTTTAATGGCTCCTTTTGCACCAGGAGCTTGTCTGCCCATCTAAGACATAAGCCACCTGGAGACAGGTGCTACCTTGCTCTTGCCCTGAAAAATGAAACAAAACACCCACTGCATGCCAGGGACCATACTGGGGATTTCCACCCATTGTTTCATTCAAACCTGGCAACAATCCTGGGATATGAATATTTTTACTCATCTTATAAACGGGGAAATCAAGGCTCAGAGAGATGACTTGTCCAAGGTCACCCGGCTGATAAATGGCAGGGCTATTTATCACACCCAGCCTCCCGTCACCCTGCTCCAGGATTCTGCTCTGAGACAGCCACGTTTACATAGTGGACCCTGGTCCCTGTGGATGTGCCCACACTTAGTTTAAAAAAAAAAAAACAATAAATATTTGTGGTCTGCTTGGTAAAGTTCTAAGGGTGGACTCCAACATGGGAAGGCAGATGGTGGAGGCGCTCACCGGGCATGGGTCCTGCGCAGCTGGCCATCGGCCCCATTCAAGGAGGGCTAGCCCAGCCCATCAGCCCCCCGGCTGGCGACTGCTCAGCCCTGAAGCCAGCTTCAGCCTTCAGCCACCCTGGAGGACCCAGAGCTGCCACACCGACTGCTTAGGGCGCACAGAGAAGTCAGCAGGGCCCGTCGCTCGTGCTCTTGGTTTATCTGGAGAAGGAGAATGATTGAAAGGACCTCCACTGCCCAGGATGATTGTTTTGACAGGTTTTTATTGTGCATAAAATTGCGTCATTGTTTTGTTTAGCATGGAGAGGAGTTAAAGTGCTATGAACTTAATGCACCACCCCCCAGTAAACCATTAGGTTCCTTCTGTGTCCCTGCCTTTATAAGTCTGTTTCCCTCGGAGGAACATCTGTTGTATACTTAAATGACCTGAGTTCAAAGGCACGATCAACAACAACAAAAAATGTCTTCACTCCACCAGGCAGCCTGCAAGGGGCCGGTCCGCCGCTTGGGCCGCAGGATCGGGGGCCGCTCCGGGAACAGCTGTGCGCATCTGCCCATGTGCTCCGAGGCCTCTCTCTTTCCACACGTCGTTAAAGATGCTCAGGCCTGCTTTGCAGCCCGGTTCCCGCTCTGACCCAGGCGAGCGCGCCTCGCCAAAGGCTCCATTTTACAGACACCGACAGCCAGGGCTCTGCTTGCTTGCAATGTTTACCCCGCGTGCAGAGGGGGAGTGTGATGAAAGACACGCGAGGGGTGCTCCGCTAATCCTTGGAAAGAACATGAATGGGCATTAGGGATTTCAAGCGGCTTGACACACGGAGGGAAAACCAGCGCTCTTAGCCAAACGCGGAGGAATCTGAGTGGGGGTTTGGTGCGGGGGGTGGGGGTGGGGGGGGGCAAGACCGCTGCAGACAAAGGCCGCAAGGAGACACCATCTTGGAGGCCATAAAAATCCTCATGGAAACAGGGAGATGGCAAGGCAGCAGGCTCGCTCTCTGGCTTTCACGCCGATGAGCTCATGCTGGTGTTATGCCCATTGCACAGATACATCAACAGGCACCCTGAGCTCCCCAACTCGACCAGGGGGAGAGCTGGGGTCTAGGGCTCCAGCCAACCCGCTCTAGAGGCAGCTCCCTTGCAGGGGTCAAGGAGCCAGGATGCTAATGAGGACCCCGGACAGCAATGCGGAACAGGGAACAGTGTCAACCATCTCTCCCCCTCCAGCCCCGCGGCGGAGGGCTTGGCTCTCAGCAGGTCTCCGAGAATTTAGCTGAGGGTCTTTTTTTTTTCTTAGGGTTTGCTCAGATTTCCCAGGGAATGTGACTTTCCGAGGCGGCTGCGATGGCACCATGTGTCCTGGGAGAACAGAACTGCGTTGCTTCTAGAGCGTGCAGAGAGCTGGGCCGTCCCAAGCAGGCAGAGGTGGGCTTGCAGGGAGGGTCCCATTGTCCCGGGCTGGGTGGGGAGTCGTCACGGAGGCGGGGCCCTTCCCCTGAACGAGGTCCTTGTGTCTGCACACACATGTGGATCTTTACGAGTTGTTGAAACTTTTCTGGAAGTTGGTGGCTTTCTGTCAGGCTGCCCCATGGAATTGTGCCTTCTCGCAGTTGGGAAAATCATTGCTAAAAATAAAGGAAACTTGGGTTTTGCCTTATTTGGAGAGGATTGGCCTGCATGGCCTCCCCCTTCCCACGTTATCTCTCAGAGCAAGTGGAAGGGTTTTAATCACGAAACAAGAGTGGTTTTTCAAAGCGTACAGCAAATTCTATGGCCAAGATTTGCAGAGACCACCGGAGCCCCTCTGTTGGATCAAAATGGCGCTGTGATGCTGGTGGTGTGTGGGTCCTCCTCCCAGGGGCTGAAGGACCTCACAGGCTCTCGGCTGCTCATGGCCAGGTTACTCTTTCGTTTGTCCATTCATTCATCCATTCATTCCACCAAAAGCCCCCAAAACAACATGCCAGGTCCCATGACGGGCTTGTGGCTTGCACAAATGAACAGTCATCATTCTACAAAGCTGAGTGACGGATGGTGAGTGACAGGCGGCTCCGTGCTACCCAGTAGGCTGGGGCAGGGCCGGGGCTGAAGGGAGGGACAAAGAAACACTCCTAATCCTCCCACCAACCCACCCCCGACATGCAGCCCCTCCCTGAGGAAAAAGGGAGGGGCTTCCAGGGATGAGATTTACAGGAACTCTCTAGCTTCCTGTGAAGAACACATAAAGGAAGACGGGAGAGCATTCCAAGCAGAGAGGCCGGCACGTGCAAAGGCCCAGGGTTCCCCAGCAGATTCTGGCAGTCGCTTGGGTCTCTCTGGATGGTGGAAGATGACACATTAGGATCAGAGCCAGCACCAGGGCGATGAGGGTGAGGCTTAAAGAAAGGTTGGACCCTGGGGCTCCTTCCCTCTCTCCAATGCTGCCTCTTTAGTCCACTTCTTCAGAATTTGGAAATTTGGTTCACCATAGATTTTTGGCATTCATTTCAGCTTTGAAAAATATTGCTTTCTGGGGCTGGTGTTGTGGTGTGGTGGGTAAAGCTGCCACCTGCAGCTGGCATGCCATATGGATGCTGGTCCCAGACCAGCTGTTCCACTTCCAATCTAGCTCCATGCTCATGTGCCTGGAAAAGCAGTGGAGGATGGCCCAAGTGCCTGGGCCCCTGCACCCATGTGGGAGACCCAGACAAAGCTCCTGGCTCCTGGCTTTGGATCGGCCCAGCCCCAGCCATTGTGGCCATTTGGGGAGTGAACCAGTGGATGGAAGCTCACTCGCTCTCTCTCTCTCTCTCTCTCTGCCTCTCTCTGTGATGCTGCCTTTCAAGTAAACAAATATTTAAAATAATACATATTGCAAACACTATTTATTTTAATTATTGAGGTTTTTGGTGCCCCTTAACTTTCTGTACCTGACATAGGTGGGCATCTCCCCCACCTCACTCTTGCTGTGCCCACTGAAGAGAGGAGGCTGGAGAAGTGGACAGGACAGGGCCCCAGGGGAACCCTCTCAGGACGGGCAAGCAGGGAAGTCAGGCCAGCATGTGTTTTACAAAGCCTGCCAGTGGCAGGGTGCACCGAGGCCAGGAGGCAGTGGGTCTGAAATCGGAACCCCAAGTGAGAGCTGAGAAAGGCCCGAGCCAAGGCCAGAGAAATGGGATCCAAGAGGCGGCCCCGGTCGGGAGCGACTGTGCTGCAGAATCCGCCCCCCAGCCCCAGCACCCAGCCACCATCAAAAACGGGCAGCTGGAAACTCCCTGGGCCCTTGGGTGGGCAGAGGGACGCGTGGGGGTTGGAGTGGTCGGGGGCCCTGTTTGCAGCATCTTGGGGCTGAGCTGACCCCTCCTTGCCATGCCCACCCCCCAAGCTGGAGCTGCCCAGTTCCCTTCAGAGTAGGGGCCACCTGCAAGGGTCTTAACTGCCCCGCCCCCACCTGGCCCCTAGCCTGGTCCGGTAGGCCCCGGTCCATCGGGCAGGACCGGGTCCCAGGGGCAAGGCTCTCAGCTCGGCGCACAGGCACAGAGCCCCACGGGCGGGCGGGCAGGTGGGAGGGCAGCGGGAGGTCTGGTCCCCATTAGGAGCCATTTGCTTGTGGTATGGGGCCACGGGGGCTGCGGGCTGCCTAACAGGCATAGCCACCGGCTGCTGGGAGGGAGCTGCCGCCTTGAAATCGCATTGATTGGCTCTAATTTGCCCTGCTCCATGCAGGGGGCCCGGAGGCAGCCTAATGCAGGGTGGCAGCCGTGGCAGCCCGAGACGGCATGTCTCTCTGACTATGAAAACACAGGGATTTTTTTCCACTCCCCTGTTTCTTACAGACAATGCAATTCACCATCTCAGAAATCGCAGATTCTCAAACTCCATCTCCTCCAAGAAGCCTTCCTGGCCTTCCCAAGCCTTGGGTTCCAGCACCAGGCAGCACATCTGGATCCCTTTCTCATCACTCTCTGTCCCCCACCCCCACCCCACCGTAAGCCTCTTAGCCTCTCGCAGCCTCAGTCTTTGGCGGTGGCGTGGATCGGCAGCGCCGCCGAAGCACGTGTGCGTGATGATCCCCAGGGCGCCCTGGCCGGCCCTGTGGAGCTCCCTCCTCTCAGAGCCAGCGCAGCCTCACGCTCTGACGTTGCCACCGCCTTGACCCCACCCTCACTGGGCCAAGTTTAATGTCACGGAAAGAGCCTGTCTTTCTCCCGAGCACCTGCTCCCTCCAGATCCATCTGGAGCCACCATTACCAAGGGGAAGCAGAGGCCAAGCCCGGGGCCAGGAGAACCCGGCCGTGCTGGAACTCAGCTGGGGAGGCCCTGGCTGCCAAGGCATTTGTGGCTGGGGGCCTGGGGACCAACGGCCTCCTCCTCTTCTCCTTCCTTGCTCCCTGCTTGCTGTCTCTGAGCTCATCCCTTCCCCTCGCTGCCTCCCTGGGGGCATCTCCCAGAGGCTGGGCCCCTGGCTTCTCTCTAGGGCCATCTCTCCTGCCTCTCTCTTCTCATCTTCTCCTTCCCCGCCAAGCCCTCCCCGCAGGCTTCAGCAAGGCTCAACAAGGGTCCAGAGATGGCATCGTTAAGGGCCTGCTGTGTGCCAAGGGCCCTGCTGGGCTCTGAGCATGGAAGGGTGTCCCGGCGATGTCCTCTCGCTTTCTGGCATTTTCTCTCTTGCTCTGGGGTCTTTCTTGGAGGGAGATCAGGACTGCGCTGTAACTCAGAGGGGAGCAGACAATGCCTGCCCCTCCCAGCCTCCCTCTCAGGGCCACTCCTGCCCCAGCAAGGGTGCAGAGTGAGGAGGCGGCGCCGCGGCTCACTAGGCTAATCCTCCACCTTGCGGCGCCGGCACACTGGGTTCTAGTCCCGGTCGGGGCGCCGGATTCTGTCCCGGTTGCCCCTCTTCCAGGCCAGCTCTCTGCTGTGGCCAGGGAGTGCAGTGCAGGATGGCCCAAGTGCTTGGGCCCTGCACCCCATGGGAGACCAGGGTAAGTTCCTGGCTCCTGTCATCGGATCAGCGCAGTGCGCTGGCCGCGGCGGCCATTGGAGGGTGAACCAGCGGCAAAGGAAGACCTTTCTCTCTGTCTGTCTCTCTCTCATTGTCCACTCTGCCTGTAAAAAAATAAAAAAAACAAACAAACAAACAAAACAGAGTGAGGAAGAAGGCAGGTCCACGGAGAGGATGGGAGAGCAAAGACCAGAGAGGCCCAGAGATGAGCAGGAGGGAGCGAGGGGCGAGGTCACCACCGGGTCTCCCCCACAAGTGCAGCTTCTCCCGCTGGCCTGGCAGGCAGCCCTGACCATTTCAAAGGGTCTGATAAACAGCGGGGAGGCTGGGGCGGCCGTGGCTCCCCCACAGGCAGGCACTGGGGCTCCCTGCTGCGTCAAGGTGCTCCAGCCGCCTTTCTGGGTCCCAGCACCGGGTCCCAGGCATGGCTGCCTTGCCCCACAGGGCACAACTGTTCCCAGGTAGGGGTCAGTGGCCATCCGGGAGGGACAGCCAGCGAGGCAGCGTTCACCGAGCTCTGGGCCTGGGTGCACAGGGGTGCACGTGTGCACACGTACGCTCCGGAGACACACGCTCTCACACGGGTGCACAGCTCCCTGGGCACAGCCGGCTCATTGCCAGGAATTACACAGCCATGGGGGTGGAGGAGGCAGGAGGGGCCCTTTCAACTGAAAAATAAAATATAGGTGAAGGAGATGCCGAACAGCTTTAAAAGGGGAAAAAAAATTTGGAAGGAGTTCACCAACATCGCAGCAGTCCTGATGCTATCGGCTATGATGGAGCCAGGGCAGGCGCCCAGCCACGCTCCCCGGAGAGGGGCTCCCCTCCAGGGGCACCCAGCCATCGTCCCAGTGGCACAAGATGCAGAGGCGGCCCTGCCCCGGGGCATGCCGGGGCCTTCCTCCACTCTTCCGGGCACGGGGTCCTCCCCATCCCCACCCCGACCCGGGTCCTGAACTAATGCCACAGTGGCTGCTTCTGACTTGTCTGTCCGCAGGGACCAAGGAGCACCGCAGCCCAGCACGTGGGCTCTGTGGCCACGATGACCAAGTTCAAATCCTGGTTCTGCTCCTGGTTGGCAGTTGTCTTGGGGCGTCTCAGTTCTGTCTCAGTTTATCCTTCTCTAAGATGGGCATGCAAAGTTCCACTGTCAAGACCCCAGTAAGGAGTCAGACGGTAACACAGGTGAGGTGAGTGGGGGATAGAAGCTCCAGCCAGTATTAACAACTGCCGTGGTTAACCCTGATCAGGTGGATTTGAGATGCCCTCGTCTCCTCTGTGGAACCAGCCTGGCCGTTCCTGTCACCCAGAGGGTGGAGACCCCCACCCAGCAGCATTTGCAGAAATGTGGACTCCGGACCCAGCCCGACCCCCCGTCTCAGAAACTCCCAGGCAGGGGCCCTCACTGTGCGTTCCCACAAGCCCTGCAGGGGATTCTGACCCATACTCCCTTTTGAAAACCCCTAGTGGAGGATGGCACATGTCACTTGGGCAGCAGATCCTGCCACCTGCCCCCGGTTAGCCTTTCATGCTGCCACCCAGAAACACCCGCCGCCTGGCTTCGGGGACAAGGCCCTGAGCACCGGTCCCCAGCATGCACACCACATTGCTGACTGCCACTTGATCACCAGCCCTGCTTCCTCCCTCCCAGCCCTTCCCCGTGGACCACAGTCAACATGCCGGGGCCTGGGCAAGGGAGTGGGGGGGCTTCCCTGCTCCTGCTCCAGCCACGTGCACCCCAGCCTCTGTCCTGAGCTCAGCCTGAGTCCAGCTGGGCTGGGCCCGGCTCCAGAGTGGGAGACAAGGCACTTGACTTCAAAGCCTTGTCGGAGCGAGCCTGGTTTGCAGTGGAGGTCAAAGACAAACCAAGGGACGGTTTGGCCAGAAAACGGGAGGAGGTGGAGGAGGGGGCGTGGCTGTGGAAACTGCCAGGGCCGGAAAGGAGACTGAAGCTTGTTCTGTCTGCAGGACCAGAGGCCCGACTGGGACCCGGTGCTCCCCAGGCACTCCTGGGTTGGACAATCTGGGGGAGGAGTCTGGCCTCAGCCGAGTCCCACCCTTGAATGAGTTTGCCTTGCACTGGTTCTGTCCTCACCCCTCGCCTTCCCACCCAACAGCAACGTACAAACTGAGCTGGGGCTGACTTGACCTCACGCACAAGCAACTTGGCCGCAGGAGCACAGCCAGATGGGAGCAGAGCAGAAACCCAGGGGGGACCCAGGTGGGCAGGAGAGATGCTGCTGTCTAACCTGCACGGAGCTGCCTGGGCCACTCGCCCCCCTTGGGGGCTCCACTTCCCCAGCGAGGTCCACGCTTCTCTGCACTGCCATAGTCCCCCTTCATGCGGCAGGAGTGTCCCCCAAGAGCATGTGAACGAGATGAAGCGTGGTGACTTCCCTTCTACACCAAAGCGCCAGGTCCCACGTGGGGGAGAGATATGCTAGGTTGACCCCCCAGCTCCAGCGCAGGGATGGCTTCTTAGGGGCATGCTGGGGAGGCTGCCCTCAACTCCAGGCCCGCTGAGGCCACCGGGAGCAGGGCTGTTCCCCAAGTGTCAGCCGGGGCGGGGCGGAGGTGGGGGACGACTGTGCCTTGATGCCACTCTGCTAAGCACGCGCACGTGCACTGCCTTACTTAACCCTGAGTCCTCTTCCGAGGCAGTGGTAATTTGTCCCTTCCACAGTGGGGTGCGGCTGTGTGTGTCACACTCGGAGGGCAGCAGTGCCAGGAGGGGAGCGAGGCGGACTGTGTGGGGAAGGCTCTTGTACCTCAGTAGCCACACACAAGCACGTGGCTCTTGGTCATCCACAAAGCCCACAGTGTCCCCCCATGTCCAAGGTGAGCAGTGAGAAGGGGTCCTCGCTGCCCTCTCCAGCGGGGAAACTGAGGGCTTTGCCCCAGGGCTGCGTGTAGAGGGTGAGATCGGAGCCCTGGGTTGAGATGTGCAGGGCCGTGAGTAGGGCTGGGGTCTGCAGCTGGGGCCCGAGTGCGCTACTGTCCTCAGGTGTGAACAGACATTGGTTTAAGCCAGTGGTGCACTTCTCCGTGCAGAAGCACACGGAGTGGACGTGCATGTGCCCTGGGCTGTTCCAGTGCCTTCCTTCCCCGCCCAGGTGACCACTCTTGCAAGATGGCCGTGGCTCCTTTGGGGGTGTCTGTGCACTCACAGATGCCCATGGGCACCTCCACACAGGACTGCTTTGTAGGGAAGCGTGTCACACATCAGGGCTGTTCTGAGACTTCCTTGCTTACCGTTCCGTGGAAAGGTCTCTGTCAGTGCACGAAGCTCCCACTGTATTCTTTCTCAGGGGGTACAGAGGTTATCTGCGAATGAAGGTCACGTGGTCAGCCGGGCCGTAGCCGGGTTCCTTTCACTGGTGGGGGGCAGTGTGGCCATCCCACTCCCCAGGCAAGACCAGAGCCCAGGGTTCCAGGGGCGGTACCTCGTACAGGCTGCTGTTTCTAATCTGGGCCATGCTGGAGCCTAGCACGCCTCCCTCTCTTGGATCGTTGGCATCGTAAGAGGGGCTGTGCCTTTATGCAAAGGAATGACGCCCGCCAGGCGAGGTGGCAGGTGAGTGGCAGAGAGCCCTTCCCAACCTCAAGGGCACTGCACGGGGACCCAAACCTCCTGCTTCACTCTCGTCCTCTCCCCCAGCCTGCACCACCTTCCTCCTACCCTCCAGCAACGAGGCCAGCTGGGTAGGGCGGGAGCTCCCTGGATGGGGACTATGACCTCCCTGGTCTGGCCCAGCAGGTGTCCCTGCCGCACTGACCCACGCTCTCCTCTGCAGAGGCAGCCTTGGATGCCAGGGGCCCTCCAGCTGCAGGCTCCATGCTTGCCTTGTCCGCTTTCTCCACCCTTCACTCCCAGGTGATGTGGCTGGGTGTCCATATGTCTGCCCTGACCCTGGCGTGCTCCCGCAGGCTTCTGCCTCTCGGCCACTGTCCCTGCTCTTCCTTGCACTTGAAATACCCTTCCCCTTCATCAGACCTGTCGGGGCTCCACATGCCTCATCCCAACAGCCACCGAGCAGGCTTCTTTGCCCCGAGAGCCACCTGTGACGGCCACCACCTGCTGCCCACTGTCCCTTACGTAAGCCCCGCCCCTGACTACCCCCAAGACTGTGCGTTCCCTCAGGACAGGGACTGAACCCTACTTGGTCCCCACCCCCAGAGCCCAGGCAGGGCCTGGCACAGAGTAAGGGCCCCGGGGTTTCCTGGCCTCACCCCCATCTTTACCCGCAGCCTACGTGCTATGGTTCAAGACCATCCTGATCAGTGTGGCTGCTCACTGATAATCCCTCTGTAGCTCCAGGTACTCATTGGACGAACATTTGTGGAGTAAGCTCTGTGCCACAAACATCACACAGGCCAAATGCTTGCAAGCTAGCTGGGAGGCAGAGAGTGCCCCAGCGTGTGTGTGTGTGTGTACATGTCCCTGTGTGTGTGCACTGAAGAGGGGCCCTAAGGACCCAGCAGATCAAGAGCTGAGGAAGCCTTCTGGGTGGAGTTCTGAAGCTTGAGCTGAGTTTTGCAGGCTGCCCAGAAGCTTCCCAGGAAGGCAAGGAATGGAAGGGTGTTGTAGGCAAGGGAATGGCATGAGCAGAGTGACAAGGTGCAGGGGGACCGCACAGGGAGCCTCCTTCCGCCATGGCACTGCCTGCTCTAACTGCCCATTCCACCTGCAAGCGTCTCCCTGTTTGCTGGGGGCTGCCACTGCCAGTAAGCTGCCCGGGCCTGGCCCAGGCACATCGCTCAGGAGGATTTGCTGAACTGCGCCGAACCCAGAGACCTCCGAGTGCGGCCCCCGCAAGGGCTCCAGGGGCCTTTCTCCACTTCAAGCGTCCTCTCTCAGCGTGCTCAGCCATCTCCCCTTGGTGGGCAGCTGGCCACTTCCACCGGCCTCCATGCCCACCGCCTGGCTCCACCTGAGACTCGTGCCCTCAGAAAAGGGCAGTGGGGGGCCCCAGGACAGGATGCTCCAAGCCCTGGGGTCCATGGCCGGCTCTCCTGCTCCTTTGCTGGTGGCAGCTCTCCGTGCTCTGTTTCCAAAAATGCAGCGAAGCCCTTTCTGATGAAAGACCCTCCCAGACCCAACTGGGCCAGCGGTGTGCTCCGTGGGGAACGGAGACACGTGTCCTGGTTCCAGCGTCCTGGGATTCCAATTCCTGCACCCCTGCTTGGCTGGAAGACTAACTGCCTGCCCCCCTTCATCCCCTCGGGCAGGCCTCAGGCTGAAGGTCCATGGTTGGGAATGCTTGCTTGGTCCCATGTTCTGAGGCCGGCACTGCCTCATGGACCAGGTGGTCCCTGTGGATTCTGCCATCGCACGCCCCTCAGAGCTGACCTCTGCACATAGCAGGGAGACCGGCCAGTCGGGGCAGAGGCCAAGGTGAGTCAGAGGCCCTGATTGAGTCTCGGAGAGGCTGGGGTCATGTACACAGCTGAGACCAGCCCCAGACCTGCCTGCAGTGGGCACCATCTTGACCACGCCTGCAGCCCAGGGCAGAAGCAAGTGCACACACACATCTGTCCCGGATGCCAGCAGTGCTGGTAAGAAAGCCATCACCCCCGGAGCAGAGCAGACGCCATGCACTCAGAGGCACAGCATCTGCTGCTGGCGTGACCCGGCTGTCCCCAGCAGTCCCGGAAAGGAGAACCATCTGCCGTCCTCACCTGCTGTCTTCCTGTGGCCCAGGCAGAGGGAAAGAACCTTGGGAAGGCTCCCAGACTTTCTTCCAGGGGGCGGCTTCCTCTGCGGGGCCCTGGGCGAGGGTGTGCTGTGTGTGCATCCTCGGAGTTGCGGGGGGGGGGGGGCGCCTCCAGGCAAGGGGTAAGCGGAGACAGCTGCCGCCCCTCTGTTGTGGGGCCGGCGATGGAGAGCCGTGGCACAGATAATTGGGACGACGTCCTGGTACACTGACGAGACCCACTTCCAGATGGCACGGAGGGACCACTCAGAACCGCCAGCGGGGGGAGATGACTCCACCTGCTATTTTTAGAGGGCGCCACATCTGCAGGCGGTATCGCTGGGCGGGAGACGTCCGCGTCGAAGGCCGGGGGCTTGCATCATCTTCCGTGATGGACTCATCACGAGCTCCGCACTGCGGTTTCCGCTTTGCAGATGACAGATCGGGCTGGGGTTTCTGTGCACCGGGCCTGGCCCCAAAGCGGCCTCCAGAAATAGCCCCCAATCAGTGCTCAGCGCTGAGCCCCCCGAAAGGGGAGGAAAAGGCCACGCGGCATCACTTCCTGCAGCCCTGCTTTCCAGCTCTGGCCTCAGGGGGGTGGGGCTGGGGCGGAGGGGTGGGGAGCCAGGTCTCGGGCATGGCTGGGGCACTTCTCTGGGTCTGCGTGCTGAGAATGCTGCCGATGTGCTGTCCCCGGGACCCTAGGCTGCACGTAGCAACGCCAAGGGGGACACACATGGGCTGGGGAGTCAGAAGACATGGGCTCAAATCCCAGGGCAGACACAGTGACTGTGGGGGAGCGACTTGCCTTGTTCAGCTTTAGCTCCCAGCTGTGAAAGAGGACAGGGCCCTTGCAGAAGGAGAGCAATAGTGTAGTTTCCAGCTCAGGCCCCCTCACCCCCTCCGTGGACTAATTTGTGCCTTTTCTTAATTTCCCAGCAAAGCTTTGCTCTTGAACCCTGGGTCCACCGATGGCGGGCAGCCTGGGCCACTGCACGGGGACCCCAGCTCTGCAGGATGTTCTCAGTCTATTCCCAGAGGACCCAGGTCAGCCCAGCACTGCTGCCCTCGACCTTCCTTCTTCGTCCCCTGGGAGACAGGCGGCCCAGGCATTGGATATTTATAACCTCAGTCGCCAGCCAGACACAATTGTCAGCTTACAAAAGAACCTGCTGGAGATCTATTGAATTTGGAGTCCTACCTGTGGTTGCCTTGGCAGGGGCCAGACCAGATGATTTGAGGGGACCTTCTACGGCCTGCAGGCTGCACGTTCCCCAGTGCTGGGAAGATGGGAGCCCTGCCTCTCCCTCCAGCCGCCTCCGCCAAGGCCGCCATCAGCCCCGGATGTCCCTTGCCTGGCCTTTGTCCAGGGTGTCTTTCTGGCCTCACTGTGACTACTGTTGCCACATGTGCGCATTTCCTGTTCTCTGCTCACCCAGTCCACGGTCACGTAGCGTCCTTCCTATCTGCAGCTCCACCTGCCCTTTGCAGATAGCTCACCTCCACGGGGCCCGCACCACCCCAGGAGGGCCTGGCATTGCTTACCTCCCCCCACCCCGACAATTGTCCCCTCTGAGCCCCTCTCCAGAGAGCCCCGTCTGACCTCCAGAGCACGGCTCTCCCTGTGGCACCCAAGCAGCAGGCTCCGGCACATGTGTTTTCTTGGGGTTCACACTCGGGGGGGGGGGGCCTGGGTCCCCGCTGGGCAGTCTCCAAGGCAGCCTTGGAAAGTTTCTAGACCTGCATATCCTGTGGAGCTCTGCGAAGAACTCGGTTAGTAAAGTTTAAAGAACATCTTTTTGATTTTTCTGAAATATAAGGAAGCAGCCCCGGGTAAAGAGCTACGACCCCCCCGAGCACAAGGATGGGGGAGGGAAGCAGGGGTTTCTCGTCCAGATCCTGACTCAACCCCTTCTGTGGACCCTGTTGGCTCACGTCCTTAAGTCTACACGGGAACCCTCACCACGCCCCTCCCAGGACCACCTGGATGCATAAATGCCCACATGGTGCCTGGCTCACGGGAGCTGCACGGGAGAGCATGGGCCTGGCCGCCTCCTTGTCCCACGACAGCAGAGTCGGATGGACTAATTCCCAGAAGCAGGTGCTGTCTAACGCCCACTCCACCATCGCCACCCTGTGGCAGGAGGGCACCAATATGAGGGGAGGCAGCCCCTCAGTTCCAGGAAATAGAAGGACCTTGGAGTCTTGAGACACACCTGGTCCTCCCACCCCACCTGGGCTCCCCCCTCCATACTTCCTGTCCCCCAACATCCTCTTCCACCCCCCACCCCAGGTCCCTTCTATCCTGTGCAAAGACAAACCCACTGGCCTAACAGCCCATTTCCGACCTACCCACAAACACATCTTTCCAGTCCAGCCCAGAAAACAGTGGCAAACAAGAGAGAAGGGCAGAAGAGAGGCCACCACCCACCCATGGGTGTCCATGGGAGCATGGGGCCTAAGAGACCAGGGGTGTCACCCAGAGACAGTTGTCTGGGTTGTCCGACATCTAGGGCCAGGGGCGCCACTCTAGAACCACCTGCTTCCTGGGGTGCCATGGACGGAGCTGGTCCGGGAGCAGAGGTCCACACTGGTCAGAGCAGCTTGCTAGCCCAGCAGCTACCAGCGTCCAGGGTGGGAAAGCGGGGAGGCACTGGGACATGCACTGCATCCGGCTGTGTGCGACCCCTGGGGAACATGTGGCTCAGGCAGCTCTGAGAGTCCAGGATCTTCCAGGCCGCAGCTTGGCCCTGCACAGCAGGAAGGGAGAGCTGGATTCTCACCCAAGCTGGCTGCCTGGGTCCATCCTGGGAGAGAGACACAGGAGCGTGTAGTAGCCCCGAGCAAAGGTGTAGACATCCAGTCCGCGGCAGCCGGGACTCCCACACCAGCTCCCACTCACCCGTCTCACTGGGTCTCGCTACCGTCTGGGCGCCAGAGCAAGTGGAAAGTCTGCAGCTCAGAAACACTCATGGATCTCTGCAAGGCAACACCAGAAGTGGGGGCAAGTGGCGGTGGAGCCCGCAGGCTCCCTGGCCTTCAGGTTTAGAATTTTTCCGCTGAAAAGACAGCTTGTGCTCGTGCCAGCAAGGAAATGGGCACTTACAGCATTGAACTATACAAGATGGCCAAATTTGCAAGTCAAAATTTGTACAAGGGGCTGGTGCTGTGGCATAGCGGGCATCCCATATGGGCACTGGTTCAAGTCCCGACTGCGCCACTTTCGATCCAGCTCTCTGTTATGGTCTGGGAAAGCAGTAGGAGATGGCCCAAGTGTTTGGGCCCCTGCACCCACGTGGGAGACCTGTAAGAAGCTCCTGGCTCCTGGTTTTGGATCAGCCCAGCTCCAGCTGTTGCTGCCATTTGGGGAGTGAACCAGCAGATGGAAGACTCTCTCTCTCTCTCTCTCTCTCTCTCTGCCTCTCTGTAACTTTGCCTTTCGAATAAATAAATTTAGAAAAAAAACTTACACAAAAGATCTGTAGAAAACTTCCAAAATACCTGGCAATTTCTTATTTCAAATAATGTTTCAGCCAATATTGACGGTGAGGTACAAACTCTGGGGGTGAGAGTGCCCTACCCCTGCACCAGCCCGCGGTGTTTCACCACCAGCCGTGCACTGCCCTGGTGTCTCATCCCTGCGAGGAGTGAACAGCGCGACAGGAGGAGTCTCTGGTCCTAGTGCGCAGGAACGGCTTGGATGGCAGGGCGCTGGCGGAATGGGAAGCTGCTGAGAGGCGAGCTGCAGGGGTGATGGAGGTGGGAGGAAGTCAGGTGCATTGCATGGAAGAGGGCCGATGGGTTCTGCTGTTTCCCTGGGATCCTAACATCGTCCACATGAGAAGCTCTGTTGTGTGCCTTTACCAAGCTGCCTGGGCCCTCCTCTGCTGGGGGCAACCAGCTGCCCTGCCCACTTAGCTCACACGAAGCAGCGTGCCAGGGGGAGCTTGAACCCCAAGGGTTGTCCCCGCTTCGACCCTGTCCTTGTGATGGTTGGGATCTTCTGCTCCTAGGGAGGTGGCACACAGAGTGCAGGCCTCTGAGGTTCTTCTAAGAGTCTCTGTGCACTCCAGGGGTCTTCCTCGCCACACCAGGCACCCTCTGCGAGCTCTGGCCTGGAGAGGGGTCACACAGCCTGGGGAGAGCCACAGCCAGGATGCTAAGCTCACGTGGCTGACTCAGCAGTTCCTGCTTCTTCCCTTTGGTCCCTTGCACGCTAGCAGCCAAGGCTGTAGCTGGGGTGTCTGGGGCTGAGATGTAGAGGACCGGAGGCTCCTTCAGAGTGTGCCAGCCCCTGATCCCCAGCTCCTGGCATAGGGGGAGAACACTGGACTCCAAGCGCACGGCAGATGCAAACAGGCTGAGCCACACGACAGAGGGCCCGGGCCCTGGTGCACACCAGTAGGCTGCTCTCCTAGGAGAGGGCTTCCAAGGAGAGGCAGGTGGGGTGCCGATTTCAGATCATAAGTGCAGCTCTGTGACCTGGGGGAAGTGGCTTCACCTCTCTGGCCTGCAGACTCTTCTCCTGCCATGTGCAATGCTCAGCACCGGGCTCAGCCCCAGCAGGTGCTAAGGACGTGTGCATGCTGAGGGTTTTTATCAGAGTTTCAGGGAAGGGCCAGTCGGGTGTGCTGGAGAAAAGAAACCAGGCCTGGAGGCCTCCCCAGGGCCGGGGCTGCCAGAGCCCACATTCCCTTTAAGAAAAATGGTCTGGCTGGGCATTGCCACGCTCTCTTCTGCCTAAGAACTCTGCCATCTATGCTGCCTCCCTCCCGTCCACTGCAGAAAGTGAATGACCCTCACCTCATCTTATAGAAGAGAATATATACCAAGAGAGGCAGAACGACTTGCCGGGGGCTGCACGACAGGGTTTCCCCCACACACCAGGCTGCACCCAGCGCACCGAAGGAGATACAGAGACCACTTCTACCGCACCAGCCTTGCCACATCTCTCCTTTCCAGAGCACATTGCTATCGACAAAAAGGATTACTATGGAGTAGATCATGCTATGGTTTGGAGGTAGTTTGTCGCCTCTGAAACGCATGTTGAAATTTAGTCCCCATTAGGAGAGACTAACAGGAGGAACCGGGTGGGGCCAGGTAGGGTTTTCACAAGGTGCTTGGCGCTCTGACCATATAAATGGATTGGTGGGCTGCCAGGTTGTCTTGATAATGGGTTTGCTCTAAAACCCAGTTTGGCTAAGTCTTGCACCCACTCCCAGTCCCTTGCCAAGTGAAGCCCTGCACCACCTCTACCTCCAGCAAGAGGCCATCACGACTGCAACCCCACGACCTTGGACCAGAAGCAACGCCAGCATAAACCTCTTTTCTTTATAAAGTACTCAGCCTGTGGTATGGTGTTATTAGCAACAGAAAATGGATGACAGCAATCAACACACACAACAGAGGACATTACCAAAGGGGCGTAAGGAAAGTGATAATAAAATGTCCAGGCTCTTAAAGTGCTGTTGGCTGCAGTTACACCAACGTGCATGCGGTTGTGAACTTCGCTCTTTCTTGTTTGCAGTTTGCTATGTTCCTTAGAGCTGAGTTCTGTGTCTTTTGACAATGCTGGGAACATGTTAGCTGCTTCTTGGAACACTGCCTGTTCCTGTTCTATAAGCATCTGCTTCTGGAACTCTAAATATATGTTTGCAAATATGAGACTCTCACACTCCACACTTCACATTCATAGTCTCGCTTTCCTGTTTTTCGTGGCTTTCTCTTTTTGAATTACTCACTGGATACTTTCTTATGAATTACCAGTTCATTCATTTTCTCTTCAGCTATCTCGAATGTACTGCAAATTCATCTACTGAATTTTCCATATTACATTTTTTTAAAGATTTATTTATTTATTTGAAAGACAAAGTTACAGAGAAGCAGGGGCAGAGAGAGAGAGAGAGAGAGGTCTTCCATCTGCTGGTTCACTCCCCAGATGGCCACAATGGCCAGAGCTGCACTGATCCGAAGCCAGGAGCCAGGAGCCAGGAGCTTCTTCCAGGTCTCCCACATGGGTGCAGGGGTCCAAGCACTTGGGCTGTCTTCTGCTTTCCCAGGCCATAGCAGAGAGCTGGATCAGAAGTGGAGCAACCAGGACTCAAACTGGTGCCCATATGGGATGCCAGCACTGCAGGCGGTGGCTTTACCCCTTACGCCCCAGCGCCAGCTCCACATATTTTTTCTAGAGACCACTTTTTGAACCTGTACTTTTACAAATGGTGTTCTCAGCTGTGCTCGCATTTTTAAACTTATCTTTTACTTCTTAGAACGCAGTAGGCAGAGGTACTTTGCACGCCTGGTCATGTTACTCCATGTTTCTGTGGGTCTGATTCTGCAGTCGCTCCTGCTGTGTCTCACTCCCGGTGCCTGATTTCCAGGTATGATCTCCAGAGTTTTGACTTGAGCTGAGACGCCCCTTGGAACTTCACCTCTACGGGATGTCTCCAAGCTCTAGACTGACCTTGGCTCCCTGCAGAGATGATTTGTCTTGGCTCCTATCAGTCCGTTGCGGAAAGTACCAACTCCGGACTCTTTCAAATTTAACTCTGCTTACCCATCTCAGCCCTCAGACTACTCCTGGATTCTGATTGCTTATCCAGGTGAGGGCCAGCGCTAGGTTACACACGCTGAAGGCAGGTTTGCATTTCTGCTTGTTTGTCATCCACAAGGTGTCCCGGCTGTCTCTCGTGTGTGCAGCAGGTCTATTCCTTGGCTTCCTTTGTACTGAGCATCTAACTGTCGGTCTGCAGCAGGATGCAGAGCCCTTCCATCAGGAGTCACCTGCCATCCCCAACCTGGCCCCAACATGAAGACTGAAAGTCACACCAGGGGTAGCGGATCCTGGCACCAAGGCCGGCCTGGTGCTCCTTCACCCCGTGTCCATACTCTGTCTGGTTCCAGTCCCTGTGACTCTACTTTCTTGTCAACTCAGTAGCATCGTACCATCATTTTTCAATTATTTCCTCTGATACATCATTGTATCCCTTTGGAAACTTGAGCAAGGTATTTAAGATCTCGTTGCTCTTGGATGAATTTACAGTACATTCGAGATAGCTGGAGAGAAAATTAATGAACTGGTAATTCACAATGGAAGTCCGCCGTTTCACCATTCAGTCAACAAACACTTCTGAGAATGCCTCAGGATTATCTGAGACAAAACCTTGCTTCCAGGAGCTTCAGGGGGAAGCAGACACAGATGCACCCGTGCAGATACTTATTCATCCGTCTAACAGACACTGTTTGAGCACCTACTGAATGCTTTGCTGGGGCCTGGGGCACAGGGAGACCATACTAGGCAGGCCCTGTCACAGTTTGTCAGAGGAGACAAACACGAAGCCCATTAGTGTAACAGAGCAGTGAGGGCTCAGAGGAGAGCTGCCCGGGGCCGGGAGTTCTCTGGCAGGCAGCTGTTTAGGCATGTGGGCATGGTTTCTGCAGAGAAGCTGGAGTTAGTGAAGGGGAGGAAGCCTGTGTGTGCCTCCATGTGAAAGTTCAAGGTCAACAGTGTGCATGAGTGTGTGTGTTGGAAGCATGTGCAGGTCTCTGCATATGAGTACATGTATGATTTCATGTGTGTGTGTGTGTGTGTGTGTGTGAAACACAAGGTCTCCCCCTTAGCTCCTGGCCTGATGAGAGCAGCCCTACTCTGTAATCCAGCGATCTGGGGGACAGAAGCCCCACCCATGCTGCCACATATCCCAAAGGCACCTATAACCCCGTCCTCGCTACACCATGGCTGGGACACAGATCAGCACACGGCACTGAGAAAGGAGGTGAGCTCCAGGCCCAGCCCATGGTATAAATGCAGTCATTGAGTACATACTCAACTGTCTCTTCTTCCACTCAGCACAATGATTTTAAACATATATGCGCGCTATCAGTGGTTTTACTATTTTATTGTTGGGTAATATCCCAGAGGATGGGACCACTCACTTGTGGTCTATGCACACACACACACACACACAGATACACACACAGAGAGAGAGAGCGCATGAGCATCTAGTAGTTCATTCCCCCAAATGCCCAGGAAAGATGGAGCTGAGCCAGGAGCTGGGAACGCAGCAGAGGTCTCCCCCGTGGGTGGCAGGCTGCAAATGCTTGAGCCGTCACCACCACCTCCAGGGCCTGCACTGGGGGAAGCTGGAGTTGGGAGCCCGAGCTCGGTGTCCTACCCAGACCCTCTGCCGTGGGAGTCAGGCATCTTTTTTTATTTTTTATTTATTTATTTTTTTATTTAGTAAATATAAATTTCCAAAGTACAGTTTATGGATGACAATGGCTCCCCCCCATAATTTCCCTCCCACTCGCACCCCTCCCATCTCCCGCTCCCTCTCCCATTCCCATTCATATCAAGATTCATTTTTAATTATCTTTATATACAGAAGATTGATTTAGTATATATAAAGTAAAGATTTCATCAGTTTGCACCCACACAGAAACACAAAGTGTAAAATACTGTTTTAGTTCTAGTTATAGCATTACTTCACATTGGACAACACATTAAGGACAGATCCCACATGAGAAGTACGTACACAGTGACTCCTGTTGTTGATTTAACAATTTGACACTCTTGTCTATGGTGTCAGTAATCTCCCTAGGCTCTAGTCATGAGTTGCCAAGACTATGGAAGCCTTTTGAGTTCGCCGACTTCGATCTTATTCTGACAGGGTCATAGTCAAAGTGGAAGTTCTCTCCTCCCTTCAGAGAAAGGTGCCTCCTTCTTTGATGGCCCTGTTCTTTCCACTGGGATCTCACTCGCAGAGATCTTTCATTTAGGTCTTTTTTTTTTTTTCCAGAGTGTCTTGGCTTTCCATGCCTAAAATACTCTCATGGGCTCTTCAGCCAGATCCAAATGCCTTAAGGGCTGATTCTGAGGCCAGAGTGCTATTTAGGACATCTGCCATTCTATGAGTCAGGAGTCAGGCGTCTTAACCGCTCACTACATGCCCACACACCCACTTCCTTTTAGCAGACTTTCTAGAAGTTCTGTCTAACACTTGCTCTTGGATTATGATGGCCAAAAGGAGCCCACTCCTGGCCGCAGAGATGCTGAGGAATGCAGCTCTTCCATTGGATGGCAATGGGATTGTTTTCTTGCCAAGAAGGGAAAAGTGGGTTGGGGACAACTTGGGGGTTGCATTTGAAGCACTGATTTCACCTGTCACCCAGGCCTCCGGAGAGGTGGGTTAAGGCTGCAGGTTTAGGGCCTTTCCAATCTGTCTGTGGCAGACCATGTTACTCATTGGCCAACATTCATGCTGTCTAGGGGACCGGGAGGGAGCACCGTAAAGAGGCTGGCTGGCAGTGGGTTGGAGGAAGAAGGCCGATGCCATGGGGCACCTGGCTACGCATTCCCTGTGTACAGGCCATGGGCCAGTCCTGCTGCTCAACATGCCATGCAGCCCCGTGCCAGCCCCGACTCTCAGATGAGGAAGCGGACAGTGATGGTGTCCAGCTGACTCGCCTGAGGCCACGCAGCTCGCCCACGGCACAGACCCTGCTCTGTGTGGAGGGCAAGTTCTGGCCGCAGGAAAAGACACTCTTCCGAGGGGCCCGGCATCCTCTCTAGGGGTGGACGGAGGCGCTGTGTGGAGACCCACACATACATAAACAGCCCTCTCCGAGCCCCGGCCACAGGCCCCCTACTCTCCTAATTCACTCAGGACTTCTCCTCCTAATTCCGCTTTCCTTCATTTCATGCCTATAACGTATTAACATAAACAACGGTGCTGACAGCAGCTCAGCTCGCACTGGCTCGCGCTGGAATCTGACTGATGATTTTCATCAGGGAAAAAGACTAAACAGGTTAAGATGATTAAATTTTCTTAAACCTACAGCTAAGCCTAATCAAAGCCATTCGTGCAGAGGTGTGTGTGCGTGTGTTTTCCTTTGCTGGGGAGTTGATTGGCAGTTTCGAATGGATGAGTACGACTTCCGGGAGCACGGAGTTAAAGTAAAGTGCTTTCTGCAACTTCCAGACATTTCCATCAGCCACTTCCACTTGCCCGCCTGCGCTGGGGCTCTCATTTTCCCTGAGAAGCATCTGCTGATGGACATGCAATTCAGAGCATCGACGTTTCATCCTCGTCGGGATTTCCCCCCACCCCCCACCACCGGGGCAGCCTTTGGGAATCAGGGCTCTGGGTGTTGAGTGAAGTGGGAAATGTCGCAGCTTCCTGGTTTCCAGGGGTAGGGGTCAGGAGACCCTCAGGTTCCTGATCACCTGATGTCGGGCAAACCTGTTGCCCTCCCTGGGCCTTCACAGCCCCATTAGTGAAATGGGGAGGTGGTCCCGAGGAGCTCCCTGGGGTCCCTGGAAGGCAGCGGTGTGGGGGCACAGCAAGCGCGGGGTGGCAGGAGGGCGCTGTTCTCGCCACACGGAGCTCTTATGGAGGCCTCGTAGCCAGCCTTGTCCTGGCTGGATTCCCCGGGTGCTCACACAGCTTCGATGTACCGCCTCTGGCTTCCAGGAATCCCACAGCAAGGAATCCACTCCCACTTGCAGGTGTGACAAAGGCCACGGTCAAGTGTTTGGCTCCGCTGTTAGGATGCCTGCTTCCCATGGTAGGGTACCCGGGTTACAGTCCCAGCTCCCTGCTAACACACGCAGGGAGGCAGCAGGTGAGGGCTCAAGTGACTGGGCCGCTGCCACCCACGTGTGGCTCCGGATTCCATTCCTGGCTCCCCAGCTTTGGCTCTGCCCAGTCCCAGCCACTGTGGGCATCTGGAGATGGAACATACAGATTTTTGTTCTTTCCGCCCGCAACAGTCATTGTGACACTCCACTCAGGAACCGCAGTGGGGTAGGAGGCACGGCTCCAGGGCACCCCTGGCTGGGGCAGAGTTTGGGGTGAGGGTGGCGAGGGGCTGGGGAGGAGCAGAGGCCCTCTGTGGTTCTCTAGGGCATCGCTGACTCACGGCTCTTTCCCCTTAACTTCAGGCATCCAAATGCTGACCGCTTACTCCAGCCACCCACTAGCGATGCTTCTGCAGCCCGCACAGGGACCTGCTCCCTGCACAGCAGTCCCTGGGCTGACCTCTGTGACCCTTTCCTTAGAACTCCCCTAAGTGTCCTCCCTCACAGCCTCTTACTGCTTAGGTTCCATGAGGACAGCCTATGCCCCACAGGAAACTGACCCCAGATGCCAGACGGCATGGATGATGATCACTTGAAGGATCGCCTGTGTACTTCATCATCTTCTTTTTTAAAAAGATTTATTTATTTATTTGAAAGGTGAAGTTACAGAGGCAGAGAGAGAGAGAGACAAAGAGAGAGGTCTTCCATCCGCAGATTCAATCCCCAAATGGCCACAACGGCCGAAGCTGGGCCAATCCAAAGCCAGAAGCCTAGACTTTCTTCCAGGTCTGCCACACAGGTGCAGGGGCCCAAGGGCTTGGACCATCTTCTACTGCTTTCCCAGGCCACAGCAGAGAGCTGGATCAGAAGAGAAGCAGCTGGGACTTGAACTGGTATTGCAGGTGGTGGCTTTACCTGCTATGCTACAGTGCTGGCCCCGGCCCATGCACTTCCAAAGCTCAGCAAAAGTCTTGTCAGGGGCTGATGCCCAACTGCCTTTCTGATAGGCACCCCCAAATCCTGCTTTAAGGCCCCATTATCTAGTTTGCAGGGTCACAGCCCCCATTTTCCCCCAAGGGGTAGAGAAGATGAGAAGACACGAGACTCTTGCTTTTATTTCAAATACCCATTTTCTTTTATGCAGGCTGGAGGAGGGGGAAGGGCACGCATTGTCACTGACCTCTGCTACCTTTTAGTGATCTGTGTGGTGGCAGCTGGCATCCTACTTTATAATGTACCCTCAGCTTCGAGGTTTCACCTAATCTCCTGAAACATTCAAGATATGTTCCAGAACTTTTAGGGTTTTTCCTAGAAAAAGGAAGGCAAATTAAATATGGAACAAGAAGAAAAAAATAGACTAGTGTGAAAATTTAAAAAAGACTAGAAAAATAGGGAAAAAAATAAAAAGTCATTCTTTGAACAGATCAACATTGACAAACTTTTAGCTAGAATGACAAAAAAGAAAAGAGACTCAAATAACATCAGAAATGAGAGGATATCACTTCTGAGACCAAAAGGATACTGAGGGGATACCATGAACACCATAAACCTGCAAATTAGACAACTTAAATGAAACGGACAAGTTCCCAGTAAACCACAGACTACCAAAACTGACTCAAGAAGAAATAGAAAATCTGAATAGACCTATAAGGAGAAAAGAGAATTTGCAATTTTAAAACATCCTACAGACTGGCAGAATAGGGAGGGAAATTACTGTTCTAGTCTGGGGAAGATAGTTTGAAAAAAGAGTGGAGGGAGTGCAAGCTCAGGGAAGAGTTAGGGGAAAACAGCAGAGGAAACCCCATGTAAATTAGAAGGATGCTATGGATCTACAAGGAGGGTGTGGATGCACAACTCAGGACCCCAGCATCCCAGAGCCTCAGCACCACTGCAGCAGCCCAAGCCACTGGTGATAAAGCTGCAGGAAGAGCCCAGCAGCAGTCCTACTTGGAGCTCCGTGTACCTGCCAACCTAGCAGAAAACAAGGGGGCAGATTTCCCTCTCACCAACCACCTGTACCGGCATCCTGTAACTAGCTGAGAGGGCAGGTGCCATTTTGGACATACATAACAGCTGTGCCAGCTTGCATCTGTGAGCCCAACAACCAGCCAAGAGGAGATGCCCAAGTCTGGTAGGGAGAACCGATAAGGGGCTGAGCACTCGTGACTGTGGGAGCCCTGTGTGCCAGGACTGTGAAAACACTGTGGCAGCATGGGAGGGTGCAGGGTGTGGCTGGGTCTTTGGGCAGTCACTGTGGGTGGTTCCACACACTAGGGTCTCCCTGATTCTCTGGTGAGGGTCATTGCTGTGGGATCTGTGTTCATACCAAAGACTGCACAGATCCTTTGTATGGTTCTTGTGGTAGCACAGATGAATATTGTACCCAATGGGACTAGAGCCCAGGCATGGTCTCCTTGGAAGAGAGGAGGTGAGACTAGCCAACACAGCTGATGAAACCTCCCCTCTGATAAACAATAAAAAGTTGAGATTTACCATGCTCAACTTGGGTGTCACCTTGGACACTCCCCTCACTCTGGAGCACTGAACAGAGCTCCCTGGCCAGACCCAGCACACACCTCTGGGTATTCACTGAAAGAGCAGACACTCCACTAAGCCAAAGAGGCATAGTTCAAAGTTCAAAGTTAAAAGCTATCTCCACAAATGCCTAAAATAGACACAGCAATTCAAGAAATAATAAGGAAGAAAACGTGATCCCCCAAAGGAACACAACACTTCAATACTAGAATGTGAAGATGAAGAGATTGAAGAAATGTCAAAATTGCAATTTAAAAAATTGATCATAGGATTACTTTAAGTAATCAGAAGCAAATCCACAAATAAAAGAAATTCATACATGACATAAATGAAAATTTTTCCTATTAAATTCAGATTTTAGAGAAATCAAAACAAAATATTGGAAATGAAGAATTCAACAGATCAAATAAAAAAGGTGGTGGAAAGCCTTAAGAATAATAGACTCAATGAGGCAGAAGAAAGAATATCTAAGTTAGAAGACAAATCTCTAGAAATTTTAGTCAGAGCAAAAAAAATATAAAGAAGAAGAAGAAGAAGAAGAGGAGGAGGAGGAGGAGGAAGAGGAAGAAGAAGAAAGAAGAAAGAAGAAAGAAGAAGAAGAAGAAGAAGAGGAAATTAGAAAACTAAAAAACAGTGTCAGAGAGATTTATGGGATACTATCAAGTGACCCAATATACGGGTCTTATGAGTTCCTGAAGGTGTGGAAAGAGAAAATGGATTAGAAGACCTTTTTAGCAAAATAATTACAGAAAACTTCCCCAATTTGAAGAAAGGAATGTCCAAGTACAGGGAGCACGTAGAACTCCTAATAGATGTGAACAGAAAAGATCTTCACCATGACACATTGTAGTCAAACTCTCTACAGTAAAACATAAAGAAAGATTCTAAAATGTACACGAGAGAAATGCCAGATTACTTTCAAAGGATCTCCAGCTAGACTCACAGAAACCCTATAGGCTAGGAGAGAATAGCAAGATATATTCCAAGTCTTAAGAGAAAAAACTGTCAGCCCAGAATACTGTACCCTGCAAAGCTCTCATTTATGAATGAAGGTGAAATAGACCTTCCACAACAAATAGAAATCGGAAGAATTTGTTATCGATCCTCCAGCCTTACAAAAGATACTTAAGGATGTGCCACACACAGAAACACAGAGACATGGTCATCATTATGAAAGAAGGTGAAGGCAGAAAATCTCCCAGTAAAAGTACAAAGGAAATCCAAAGTAAGCAATAGGAATATTTATGGAAAATGGCAGGGCCAAGTCATTACTTATCAATAGTCACCTTGAATGTAACTTGCTCTTGGTGGGGGGAGGGGGCACGTTTTGCAGCTGGAAGTATGTGCAGTTTTTGAAGTCTTCATCAGAAATCAAAATTAGGGACAAAAATGGATATTCATTAAAAAGGAGAAAAGACTCAATAACATGCCCATGGCTACTCTAAACTACTCAGTACAAGGGCACGTGAGAGGCAGGGATCATTGGAGTGGAAAGACGGGATCCTCACCAAGTGTAGTTATTATATTTGACTTTTGCCAACTGCATGAAAGCATCTGACTGTGCAACACAGTGCATGGCCTCGGCGGGATCCCTGCTTGGGAGGGGCCGTGGAGCTTGAGCCTCCTGTCCCGTGATGTGCTGCAGCCTGGACACGTGCAGGTGCCTGTGGGTTAATGATCCTGCAGATCACTCGGGACGGCCAGTGCCTGGGGTGGCCCTGTCTCCTGGACCAGCGGCAGCTCCAGCCTTCAGAACTCTCCGATCTGTCCGGTTGTAACCCTCTTCCCCGGCACTCACTGCCTCTCATTTGCCCTCCATATTCTCACCTCCAGTTTAAACAGTCCCTCATTCTACCATGATGGGTGGGAGGAGGAGTTGGGCCTCGCCCCCTGTGCTGTCCAGAGAGAAGGAGCCTCGGGTCAGCGAGTCAGCTTTCCCCTTCCTTCCCTGGATCTATGGGCCCATTATGAAGACAGAGAAACTGAGGCTGGGAAAGCAGGAGTTACACTGAGCTTGTCTGTGCCACTTTCATTCTGTTATGTTGTCTCTTGGATTGGGGTGGATTCTGTTTCCTGCCAGCACAGATCCAGGTCCCCGTCAGAATGCAGCTCTCACTCTCCCATAGGGTTCCGAATGGCACAGGTTTTCCAGGTAGCTACTCCCAGCCTAAGGGCTGTGGGCATGAACGTGTGGGAGACCAGACAAGGCGAAGACCAGGAAGAGAAGGGATTGGGCAGACATAGGGCCATCTGCTAAGACGATGGCCAAAAGACATAAATGAAGGGTACTCAGGGGGCATGCCTGGTTCCTGCTCATCTCGGGAATACCCGTGTCTAGGGATGTGCACATTCATCAGCCAGTGTCGTAACTGTCTACGAGCACACCTGCTCTGCACCTGGACCCTTCAAGACTAAGACTGGGGGCCGGTGCTGTGGCATAGTGGGTAAAGCCGCCGCAGGCAGTGCTGGTGTCCCATATGGGCACCAGTTCAAGTCCCGGCTGCTCTACTTCTGATCCAGCTCTCTGCTATGGCCTGGGAAAGCAGTAGAAGATGGTCAAAGTCCTTGGGATCCTTCACCCATGTGGGAGACCTGGAAGAAGTTCCTGGCTCCTGGCTTCACATAGGCCTAGCTCCAGCCGTTGGGGCCATTTGGAAAGTGAACCAGCGGATAGAAGATCTTTCTCTCTCTCTGCCTCTCCTTCTCTCTCTGTGTAACTCTGAATTTCGTAGAAATAAATAAATCTTTTTTTTTAGTGTCATAACAAGGTTTTTGTTTTTATTTTTAGTTTTCATTGATAAAAATTTTCTTTTTTTGTGTTAGGTGACATAAATATTGTATTATTTATGAGGAACCATATGATGTTTCAATACATGCAAACATTTTGAAATGTTCAATCATGGTGAACATATGTCTCCTGAAATATTTTTCATTTCTTGATGGTGGAAACATTAAAAATTATTTCTTCAACTTAGTCAAACATACAGTATATTATCATTACCTATAGACACACTACTGGACAGTATAGTACCAGAACTTTTTACTCCACTTTAACTGTAAAACTTAATATTCATTAATCAACCTTCTTCAAAACGTCCCTCCATCTTCTCAGCCTTTGATAACTATAATTATACTTTTTACATTTCTAGTAGATCAATTTTTCAGATTCCAAATATGAGTAAGATCATGTAATACTTATCTTTGTATTACTGGCCTATTTCACTTAATGTAATAACCTCCAGTTCTTTCTACATTATTGCCAGTAACAAGATTTCCTACTTTTTCATAGTAGAATAGTACTCTATTGTGTATATGTATCACATTTTCTCTGTCCATTTATCAGTGGATGGACACTTAGGTTCATTACTTGGATATTTTTAATAATGCTGCCATAAACATGGGAGTGCAAATGTCTCTTCACCAGATGAACTTTAATTCCCAAATATCCAGTGGCAGCATTGCTGGATCATATAGTGGTTCTATTTTAAGTTTTTTGAGGAACATCCTACAGTTTTCCATAATGGATATAACAAATTACATTCCCTCCAAGAGTGTGTAGTGTTTTCCTTTCCTCCACAACTCTGCCTGCACTTGCTATTTTTTGTCTTTTTGATTATAGCCAATCTAGCGGAAATGAGATTATAGTTCATTGTCGTTTTGATTTGCATCTCCCTGATGATTAGTGATATGCAGAATTATTCATATATCTATTCATCATTTTTATGTCTTCCTTTGAGAGATATATATCTAGATCTGCTGCCCATTTTCAGTTGGACAATAAGAATTATTATTATTCTAATTGAGCTGCTTGAGCTCCTCATATATTCTGGTTAGTAATACCTGTCAGTTACATAACCTGAAAATATTTTTCAATTCTGCAGGTACTCTTCACTCTTTTATTGTTTCCTGTGCCCAAGCTATTTAGTTTGATGAAATATTGTTTGTGTACGTTGGCCTTGTTTCTTTTTTTTTTTTTTTTTTGACAGGCAGAGTGGACAGTGAGAGAGAGAGACAGAGAGAAAGGTCTTCCTTTTGCCGTTGGTTCACCCTCCAATGGCCGCCGCGGCCGGCGCGCTGCAGCCGGAGCACCGCACTGATCCGATGGCAGGAGCCAGGTGCTTCTCCTGGTCTCCCATGCGGGTGCAGGGCCCAAGCACTTGGGCCATCCTCCACTGCACTCCCGGGCCACAGCAGAGAGCTGGCCTGGAAGAGGGGCAACCAGGACAGAATCCGGCGCCCCGACCGGGACTAGAACCTGATGTACCGGCGCTGCAAAGCGGAGAATTAGCCTAGTGAGCCACGGCGCTGGCCGGCCTTGTTTCTTGTGCCTTGGGGTCTGTCCCCCTAAAATTCTTCCCCATTCCAGTGAACATAATGATCCTCTCTTATGTTTTCTTCTATTAGTTTTAAAGTTTCAGTTCTCACCTGAAGGTTTTAATCTACTTTGAGTTGATATTTGTACATAGAAAGAGACAGGGGTCTGTTTTATTCTTCTCCACATGGATATCCAGTCATTACAGCACTATTTATTGAAAAAATTGTCATTTTCCCAGTGGATGTTCTTGGCACCCTGGTCAAAAGTCAGTCTTCTTTAGATGCATGGATTTATTTTTAGGGTCCAAATTCAGTTCTGTTTGTCGGGTCTATGTTTCCATTTTTATACCAACACCATGCCATGCTGTTTTAATTAGTGTAATGCCTCCTGTTTCATTCTTTCCTCTTAATTTTTTAATATTTTATTTTATTTAATGAACATAAATTTCCAAAGTACACCTTATGGATTACAATAGCTTCCCCTCCCCATAGCTTCCCTCCCACCCACAACACTCCCCTCTCCCATTCACATCAAGATTAATTTTCAATTATCTTTATATACAGAAGATCAATTTAGCATATATTAAGTAAAGATTTCAACAGTTAACACCCACACAGAAACACAAAGTGTAAAATACTATTTGAGTACTAGTTATAGCATTAATTAAACACCTAAGAGTAATTGTGTATTAATTACAGAGTTCAACCAATAGTATTAAGTAGAACATAGAAAATACTAAAAGGGTAAAGTATTAAGTTCTTTTTTTCTTTTTCTTTTTTTGTTTGTTATATAGTTTTTTTATTTAATAAATGTGAATTTACAAAGTGCAACTTTTGTATTGTTGTGGCTTCCCCCCCACAACCTCCCTCCCTCCGTGGCCCTCCCCTCTCCCACTCCCTCTCCCATCTGGTTAGCAACAGTCATTTTGGAACTGTGCTTTAAGCCAAAGATGTAGCTTAGAATCCTGGGTCTACTATAATTATCCACGGACTAAGGAAAAGTCACCTAGCCTTTTCAAGGCTGTTGCCCACTGTCGCTCCCCCTCTTCGTGGAGGAGCGACACTGAATCCTGCCTAGGCTTCAAATCCGAGTCACGGCACCATTATGTCGCTCCCCATCTTCGTGGAGGAACGACACAGGACCCTGCGCTGTTCTTTCATCTGCTCGGCCCTTCCCGGGTTTGCTGCTGGTTCTTCCCGGGTTGGCTACTGTCCCTTCCACCTCCGTGGAAGGGCGGTTCCCCCTGCCACTTTCCCCACTTCCGCGGGGGAGCGGCACACTGCCGGCCGGCTCTCTCGGGGGCTGCACAGGTGTTCCTTCAGATAGATGTTCCTGGTGCATGTTGTCTCTCTCCTCCTTTATAGTCCTCTTCCACCAATCCCAACTCTGCTACCCACACGCCGAGTATGCTGCTCTCCTCCAATCAGGAGCAGGTCCTACAGTTTATTGGTTGAACTGGAGGCAGCTGTGTAGAAGCTGTTTCTCCCTTCTCAGCGCCATATTGTGGGAGAGCAGATGCATAGAATAAGTCTTAATTCCAGTAACTCAGTCCAGTCCGGGTTGCTCCCCACACCCACCTTGTGGGTTATCAGGGGGATTGAAGGAGGGAAGGCCCACACAGTGCTTAGTGCTTGCCCATAGGAGCCACACACTGTGTGATCACTGTTACATGCACACTGATCACTGTTACTGCCAACACTGCACTGTACCTGCAAACGTTTGCTGGCTGAACCAATGGCAGTCCTTACCCAGTGTTATCCAAGGACAAGAGGCCTGGGGCTGGCATTGTGAGCATTAAGCTGCCCCTTGTGACACAGTCATCCCATATGGGTGCTGCTTCGTGTCCTGCTGCTCCATCCCTGATCCAGCTCCCTGCTGATGCACCTGGGAAAGCAGCGGGAGATGCCCCCAGTGCTTGGACCCCTGCCACCCACACCTGGAAGAAGCTTCTGGCTCCTGGCTTTTGCATGGACCAGTCCTGGCTGCTAAAGCCATTTGGGGAGTGAACCGGAGATCTCTCTCTGTAACTCTGCCTTTCAAAGAAATAAAGCAATATATATATATATATATATATATATATATATATATATATATATATAAGAGGCTGGTGCCAGTGCTGTGGCACAGTAGGCTAAACCTCCACCTGCTGTGCTGGCATCATACAGGCACGGTTCATATCCCAAATGCTCCTCTTCCAATCCAGCTCTCTGCTTTGGCCTGGGAGGGCTATGGAGGATGGCCAAGTGCTTGGGTCCCTGCAGCCACGTGGAGATCCAGAAGAGGCTCCTGGCTTCAGATCGGCCCATATCCAACATTATGGCCATTTGGGGAGCGAACCAGCAGATGGGAGACCTTTCTCTCTGTCTCTCCCTCTCTCTGCAACTCTACTTCTCAAATAAGTAAACTAATCTTTTTTTTTTTTTTTTTTAAAAAGGCCAGGTCACCTAAAGGAGGTAGTATAATCTAGTGGTTAGGTACATGTACTTTGTGGTCATAGCTCACGGTTCATAATCCTGGCTGAGCCATTTATAAACTAGGGATACTGGGCAAATGATTTAACCCTTCCGTGTTTCAGTCTCTTCATCTGCACAATGAGAATAATAGTCCCTAACTAATCACACACACACACACATTAAATGAGTATCCTGAAATACCAAGAGCAGCTCTGGTCACCCTCCAGTCCTCAGTCCACATGGCCCCAGGCCTGAGTTGCTCACTCCAGGAGTGTCTGTGCTGGCTGCACCGCCCCACCCCACCCACAGGGTCTCCCACAGCTGCCAGACCTCTGTCATCTACCCCACCGGCCCCATCGCTCACCCTGCTCGGATTTCCAATTATTTGTCCTGTTTTGAATTCAAGTGGGATATTAGCCGCGAGCCCAGCCTTTATTAATGGCGGCGTCTTTAGTGTTATCGACTTTCTCACTCACTCCTCGCCCGCTCTCCCAGGAACTCTGTTTCCTTTCATTAAGCCCTGTGCTAAGTGCCGAGCAGGTGACGTGGGTCTGGAGCAGCCTTTGTTCCGGGATTTAGGCACTTTCTCATGGGCCGGGGTTTGGAGAAACAGTGGCTGCCGCCTTTGAAGTTGACATCCATCCCCACAATCAGAGACGCGGGGCGGCGTGGGGAGGCAGTCGGAGAGGCCCCAGCCAGCCTCCCTACCTGGCCAGAAGTCCCTGCCAGGGCTGTGACATTTGGCACACCCTGAGGGTGGGCAGGTCGGAGGCTCCACGCTGCAGACTCGTGGATGGGGGGACACCAGCCACAGTTGATCCAGGGTCAGCCAGGCACAGAGGAAACGGCCCAAGCTTGGGCATCCCTCAGCCCGAGTTTGAGTCCCGGCCCTGCTCTGCCTGCCTAAGCCTGCTCTGCCACGACGGCCTCCCTTGTAAAATAGGGTGATGATTATCAAGTGGCCAGGAGCTGACAGGCGCGAGTCACCTCCATGCCAGCCCCGTTGCTGCTAGGATCTCACCGTGCAACCAGCGTGCAGTTACAGCTCCTTCTCACTCCCAGCCTCCGCTCTGCCATCAGCACCTCCGAAGGCTCCTTCTGATCACAGAGACTTTCAAACTCGCTGCTTTCGGTGCATATTCCCGGCCCCTGCCACACGTGAATGCACACGCACACACATCTTGGCACACATCCCAAGCTACTGAAATGCTGGTGTGTGTGTCGGGATTGCCAGTTAGGGCCTGGTGCTTACTCTCATCTGTCTGCTAAGCAGAGGAAGCAGGCACTGGACACAGTAGCCCTGGGGACTGAACCAGTTGAGCCATCTCCATGCTCACCAAGCAGACTTGCCTGGGTGAAGCAACCCTTCACTGGGTACCAGGCTTGAAGCTCTACTAAACACCATCAGGAGAGTGAAGACGGGTCCCTGAGTCTTCACGGGGAAAACCCAAAAGCTTGGACACATGGAATTGATGCGGATGCTGAGAAGGCCTTGGGTAATGGCAGCCTGGCTCACGCAGACAAGAATTTGTACCTTGCGGCTCTACCTCCTGCGTGGCTGGGGAGCCCCTACATGCCTCCAACTAACCACTGGCTCACCTCCCATCTGAGGGGGACGCTGTGGCATGGGCAGGGAGACATAGCCAGGAGGACCCCTAGCGGGTGCTGAGCAACAGCCCTGGGGCCACCATTGCCAAGGCCCGGAGGCCGGCCCACCCCCTACTCTGCCCACTCCTCAATCGGGGCTGTCAGAGTCCCTGATCCCAGAGAACATACTAGGCACATGTTCCTCTCCACCACAGCTTCTATCCGCCAGCCCCAGCCCTGTGCCTGCCCTGTGGGTCTTCCCCATTTCTCCAGCACCTGCGGAGGAGCCAGCACACAGGAGCCTGCAGTCACAGACACCCACATTACGTCCCAGGATGCTTTCTGATCTTGATCGTCTTGGGCAAGTCAGTCTTGCCCAGAGCACGTGGACTGAGACTGGGGGGAGTGAGGGTGCTCCTTCCAGAAGGCGAGGAATGGATGTTGGGCAGGCACAAGCAATTAAGACTCACCAGAGCCTCTCCATTAAATAAGGCAAGAGAAACAATACATCCAGACTGTAAGGGAACTTCCAACAGGCTTTGGGAGACAGCACGCCAAGTACAAACAACCCAAGCCAGTGATTGCCTGGTTCAGAGTCAACTCAGTCTCACTGGATTCTAGTTCCGGTCAGGGCACTGGATTCCGTCCCAGTTGCCCCTCTTCCAGGCTAGCTCTCTGCTGTGGCCCGGGAGTGCAGTGGAGGATGGCCCAAGTGCTTGGGCCCTGCACCCACATGGGAGACCAGGAGAAGCACCTGGCTCCTGGCTTCAGATCAGCGCGATGCACGGGCCACAGCACACTGCCCTGGCAGCCACTGGAGGGTGAACCAATGGCAAAAAGGAAGACCTTTTTGTCTGTCTGTCTCTCTCACTATCCACTCTGCCTGTCAAAAAAATTAATTAAAAAAAAAAAAAAAAGACAGAGTGGGCTGGAGCAATAGGAAGGCTGCCTGGAGGAAGGGGTAGGGCTTAAAGGACTGTCAGGCCCAGGAAGAGGGGCAACTGGGCATCTAGGCTGTTGTTTCTGCTGTTCCTAGACATGGCGATGTTGGCGCTGGCCTCAGCTGTCATGGCAGGGCACACAGCTGTCACCATGGGGACATGAGGGGCAGGGACAGGGAGCAGCAGAGTCTCGCCCCCTGCAAAGAGCCAGGCTCCACCCTCAGGACCCGAGCCAGCGAGATCAAAATCTAATTTACTCATTAGGCGTGTTTCTTCTGTACAAATCAAATCACAGGCTATTTTTCCACATCGTAAATATTGTTTTAAACTCTTGCTCACGGGCAATTAGATTACAAGCATCGCCTGGTGAGCTATACGCCAGCGCGTTTGGCGGGGCCCTGGCTGCTTCGCAAGCAGCTCGCTTTTAAAACGTTGCCCAGGGATTTTTAAGGGTCTTTGAAATCTTCTCCCTGGCGATGCATGAGGGCCCTCATCTGTGGCCATGAATCTCCGTACGGCCCAAAGAGAGAGCAGCCGCCCACCCCGCCCCCTCCATCTCCCTGTGGTTGCAGTGGGCACCCCCCACCCGTGGTGAGACCCGCTCACTGCCCCTGTCTGGGTGCTAATGAAACACTCTGGGAAGCATGCACCCTGGGCACCAGTCCTCAGGAGACAGGCACCGCAGGGCCAGAGCTGTCACCATTTGCATGAAGTTATCCATCTCCCCTCTCCAGCCTCCTTTTTGGGTCTGGCCTCTGTAGAAAGGACTGGACCCCTGCCTCGCTGGAATGGCCCCCTGCTCTCTCCTGCTCGCCTTTCCGGCCTCTCATTGGGGCTGCTCCGCCCACATATTCCATTTCAGGTCCTGTGCCTCTGTCTGCTTGCCTGCCTGCCTGCCCTGCAGTGACAGCTCTCATGGGAGACCCCCGTGGCCTCCGTCGGATCTGGCTGGGACCTCCAGGAAGCATTTCGCGACCATCTTGGCCCCTGGACTTCTATCCCGCGGGTCACTCCTCAGTCCCCACTGGTCGTAACAGGACCCAGGCCCACAGCCAGCTGAGCATGGAGGAGCCCGTGCTAGGGGTTGCCATTCTCAGGGAACAGACGGGGAACCTCAGGCTCAGATAAGTAAGCTGCCACACAGGTTGCAACGGCGGAGCCAGAATGCGAGAGGTTTTCTTCTCGGTAAAGAATGACTGTGTGTGCTGCTCTGCTGTGTCAGGCAGAGGCTGGGCCTCCTTTGATGGCAACAGCCCCCATAAACAAGGGGTGTCCTGCCCATCTTGCAGAAGATGAGGGCAGAAGCCCAGAGAGAGGACGTCTCATGTCCTCGGCTTCCTGATCAGTACATGGAGTGAGATGCAAAGTCAGATCTGCTGGTGCCACAGAGCTATGCCCCCACCCTTCACGGCCCCGCAGGTGTGACTGCCCTGTCCCCAAGCCAGAGGACAGCCCCACTGCAAGGCCCCGACACACTTTCCCAGAATCCGTGCACCTGCTCTGTGCTGTGAACACGGAGGAGGAAATGAGAGGCCCACCCTCACAAAGAGAGATCCAGGGACACGACGCCACCTGAAGGCTCTCCTCAGGGTCTCCTCTTGACCACCCTCCCCCATTACATTTCCCCCTTCCCCTCCTCTGCTCTGGGGGGCTCCTGGCTGTGTGCCTGCATGCCTTAGGACAAAGCCACCGCCTGCCTCTCAGCTCCGGGCTGCTGCTTCTCCTCACAAAAGTGTTCCTGGGAGGCACAACTGGGCACAGATGTCCTGGTGGCTGCACACCAGTGGGCAGGGTTGGGGAGGACTCCCGGCCCAGCTTCTGTGGCTTGTCTGTCCCCACAGAATAACACCAGCCTTGCCTTACAAGGAGGGGAGCTGGCCTTTGGGGTGGGGCTTCGGGGGGTTGTGAGAGTAGTTAGGGGCCTTACTCACCCTGTTCTCCTGCAGTGCCCGCATCTCCAGCATCCCCCGCAGGGCCCCCTCTGTGTGCCCGAGGTGATGAGATGGTCTTCACATGGCACCAGCAGCCGGCTCCCTAGGACCTAACTCTAGCCACCCCGTTTACTCCTCCTGCAGTGGCTTCTAATGAGCTGAGCTTGGACCTGCACCCATGGGTGCTGGGAGAGGACTCCTCTGAAAGGACCCATTGTCTGTTGGCACTGAGGGCATCTTCCATCTCATCCAGATATTGACCATCCCCCACAGTCGCCCCAGCCTCAAGCACCGGGAGAGGGAGAAAGAGAGAGAATGAGAGAGAGAGAGAGAGAGAGAGAGAGAGAGAGAAAGATCTCCCATTTGCTGGTTCACTCCCTAGTTGCTTGCAACAACCAGGAGTCAGGAACCCCACGCAGGCCTCCCGTGTGGGTGGCAGGGACTAAGTACTTGAGCCATCACCTGCTGCCTCCCAGCATGCACATAGTAGGAAGCTGGATCAGAAGCGGAGGCAGAACGCAAACCCTGGCACTCCTATATGGGAGACAGGCATCCTCAGAACTGGCTTAACCTGCTTCACCAAGATGCCCACTATTAGTTTTGAAAATTCTGTATCCTAACATCTGATGGCATGTCCCTCTTCGCCTTGGTTGCTAGGAAACTCAGGGCCATCATCCATCTTACCCTCAGCAACTGTGTAGGGCTCTATGTTACAGGATCTCATTTTCTCTCTTGATTTTAACCTTATTCTCATTTGCCTCACGCATTTTGTTAAGTTCCTTTGGATCAATACCTTTCTGTCACAAATCTCCAGTTTAACATAACCTCCTGCTGTGAGACCTACGGAAAGCTAAGCGGCCCCTCTGAGCCTCAGCTTCCTGGATGCTGCGGTGAGAGGAGGGATGCATGGCACCCAGCTGCCATGAGGGCAAATCAACATAACGTGTTGGCACTCAACTACAGTCGCCACTCTCAGTCATCAGCTGTTACTGCTTTATGCCGGGGACAAATAAACAACATTGAATAGACTTGGAGATGCTAGCTTGGGAGGAAGTCTCTTTCTAAATTCTCTTTGCCACAAGCAAAGATCAGGAGCTAAGAGTGATGAGAGTGTAAGGCGGGGTTTAACCCACAGCCCAGGGCGCTCCCCTGTGCACAGGCCTTTGCTGTGTGGCTGCCCTGTGCCCTTTCCCCTGGAGCCCAAGTGCCCAATGCGAGGTGGGGTAGCATCCGGGCTGCTGGTGCTCCTCCCCGCGATGTTCTCTGAGACTCGATCCCTGGGCCATCTGCTGGGAGACGGGATGCTAAGAGCCAGTCATCTAGGGGTGGGGCTGTGGGGAGAGGGGGTGTCCCAGAGCTCTGCCTCCCTTTCTCTCCACTCGGTCAGGAAACAGCACAACTGGAAGGCATTGCTTAGACGGGGTCTTAGTCCAGCTGCCTAATTTTGCTCATGGCAAAACTAGAGGCCCAGAGAGGGACAGGGATCAGCTCAAGGTCACACAGCAATATAAGGTCGTCCTTGACCCCCAACTCAAGCAATGTAGGAGCTCGTTGATGCCAATCGAAATCTCTCTTCTGAACTTCAGGCCCATCTGCAATTCCCCCGGGGTCCTGCCAGCTGATGAGCACCTCAAACTCAGCACAGCTAACACTGAAGTCCTGACTTCCCCAGAACCTGCACCTGCCACGGCCTGCCCCACTGCAGCCCTCACCTTGCTCTCTTCCTCCCGCCCACATTCACCCCATCGTCAAATCCTATCATTCCCACTGTCCCCCCACCCCCAGCCCCAGCCCCGGCCCCGGCCCCAGCCCCGGCCCCGGCCCAGGCACCTTTCTTCACCCACCTGGATTTCCTCCTCATTGGCCACCCGCTTTTGTGCTGGGCCCCAAGTTCTGTTCTCCATCTGGGAGCCAGGCTGAGAGGAAGGAGGACCACGCCCTTCCCCATCCACATGCTCCAAAGGCTGCTGATTGTGCTCATAGGAAAAGCCAGGTCCTATTTGTTTGTCCCCTCCCCAACCATGACCCTCTTCTCCCCCCACCCCTGCCCCTCACTCCACTCTGTCCAGCTGATGTTCCTCAGGGCCTTGGAAGTGGCTGTTTCTCCTGCTGGGCACTCCCCCACCCCACCCCACCTCGGTATCCACACAGCTGGTTTCCCACTTCCGGTTCCTCACACAGACACTACCTTGTTCCCTATATGTCCGGTACGAGGATTTTCAGCGAGGGTGCCGAGCCCGTTCACTGGGAAAGACGAATGTGCACAAGCAGAAAGAATGAAGTGGAAGCCTTACCCGCCCTACCTTCACACACTTCTAGAAGAAAACATGGAGGCAACGTTCCATGACATTGGACTTGGCCATGGTGCTTTTCAGCTCTGATACCAAAAAGTAAACAACAACAAAAAGCCCAGACAAACCAAGCTTCAACAAAGTATCAAACTCTGTGTGTCAAAGGCTACTGTTCAGAGTCAAAAGGCCCCCTAGGGAAAACAGGTGCAACTCATGTATTTGATAAGGGGGTAAATATCCAAAATGTAAAGAATTCCTAAAACTCCATAAAAAAAGGCAAATAACCCAACGTTGAAAATAGGCAAAGGACTTATATTGCCGTCTCTCCAAAGACGACATACTGAGTACGAAGAGATAGCGGCATTTGCCATTTGGGAAAGGTCGATCCAAGCTGCTTCTGCGAGGTGCCACTTCATACCCAGTAGGATGAATATTAATTTAAAAAAAAGGAAAGGAAATAAAAGAAAAAAAAACCCAGAAAGCACCACTGTGGAGAAATCGGAAGCCCTGAGCACTTCTGGTGGGAATGGAGAATGGAACCCAGGCTGGCAAGTCTTAAAGGGGCAGACACTGTGGTTGTGCACGCACAGGGGCTGAGAGCAGGGACGCGGACAGACGTCCACGCACCCACATCGAGGACATATCATTCACTACAGCTACACAGTAGGGGCCAGCCAAAGGTCTGCTACCAGATGGGGGCGCCCTGGAACGTGGTAGTGTCACACAAAGGACATCAAGAAATGAAACTCCGATGCCATTTATGATTGGGACAAACCCAAGAGACATTCTGCTGTGTGACGTGGCCAGACACAAAAGGCCGAGCGATGGTCAGAGGTGCAGAAGTAGCCTCGGGTGGTGTGCATGTGGTGCGCCACCCCCGGCTGTGAGGCGGGTGGCAGCTGGAAGTCACATCTCAGAACGGAGGGTGGGAACAGAGTGGGGATGACTGTGGGATGACAGGAGGCTTCTGGAGAGGATGGAGAGGGATGGAGAGGGATGGAGAGGGATGGAGGGGGATGGAGAGGGATGGAGAGGGATGGAGAGGGATGGAGAGGGATGGAGAGGGATGGAGGGGGATGGAGAGGGATGGAGGGGGATGGAGAGGGATGGAGAGGGATGGAGAGGATGGAGAGGGATGGAGGGGGATGGAGAGGGATGGAGAGGGATGGAGAGGATGGAGAGGGATGGAGGGGGGTGGAGAGGGATGGAGAGGGATGGAGAGGGATGGAGAGGGATGGAGGGGGATGGAAGGGGATGGAGAGGATGGAGAGGGATGGAGGGGGATGGAGAGGGATGGAGAGGGATGGAGAGGGATGGAGGGGGATGGAAGGGGATGGAGAGGATGGAGAGGGATGGAGGGGGATGGAGGGGGATGGAGAGGGATGGAGAGGGATGGAGGGGGATGGAAGGGGATGGAGAGGATGGAGAGGGATGGAGGGGGATGGAGAGGGATGGAGGGGGATGGAGAGGGATGGAGGGGGATGGAGGGGGATGGAGAGGGATGGAGAGGGATGGAGGGGGATGGAAGGGGATGGAGAGGATGGAGAGGGATGGAGGGGGATGGAGAGGGATGGAGGGGGATGGAGAGGGATGGAGGGGGATGGAGGGAGATGGAGAGGGATGGAGAGGGATGGAGAGGGATGGAGAGGGATGGAGAGGATGGAGGGGGATGGAGGGAGATGGAGGGGGATGGAGAGGATGGAGAGGGATGGAGAGGGATGGAGGGGGATGGAGGGGGATGGAGGGGGATGGAGAGGGATGGAGGGGGATGGAGGGGGATGGAGAGGGATGGAGAGGGATGGAGAGGGATGGAGGGGGATGGAGAGGGATGGAGAGGATGGAGGGGGATGGAGAGGGATGGAGGGGGATGGAGGGGGATGGAGAGGGATGGAGAGGGATGGAGGGGGATGGAGAGGATGGAGAGGGATGGAGGGGGATGGAGAGGGATGGAGGGGGATGGAGGGGGATGGAGAGGGATGGAGAGGGATGGAGGGGGATGGAGGGGGATGGAGAGGGATGGAGAGGGATGGAGAGGGATGGAGGGGGATGGAGGGGGATGGAGAGGGATGGAGAGGATGGAGGGGGATGGAGGGGGATGGAGAGGGATGGAGAGGGATGGAGGGGGATGGAGAGGATGGAGAGGGATGGAGGGGGATGGAGAGGGATGGAGGGGGATGGAGGGGGATGGAGAGGGATGGAGAGGGATGGAGGGGGATGGAGAGGGATGGAGAGGGATGGAGAGGGATGGAGAGGGATGGAGGGGGATGGAGGGGGATGGAGAGGGATGGAGAGGGATGGAGAGGGATGGAGGGGGATGGAGGGGGATGGAGAGGGATGGAGAGGATGGAGGGGGATGGAGGGGGATGGAGAGGGATGGAGAGGGATGGAGGGGGATGGAGAGGATGGAGAGGGATGGAGGGGGATGGAGAGGGATGGAGGGGGATGGAGGGGGATGGAGAGGGATGGAGAGGGATGGAGGGGGATGGAGAGGGATGGAGAGGGATGGAGAGGGATGGAGAGGGATGGAGGGGGATGGAGGGGGATGGAGAGGGATGGAGAGGGATGGAGAGGGATGGAGGGGGATGGAGGGGGATGGAGAGGGATGGAGAGGATGGAGGGGGATGGAGGGGGATGGAGAGGATGGAGGGGGATGGAGGGGGATGGAGAGGATGGAGAGGGATGGAGGGGGATGGAGAGGGATGGAGAGGGATGGAGAGGGATGGAGAGGGATGGAGAGGGATGGAGAGGATGGAGGGGGATGGAGGGGGATGGAGAGGATGGAGGGAGATGGAGAGGATGGAGAGGGATGGAGAGGGATGGAGAGGGATGGAGGGGGATGGAGGTGACGTGGGCACCCAGTGTGAGTACACCGAATGCTGCCGAGGCCACCTCTAAAGCAGCCACAGTGGTCCACTGTATGTTATGCATATTTTACCACAGCACAAAGGACCACATTTGAGAAGTAATCTTTTCAATGAGGCCTTCCCTGAATACTCTCTAAGCTCTCCACTCTCCCCACAGCGCGTATTTCATTTTTTCTTCCCTTGCTTTGCTTTTCCTTGGCTCTGATCGCCATCTCACACATTATTACATTTGACTTTGTTTTCTTCTTATTGCTGCCTCTCCACCACAACCAAAGAAAACACTGGAAGATAAGCTCAACAAGGGCAGAGATCCTTGTGTACAGCTGCGTCGCCAGCACCCAGAACAGCACGTGGCACATCCAGAAATACTTGTTGACCCAAGGCAAGCCACTGGAGGGTAGGAGAGAGCCGAGTGGAGGTGGCTCCGGGCATCCCTGGGGAATGCATGGTCTCCAGGGGGGGCTCTGACCCCAGAGAGGGGTTGGGACCCGGGGACACTCCCAGGCTGCTCTTCAGCCCAGGGAGCTGCTCTATTAGATTATAAGTCTGGCTGCCGGAAGGGCAGGAAGTTCGTGGGAAAGGAGCTGGCTGGAGGCGGACAGGGAAACCAGGGGGGATGCCCCTCCCACCACAGGCACTTCCCCACCCCACAGTGAAGGTGGCTGGTGGGGGCGGGGCGTGGGTGCCCCCAGCAAGAGTGGCCCCACAGTGTCTTTTCCCTTTTCCACGGGGTCACACCCCCTTTTGTATACCCAGAGATTCCTTGCTCTTGACCCTGTCTCATTGGTCCGTCCCCACCTGTGCCCAGGTAAGTGGCTTATGCTAATTACTTATGCCTTGGTGTGAAGGTAACCTGACTTTCTCTTCAAGGGGTTTAGACATCTAATAGTCATCTTGTCACTTTCCAGTGACATTGGCCACCTCCTATGAAATGAACGGCGAGGTGTCAGGTGCGTTAGGGGAGAGGTCTGTGTTGAGAGTTCTCCCAGGGCCTTGGCATGGGCCCGGGGATGACAGGTGGCTCCTGCCGCCCACCGCAAGCAGCTGTAGTTCTGGAAGGGTCTCAAGAGGGGAATTACAGCAGTCTCTGGATAAGACAGAGACCGGGCCCGGCAGGGGGGACCACGGACCCAGCCGAGACCAAGATGTAGAAGGAAGAGGCTGTGTGTGCCTTCCTCATGCCTGGATGATGGATACGCACAGAGCCTCCCTGTGCCAGCCCTGGGCGAGGCATGGGAGACTCCGATGCTACCTTCTCAGAACCCACATGGAGGCCATTACCAAAACGGGGCTCAAGGAGGCTAGGGGAGCCCAGAGAAGGGGACCCTTGCTCAGCCTGCAGGGCCAGAGAGCACACCTCTCGGGGGCAGCATCCAGGCTGGCTCCTGGAGGTTCCAAGATACTTAGGTAGGTACAGCGGTGAGGGAGGAGAACTCCAGTGAGGGGTAGCACATCCAGAGCCCCCAGGAGCACCTCAGGGGCAGGGAGCACACAGCACCTCTGAGTTCATTAGGCCACAGGTGGCCAGATTGAAGACGTTGATGGCGCTGAGTCCGGGGGACTTGGGAGTTGCCATGAGCATCTCAATTCCTTCTCTGAGCACAGAGCTCTAAGCAGGGGTGTGATACAGCAGAGAAATGGTGGGAAACATTTTTTGGACCCCTTTGTGGTGAATGGATGGGGTAGAATTAGGGGAGGAGGCTGGAGCTTATGAAATCTGCCGGCAAGTCACTGAGTAATCCAACTGAGAACCCAGGTTGGCTCAGATGTGACTGGCCCCAGAACTGGGTGACTCCCCAGGAGGAATCGGACGTGGACACATGAAGGCAAGGGGTTATCAAGGAGGAATCCGGGTGTGGGGGCTGGGCAGTGGAGCGAATGACTCTCCCGGCCCCTGAGTCTGGGCTGGGGAGGAACTGGCACTGTACTCTCAGGAGGGTTGAGGCGAGGAGCCTGGTGGCCATCCAGGAGGAAGCCCTGCATGGAAATATGGGCCTGAGACCCCCGCACATTCCCATAGATACTGCTGGAAATGCGATCAGGCAGAGGACAGGCTCTGACGTCCACAGAGAGGAAGCCGCTGGAAAGACCAGTTCCGGGATGAAGAGGCTGCTGCGTGGCCGTCCTCAAGGGTAGTCACTGAGTCGTTCAACAAACCTGTGCTTGTGAGCTAGGGCTGGGAGGGAGTGCAGAGGGGGGCCAAGAACGGGCCCTCAGCCCAGGGTGCTCAGGTCACTTCTGCGCCTCCTCTGGTTGGCGGTCACTAGGCACTCAGCAAGAAGGAAGTCCCATGGGCCCTCTGCCCTCCAGTCTTCCACTCCAGACCATTCGGGCCACTTGTGCTGGGGGCCAGACCAAGGCGGGACCTACTCACATGCTCTGTGACCTCTGGCAACTGACTTCACTTCTCTGAGCCCTAGGGGTCCCCTCCTTGGAATGGCAGCGACAGTTGCCTCTCAGACCGGGGATTAAGCATATGAAAAGCACACAGTAGGGGCCCTCCTATCTATCACACAGTCTCTGAGCCAACATTCACTGAATGTCTTCTCGGCTTCCAGGCACTGGGCCAGGCCTGGGGATACAAAGTGAATATCACAGGCGCCCTTCTCTCAAGGAACTCACAGTGCAGGCAAGGGAACAGCTGGCTGGGGACGGTGGCCATCCAGACAGATCAGCGCTCTGCAGATGGAGCCACAGCTTTGGCCATGGCAAAGGAGGGCCCTCGGCTCCGCGCCAGCTTTGCACCTGCTGCACGGCAGGAGCACGAACGTAGTGGCTTCAAGTTCATGGGGAAAGTGGAGGCAACCACACCTGCCTCGAGGAAGCTCACAGAGGTAGGGGAGACTGAAATGCCCAAACTCAAGATGCTGGGAACCTCGAGGCGACGCGGAAGTGGAGGACAGAAGTAATGCGAGCAACTGGGAAGAGCGAGCAGCGCGAGCCAGCAAGGGAACGAGCCAGGATCAATCTCCCGGCTCCCACGGCCTCCGCCCCCAGCGCCACCGACATGAAGGGGAGCTGCGGAGGCCTTCCCAGGCCAAAAGGGAAAACAAGGGCATTCTTGAGATTAGCGGAGGCAAACAAGAGCCGGGGAGCCTCCCGTTCCCATGCACTGTGCCGGGGCTGTCCCCAGGAGAGGGGCCAGGCTGCGGTGGGTGGAAAGGGGCCACACCTGGGCCAGGACAGAACCTGGCACCCGGCCTGGCTCCAGGGACCACACTTTGGCCTTCTCCTCTATGTTTCCCGTGGCCTGGCACTCTGTGCACAGCTGGGCTCGGCAAATACTTGCTGATAGCTGGGCTCCCACCTGCGCCCCTGCCCCACCACCCAAACTACCAAACACCTGTTGGGGCCACTGGGACCAGAGCCTGCATCACGCTTGAAGAACACAAAGGCAGCCAGCAGAAGTGACCACACGTGAGTGCCCCGTGGAGAGTGCAGGAAGGGGCAGCAGGGAGCCCTGTGGCTCGCTGCCCACAGAACGAGCCCAGAATATCATGTGCTTAACCGTGGAATGGCCCGTGGGTCAGGGGTCCATCGCTGGCCTGGAGGTCCAGCCCCCTGGCGTCTCTGAAGACTCAGGCTGGAGCAAGGAGGCCCGATGCTGCTCCTCTGGCCTCTGCAGCCCTGGCTCAGTGCAAAGCTGGGAACTGCAACACGCCCTTCTGGCAGCCCCGAGAAGGTCAAGGCTCCCTCAGCCTCCCCTCCTGAGGGCCGTGTCTGTGATGAGGGCAGACCCTCCTGCACAGGCCTGTGGGTTAGCTTGCCTGGTTTCAGGCCAGTAGACAGCCCTAGCCCCAAATCCTGCCCGCAAGAGTGCGCACCGCTGTCCACACCAACATTCCTCCTGAGCGTATCGGGGGCTATCAGGGCTGTCTGTTTCATCAGGGTGGCCCCAGCTGGCTGCTTCCCCCCAGGCCGGTCCCTGTCTTCTCTTCTCCCCTTCCTTTCCACACCAGCACTCCCTCCTCACTCACTGGAGCCAGGCTGCACCTGCGAGAACCCCAGGAGGGAGAAGGGGCCAACCCAGTCCTCACTGCAAGGGGACACCCTGGAGCGATGGGACCGCGGGACAGGCCACAGCAGACTGGAGAGCCTTCCATGGGGCGGCTGGAGCGGTCAGCCCGCAGGACATACCCAGAGCAGCAGCTATGGCAGGGGAGTCACAGGGACGCTGAGGTCGGTGTCTCTGCCTCAGCAAAGGAGCCCACAGAACTCTGTCCTCACCTTTCACAGCGAGGGAGCCAGGGCTTAGCTTGGGGTGTCTGACTCCTCCTCCCTGGGGCCCTCCCTGGGTGCACAGTAGGAGCAACAGCAAGGGAGGCTAATTGCTAAAGGTTCACACTCACAGAGAGGCACGGAGAAAGGAGGGGAGAACAGCAGGGAAGACGGTGTGGGCAGGAGGAGGAGGAGAAGAGGAGGGAGGGGGCACAGGAGAGACCCAGGCCCACTGGGGCACAGGCCCTGGAAGTGGCAGGAATCTGCTGGGGTGGCCCCAGGGCTCTGTCCAGATGCTGAGCACTAGGTCCTGTGTCCTTGCCAGCCACGGACAAGGTGTCCATTGGCAAGCTCTCTGCATGCATTGGGAAAGAGTTGGCGCAGTCGGCAGAGTTGTGGGTCTCCCCAGCTGTGCACTACCCACCAGCTACTGAGCTGCTGCTCTGTGCAATTTCCCTCCACTTGATATTTATCAACAAATCATGTCTAAATGTCAGATCTGGTTTAATATACGAGCTTGTCCCTGGAGAGTGTATCAAGATGGGCACTGAACACACATGGCTGCCTGCCTCTCCACAAAGGCCCACATCAAAAACACACACAAGAGGAGTGGAAAACAAGGAGCAGTTCAGTGGTGACCAAAGACTAGGAAGACTCCTTGCAAGTCAGGACAGTGAGGGGACTGGGCTGATAGAAGCAACACCTGCTGTCGCTGTGGCTCAGCAGGTGAAGTCTCCACTCGCAAGGCCAGCAGCCCATATGAGCACCAGTCAGTCCTGGCTGCTCTGCTTCCAATCCAGCTCAATGCCAACGCTCCAGGAAAAGCAACAGAGGGTGGTCAAGGCACTGGGCCCCTGCTGCTCATACGGAGACCTGGATGGAGCTCCAGGCTCCTGCTGTGGTTTGGCCAGCTCTGGCTGTTGCAGCCATTTGGGGGAGTGAACCAGTAGATGCAAGATCTCTCTCTCTCTCCTCCTGCTCCCTGTGCCACTCTGCTTTTCAAATAAATAACCCCCCCCCCCAAAAGAAGTAACACCAAAGGCTCAGCTGGGGACCGCTGTGAGATGCAGTATGACCTGAGAGGTGCTCCAAGCTAAAACGTGGCTGGGATAGGGAGGAGAAAGGGGTGGTCATCGGGACAGTTAGTTGGGGTGCGACGTTTGGAACTGCCTGGAAGGTGATCCCTTTCCTCCAAGGGAAAAACCCCAACTTCTATTTTGAAGGCAGAGTCTGGGGGAGACCTATATTCCTGCCTGTGATGTACAACGTGACCACACCCCTCTGCTCCCCTACACCAACCCCCCCTCCTTCCCTAAAGAAATTACCGGAAGCCGGCCGAGAGGCAACTGGCAAACAGACACCATCTCCAAAGCAGTGCACTAGGAATCTCAGGAACAAATACGAATCCACGCAAAGGCTCACCAGTCTGTGAAAATAGGCGCCAAATTCAACAAGAACAACAACAAAGACAGAATTATGAGATAGCCTGGAAGCAACTTGGAAAGAGTGATAATGCCCCCAGAGGGGCATTTGGGGATATCACATCCATAGAACAAGGAAAAGCTGGCATTGAAAAGCAAAGCCACTCAAAGGCCTTGAAAATGAAAAACATGGTGGCCGGCATTGCGGTGCAATGGATTAAGCTGCCACCAGGGACACCAGCATTCCAGAAGCGTGCTGGTTTAGTCCTGGCTCCTCCACTAATGTGCATGTGCAAACAGCGAAAGACAGCCTGAGTGTTTGGGCCCCTGCACCCATGTGGGAGACCCAGATGGAGTTCAGGGCTCCTGGCTTTGGGCTGGCCCAGCCCCAGGCATTGCAGCCATTTGGGGAGTGAACCAGAAGGTGGAAGATCTCTCTCTCTCTCTCTCTCATTTTCTTTTTTCTAAACTTTATTATTTATTACAGAGAGAAATGCAACAGTTAACAGCAGGATACTAATCAGTACAGCCGTTCTGGAAAAGAGTATGGAGAATCGTGAAAAAAACTAAAACTGGATCTACCCTATGACCCAGCTATCCCACTTCTGGGAATATACGAAAGGAAATGAAGTCAGCATAGGAAAGAGAGACCACATTCATTGCCACCCCATTCACAACAGCAGAGGCGTGGAATCCCCGAGACGTCCAGCTATGCAATGGAATATCACTCAGTCACAACAAAGAATGGGAACCTGACATTTGCAACAAAATGCATGGAACTGAAGATCATGATTGTATGTAAAGTAAACCAGGCCAGAAAGACAATACTGATCCTTTTCTCTCATATAGGAAAGTTACTGTGAATACATATGTATATAATATGTGTATATAACAGATCACATATAAACATATTATAAAGAAGTGTGAGGCCGGCGCCGCGGCTCACTAGGCTAATCCTCCGCCTAGCGGCGCCGGCACACCGGGTTCTAGTCCCGGTCGGGGCGCCGGATTCTGTCCCGGTTGCCCCTCTTCCAGGCCAGCCCTCTGCTGTGGCCAGGGAGTGCAGTGGAGGATGGCCCAGGTGCTTGGGCCCTGCACCCCATGGGAGACCAGGAAAAGCACCTGGCTCCTGGCTCCTGCCATCGGATCAGCGCGGTGCGCCGGCCGCAGCGCGCCGGCCGCAGCGGCCATTGAAGGGTGAACCAACGGCAAAGGAAGACCTTTCTCTCTGTCTCTCTCTCTCACTGTCCACTCTGCCTGTCAAAAAAAAAAAAAAAAAAAAAAAAAGAAGTGTGGATTGCATATTATTTGGTATACATACGTTTATAAATGTTGTCTTCATGGAATGATATCCATAATTTTTTTTTTTTTGACAGGCAGAGTGGACAGTGAGAAAGAGAGACAGAGAGAGAAAGGTCTTCCTTTGCCGTTGGTTCACCCTCCAATGGCCGCCGCTGCAGCCGGCGCACCGCGCTGATCCGATGGCAGGAGCCAGGATCCAGGTGCTTTTCCTGGTCTCCCATGGGGTGCAGGGCCCAAGCACCTGGGCCATCCTCCACTGCACTCCCTGGCCATAGCAGAGAGCTGGCCTGGAAGAGGGGCAACCGGGACAGAATCCGGCGCCCCGACCGGGACTAGAACCCGGTGTGCCGGCGCCGCAAGGTGGAGGATTAGCCTATTGAGCCACGGCGCCGGCCAATATCCATAATTTAATAATATATCTTTCTTTCACCATTTTATGATCTTTCTCACTAATGCCATATTGTGTGATATTAATATATACACCCCTGATTTCAGGAAAGGTGTATATATGTGTATATATAGTATTTAATGGCAAAATACTAAAAACTGTCAAATCCATTTGTGTTCATGGAACTCTTCTTTATACTTTTCTGTGTTACTTGAAATGGTTTTAAATAAAAATTAAAGAGGGAAAAAGGCAAATTTAAAACACAGAGAAGGGATACTGGCTGAGCCCTTCCTCCCGCCTACCCTCGTGTCCTGTCTCCAACTCTGTGGCTAATGGTGGCAATGGCGGCTCAGGCCTTGCAAAGACAGCAGCAAACACTCACACCCTCCTTGTTCCACACACCTTAGGAGGAGAGGCAGGAGCCTCTGTCCTCCATGGCAGCCCACCAGGGCAGGTGGCCAATAACCCCAAGGACGATCAAGGACAGAGAAGCATCAAAGGAACTGGACTGCTCTAAGGAAAAGACTGAACAGTGTCTACCAAACGAAAAAGAACCAATGAGAAAATAAAGCAACTTAAAACACGCTATTTAGAAATATGTCGATAAAAACAAATAACCCAATAAAAAACCAAATGCGTGTATTAGATTTCCTCAAGGACATGTTGGGGATATTAGGGCCAGAAGTCACGAGGAACTAATGGGAAATCCCAGGAGCAGCTGAAGGAAGAACCTGTGCACCGTGTCCCAGATGGCATCACGGTTGGGAGAGCAAAGTCCCGAGACACCAGGGCAGAGGAGCAAGTAGCTCAGAACAGTTAACTCCCCGAAAGACTTGAAGAAATGCTGACTGCCAATTTCCCAGAATGAGACAGAAAATCTCAGATGGGAATAAGGGAAACGACCTCTGCCCACTAGAGTGAAAAGGAAGTTCATCAAAGACAAAAAGAAGACTTTAAGAGCAGCAAGACAGAAAGGGCAGATCTCCTATAAAGAAACAGAATCAGATGGTGTCAGTCTTCTCTATGCAGGAAGACAAAGAATGTTAGCTCAAACGGTTGAAATAAAAGAACATGAACCCTGAACCTTATATCCAGGAAACCGATCATTTAAATGTGAAGGCGAAATAGAGACACTTTCAATACTGTAAAATCTTATGTGCTTTACCACTCACAAACCTCCAATGAAAAAACTCTTGAAAAATGTGCCCAGAAAGATAGAAACGATGATTTTTTTAAAAAAAAGATTTATTTATTTGAAAGTCAGAATTACACAGAGAGGGAGAGACAGGGAGGTCTTCTATGCACTGATTCACTTCCCAAGTGGCCACCATGGCCAGGGTGGAGCCAGGCCAAAGCCAAGAGGCAGGAGCTTCTTCCTGGACACCTATGTGGGTGGCGGGGGCCCAGGCACTTGGGCCATCTTCTGCTGCTTTTCTTGGGCTATCAGCAGGGAGCTGGATCAGAAGTGGAGCAGCTGGGACATGAACCGGCACCCATATGGGATGCTGCCATTGTAGGCAGAGGCTTTACCCATGACACCACAGCACCAGCCCTGATACGACAATTTTATGGAAGATTCTATGGACTATGGAGAATTCCATGAAATACAAATAGGGTTGCCAGATTAAAGAGCAGTGACAGGACACCTGTTTATGTTTAAATTTGAGAAAAACAATGATTTTTTTTTTTTAGAATAAGTATGTCTCATGCATATTCAAATTCATCTAGGTGTCCCTATATTTTATTTGGCAACTCTAGATCTGGGCTAAGCATGGGTGCATGGGTAAATAAATAAATAATACTCTAATAAAACAAAAAAGATACCCTGAAGTTCTGTAGCTAAAACTTTCAGTGAAAAACAGGGTGAGGGATCAAAGGAGAAATCCAGGGTAAGGCATGGGTTAGGAGACCTGTCATACACAGGAAGACGACGTGGAAGATGAAAACAGCCAAATTTGGGGCTGGCGCTGTGCTGTAGCAGGTAGGGCTGCTGTCTGCACTGCCGGCATCCCATATGGGCGCCAGTTCGAGCCCTGGCTGCTCCACTTCCAATCTAGCTCTCTGCTATGGCCTGGGAAAGCAGTAGAAGATGGCCCACATGCCTGGGCCCCTGCACTCATGTGGGAGACATGGAAGAAGCTCCTGGCTCCTGGTTTCAGATCAGCACAGCTCCGGACATTGCGGCCATCTGAGGAGTGAACCAGCGGATGGAAGAACCCTCTTCTCTTCTCTTCTCTTCTCTTCTCTTCTCTTCTCTTCTCTTCTCTTCTCTTCTCTTCTCTTCTCTTCTCTTCTCTTCTCTTCTCTTCTCTTCCCTTCCCTTCCCTTCCCTTCCCTTCCCTTCCCTTCCCTTCCCTTCCCTTCCCTTCCCTTCTCTTCTCTTCTCTTCTCTTCTCTTCTCTCTCTCTCTCTCTTTCTGCCTCTCTGTAACTCTGCCTTTCAAATAAATAAATCTTTTTAAAAAAAAGAAAAAGAAAACATTCAACTCTGCATTACACAAGTTGTTCTGGAAAATAGAGTGAAATTTGTCCAACTCATTTTATTATTTTTTTATATTTATTTATTTGAAAGTCAGAGTTACATAGAGAGAAGGAGAGGCAGAGAGAGAGAGAGAGAGAGAGAGAGATAGAGAGAGAGGTCTTCCATCCACTGGTTCACTCCCCAGTTGGCTGCAATGGCCAGACTGAGCTGATCTGAAGCCAGAAGCCAGGAGCTTCTTCCAGATCTCCCATACTAGTGCAGGGCCCAAGCACTTGGGCCATCTTCTACTGCTCTCCCAGGCCATAACAGAGAGCTGGATCAGAAGTGGAGCAGCCAGGACTCGAACCGACACCCATATGGGATGCAGGCACTGCAGGCAGCGGCTTTACCTGCTATGTACAGTGCTGGCCCCTGTCCAACTCATTTTATAAGGCATATATATCTGATTCCTAAACCAAATCAGTATCTCATCCAGGAAACCTTAAGATCAGTTATCTGAATCCAAAAGTATATTGAGAAGAATACATTATGTCAGAATGATTTTTAAAAGTTAATATATTCTATACATAGGGAGTCAGGGAGAAAAGTACATGATCGTGTTATTACCCATGAGAAAACTTCAGCCCAGGGGCTGGTGATGTGGCACAGTGGGTAAAGCCATTGCCTGCAATGCCAGCAACCTCTATAGGCACGAATTCAAGTTGCAGCTGCTCCACTTCCAATTCAGCTCCCTGCTAATACACCTGGAAAAGCATCAGAGGAGGGCCCAAGTTCTTGGGGCCCCTGCTCCCAGGTGGGAGACCCAGAAGAAGCTCCTGCTCCTGGATTCAGCGTTGGCCCAGCTCCAGCTGTTGCAGCCATTTGCAAAGTGAACCAGTAGATGGAAGATTAGTCTGTCTCTTGCTCACTCCCTCCCTGTCTCTATTTCTCTCTGTAACCTTGCTTTTCAAACAAATAAATTGTTTTTTTTTTTAAATCACTCAGTCCAACTATTTATGATAAAAATCTCACTACAGTTAGAATTCTCCAAAAGTAGGAAGAGCATCTTGACATGGCTGTGACATCGTACCTCATGGAAAAGCAATAGGCATGTTCTCTTTAGTATCAGCAACCAATGAAAGATGTCCCCAGTCGCTGCTACAACTAGGTTCACCCTAGTTCTAACAACCTCAGCCCACAGAGTAGAACCAGAAATAATTAAAAAAAAAAAAAGGAAGAATCAAAACTCCATTGTTTCCAGATATTTTCACTGTGTACATAGAGAATGCAACAAAAGTGTATAAACAATTGAAATAAGAGATTTTAGCAAGATTTTCCAAACAAGATTAGTTTCCGGATATCAATAGTAGTTTCCTTAGCAGCCATCATGTACTACAACAGAAAACAAGGCGGCACCCAGAGGAATAGCAGACAAAATGAAGTGCCCTGAGCACATGGGACAGGCCAATGGGAGGAGACATTTGCAGGAAGTCGTGTCATGATGCTAAAATTGAGGAGGGAAGTCCAAGTAAGGGGAACCTGAATGACGAACAGTTTAATAAAGAGAGATGCTGGACCTCATTAGTAATTAGAAAAAACCAAGCTGACAAACGTAACTTTGCAGTCACAGGGTGGCAAACATTATAAAATGGCATCATACCAAATGATGGTGATGACTCATACATGAGAAGAACTATGCTTCCATACTAGGGGAGGGGGGTGTACACTCATGTGGTGATTTTGGAGAACAATTCAGCACGCAGCTATCCTGTGACCCATCAAGTCCATTTCTGATACTGTTCTGCAGAAATCCACATGAAAGTCCATCAAGGAACCACGTAGGGTTGCTTATCACAGCAGTGTTTCTCATGAAGCAAGTGGGACATCCATGGTTTGATCACTGACAAAATGGAGAAACAAAGCACAGTGGCATACTTTGCAGACAGCAAAAGCAATCATATGTTGAGATACACAGAGTGCCATGGATGGTGTTAGAAACATTGTGATGTGTGACAAAAAGCAAAGAGTGAGGTCTGCACCACATCATTTATGTAAATCTAAAACACATACACACAAACATACAACAATGGCTAGCAACATACAACATATACATAGACACAAACATGCAACAACGACTAACAACATACAACATATACACACACAAACATGCAACAATGGCTAGCAACATACAACATATACATACACACAGACATGCAACAATGGCTAACAACATACAACATATACATACACATAAACATGCAACAACGGCCAACATATACATACACAAACATACAACAGCTAACAACATACAACATATACATACACACAAACATACAACAACAGCTAACAACATATAACATATACATACACACAAACATACAACAACGGCTAACAACATACAACGTATACATACACACAAACATACAACAACGGCTAACTATTTCAAAGATCCAGACTTCCAAAAGCCCCAGGCAAGACAAACCAACAGAATCAATATACAAATATTGCAACTAAAGGAGAGCCTAGCGAGTTGTCGGATGTGATGCTATTGTCTGAATACTTACGTCTCTCAGTTCATATGTGGAGAGCCTAACCCCCAAGTAGTGGCAGGTGATCAGGTCATGAATGCAGAGCCTGCATGCATGGGAGCAGTGCCCTTGTGAAAGAAACTCCACACCACCACGTGAAGACATAGCAAGAGCGTGGCTATAAACCAGGACGCCAAAATGCCGGCACCTTTATCCTAGATTTCCCAGCCTCTGGGATGTGAGAATTATGGACTACTATGGGATGATGAGAAATCAACATTGTTGACAAGCTATGGTATTTCCATACAGCAGCATAAAATGACTAAGACACACAATATCAAGGTACACAGCTTGATGGCATTCTCTAACCATTGAATGTAACATAAGATAAGACGCTAGTCAAGATGACAACTAAAACCATCCTCCAGGAATTACCGTGACAAAGAGTGGCTAACACTTCTCCCGAAGAGCTTGGCCATGGTTTCAATAAATAGATACCTTAACCTCTTGAATGAGAACCTGCTATAACCAAGATGTCAATGTCCCCCCAACCATCTACAATGCCCTGTCATTACTGAAATTCCAAGAAAGGATTGTAAAGAATTGAATAACATGGTATGGAAATGCAGAGGGGAAAATTAATAACCATGAATAAACTATTTGGAACTTTCCCAATTAGCTATTATGAAATATTGCAAACCCATAATCATAAAAATCGATTTATTGCTGGTATAGGGACAGACCAGCGGACAATCATGCAGAAGACAGAGCACAGAGAGCTGCCTCTCTGAGAATTTGAACAGATAAAGGTGGAAAAGATGGCCCTTCAGAACACGGTTCTGGGGAGACGACTGACTTCAGAGGCAATTTTAAACTGTATTCTTATCTAATATGATTCTCAGAAAAGGAATTCAGATTGATTAAAGGCTTGTGAGTTAAATGGAAAACTATACAGTTCATAGTAGATACTAAGTCTCCGCATCCTAGAGACTTCTTAAACAAAACCCCAAAATCATACATCATAAGCAAGGAATAAACATATAAATAAATAAAAGATGGGTTTGATTAAATAAAATGTGAGGATTTTCCTTCTCTGACAGACATCACAGACAAAATTATAGGCAGAAGACTAGAAGAAAATATTTGCTGACAAGGGTCTAATTTCTATAAGTTACTCCTAAAAAATCAACAATAACCACAAAAAACCCCCAGGAAATTCAGTAGAAAAAAATTATGGAAAAATGATAGGAACACGCAATCACAAAGAGAAAATTTCAATTGTTATAATGTTTACTGATTAGAGAAATGCAAATTAAAAGAAGAGAGATTCCTGTACTGTTACTAGGTTGGGAAAACAATAGAACACTGGACAATGGCAATGCTGGCACAATGTTAGATTCAATGACTTGCATTTACTGGTGATGAAAGTTTATAGTGCTATAGACATGTCGGGGGTAAATCTGGTAGTAGTTAATTAAACTAAGGAAGCCTAGCCCTCATGATTCAGAAATTGCATTCCTAGGTATACATTTCAAGAAAATCCCACATAGGTCTAGAAGTGGACATGGGTGAAGACATTCATTGTCATGGTATTTGAGGTAGAAAGAGTTGGAGGCACCCAATTGTCCTTCACTGGGCAATGCAGTGCTATGCAGGAAGCAAAGAGTAGGCTGCTGGGGCCGTGCCCCAAGACTGTGTACTCACAGAGCCATGTGGGCAGCCCAGTGCTTATCATAATCCTGAAATGCACAAGTCCTTACACACAAGTCCATAGTCTATACACACAAGTCCATAGTCCATACACACAAGTCCATAGTCCTTATACACAAGTCCATAGTCCCGAATGTTGAAATCCTGAAAGATTATAACTCCTACAGTCCACAACACCCAAAGTCTAAAATTCCCAAGTCACAATCCAGAAAGGTTAAAATACCAGCTGCTGAAATCCCAAAAGCTGTAATTCCCATGCACAAGGTAGGGAAGAGTACTATATAAGAGGAGTAGAAAGCCAAATTCTGGGGAAGCAATTGACTATGAGATATAACAACAATGAAAACTTCCATTTAAAAATACATCATTTGCCTGCACTGACATTCCTTCCAGCTGATGAAATTCCAGAGGTCTTATGAATGAAAGCCACATTTGATTTTAGAGACTAGTGAAATTGTTGACTGTTTCAAAAATAATTATGTGCAACATAGGATAAGATACTTAGGTGATGATGTTGCTGTTCCATCAACAGTATTGTTTCTGCCAGATGTGTGGTCTGCATATGAGTGTATGCAGAATTAATTTCTACATACTGAAAACAACACAGAATCATGGCATAGAAAATGGGAAAATTGGGGCTGGAGCTGTGGTACCACAAGTAAAGCCACCACCAGCAGTGCTGGCATCCCCTACGCATGCTGGTTCAAGTCCTGGCTGCTCTTCTTCTGATCTAGCTCTCTGCTATGGCCTGGGAAAGCAGAAGATGACCCAAGTCCTTGGACCCCTGCACCACGAGGGAGACCTGGAAAAAATCCTGGCTCCTGGCTTTGGATCAGCACAGCTCTAGCTGTTGCAGCCATTTGGGGAGTGAACCAGTGGATGGAAGACTCTGCTCTCTCTCTCTCTCTCTCTCTGCCCTGCCTCTCTGTAATTCTGCCTTTTGAATAAATAAATAAATAAATAAATAAATATTTTAAAAAAAGGAAATGGGAAAATTTAATAGGGAATGCTCATGTTGGCACATATTGACTCATGGAAGAATTTCAAAATGAGCAGTGCCATGGAGAAAATGCATATGAATGTATTATAGTTAATTATTGAAGTATTGGTTAATTATTTGGTGTTAATTATTGCAACAAATAAGATTATCTTTTAATTCCATTTTTCCACGAACTTGTTGAAGTACCTTGGATCTGAGTGTTTACACTTGTAAATATATATATATTTTTATTGCCTATTTTATTGTATAAAATGGTCTATGACATGTTGTCATGTTTTTATGTGGTTCTCAAATAAATTTTAAAAATGTAAATGTCATTTAAATAATTTTCAAAATCATTTTTCTGGAACTATATATCTGGGATTTTGATCTTTTGAGGATTTTAGACTGCAGGGATTTTTATCTTCCAGAATTTTCTCATTTAGGATCAGGGCACTCGGGATTGTCTCACAAGATTGTCACCAAAACCCAAATGGGCCTGGAAAAGCCAGTGCTCAGTGAAAAGTGTAAGTAACAGTTCTATCAAAAAATGTCATGTGTGCGCATTGACCATGCCTTCAGAGACCACAAAGCACACTTTATAGAAATACCTACGAATGTCCAGGTACAGGGGACAAGGTGCTGGAAAAGGTTGAGGAAACAAAAGGGAACACGTGAACAAGAGGGAGGCTGTGAATGGCAAACAATGACCTTGTTCATGAGCAGAGGCATTTCATAAACCCAACCCTCTGCCCCCGGGGTCTAGAAAGGAAAAAAAAGGGGAAAAGGCACAGTACAGGGCAAGGTTCAGAATCAAAAGCACTAGAAAGGGAACCGTTGGAGAGGAGATTGGAAATGCAGACAAGAGACATGAGAGGGAAGGGGTAGGATTAATGGAGAGGTAAGTGGTACATGGGCCCCATGGTGAGTGGCATTGAGTTGAGCAGAGGGGTAAATCCAGAAGCTCAAAGGAAAGGAAAAAAACAAAGAGTAGAAGAGAATTTCCCAGAGTTGAAGGCTTCCAAATCAAGCACCACAAAGAATGAAAATGAACATCAAGAACTAAATAATAAATGATGAATAAATGGTAAATAATTTAGAATGTCTAATAATTTATAATATAATAATGTAAGAAGAATGCTTTTTTAATCCTAGATGCTCTCCAAGAAGACAAAAATAAATAATCTCTAAAGGAATAGAGATCAGTTTAATGACAGACTTCTTGCAAGGAATATTAAATGCAAAAATGGAGAAATAACTCTAAGGTTATTTATTAAGAGTTATTTATCAAGGTTAATGTAATTCATCACAGATAAAAATAAATCAAAGGAAAGATGTTGAACCTAAAGTTCTATACCCAGCCCAACTGTCACTCAGATGTGAAAGCAGACCTAAGGTGCTTTCAGGAACTCAGCAGGCTTCCCATCCACAACCCTCTGAACGATGGCCTGGTAATGGACTCCAGATCACAGAAAAAATTAATCCAAAAGAGAGAGAAATAATACCTGTAAGTATGCATAGAAAAATTTACAGGCAACCACAGAACAAAAAAGGAACTAAGTGAACTTTATCAGTGCAACAAGCAGCAGGAATGTGAAACACAAAAAACAATAATACTGTAAATGGAAACTTAAAATAAGGCAGCAGGAATGAATTTGAATATTCCAGGAATTAAATGAACAAACGGAAATTTCTTCATAAAAGTCAAGGGGTCTCAGGTTGGAATAAAAGAACAGAAAGGGATTCAAGGAAGGGAAAATCCTAGCCTCTCTCCCATCAGCCCCCAACATGCCCAGCCCTGGAGAAGGGAGATTTCAAGGCCAGTAAACAGTCTCAGCTCCACGGAAGTGCCAATCAGATAAATATCACTCATTTCAAGTACCAGGAAAGAAGTGGAGAAAGAGGTCCTCTCACGGACGGCTGGGGAGTGAGGGACAAATGGGACCGCACACTGCACAGTCGTTGGCAGGATGCAGTGAGACTGTCAGTATCCATATTCCATGACACAGAGCCTCTGTTCACTAATACACACCCAAGAGAAACTCTCCGGCAGTTATCCAGGACAGAGAGAGACCCAGCCAGTCTGGAAAAACACCTAGTACGTGAAATGTGTCCAGGGATGTGCTTTTCAGCATGCATTGTGGTGGTAGAAAATGGGAAATGAGGTCAGCATTCATCTAGATAGATAGATACCCGGCTGCCCCAGGTTCAACCAACCTTGGATAAGAACGTCCGAAGGGGAGGGTGCTTGGCGTTGCAGTAAAGATGTCACTTGAGATACCTGCACTCCCCACCAGAGAACCTGTGTTCTGGTCCTGGTTCCACTCCCAGTACCAGCTTCTTATTGCACACCCTGGGTGGGGCAGGTGGTGGCTCAAGTACTTGGCTCCCTCTCATCCACGTGGGACATCAGGGTGGAGTGCAGCCTGGCCCAGCTCTGACCATTGCAGGCATTTAGAGTGAACCAGCAGAGGGGAGATCTCCCTGGCTTTAAAATAAATAAAAATTGAGTCTATATTTTTAAAAATTTGTGGAAAAAATTGCACCTGTGGTAAACCTGTGAAGTCTTTTTTTTTTTTCTTGTCACTATTCCCAAGCAGTAGAGTACAACAACAACTTGCAATGCCTTTACAACCCATTAGGTAGTATGAGTAATCTAGAGAAGATTCTCCACTCTATGAGAATGCTGCAGCATTTCACACAAGCATCCGACAGAGTCCTAGAATCAAACCCCCATGGATATCAAGGGACAGCTGTGTAGGCATGAAATGGGAGGTGCAATTATTCACAGAATTCTATAGAGCAGTTCAAAGAACAAGGCGTATGTATACTATTAGAATCGAATTTCAAAAATAATGTGAGTTTAAAATGAAAACTACTGAATGCTACATAAAGTATGGCATCATTTACATAAATTTTAAAAACCCCCAACCCTAACATACACTGTTTAGAAGCAATAATAAGCATGTGTGTAAAATCATAACCAACGAATGGGAGGAGCGCTCACCAAACTCAGCATGGCGTAGGCTTCTGGAAAATTGGAATGAGAAAAGGAGCGTTGGGTAAAAGACCTTTAGCTCACCTTTAGTGATATTTTACTTCTCAACAGAGGGCTGGCATTGTGGCACAGTGGGTTAAGCTGCCTCCTGTGATGCCAGGATCCCGTATCGGAGAACTGGTTCAAGCCCTTGCTACTCCGCTTCCAATTCAGCTCCCTGCTAAAGTACCTCGGAGGGAGGTGGAAGATGGCCCAAGTGCATGGGCCCCTGCCACCATTACAGGGTCCTGGGCTCCTGGCTTCGGTATGGACCATTCCTGGCCGTTTACTGCCATTTGGGGAGTGAACCAGAGGAAAGAAGATTTCTCTCTCTCTCTTTTTCTCTGTAATTCTGCTCTTTCAAATAAATATTTTTAAAAGAAAGAAAGAGGAAGAAACTATCAACAGCAATTCATTCTTAGCTGTGTGAATATTTGTACTTGCTATATCTGTGTACTCCTCTACCTTAAAAAAAAAAAAAAACCCTTAAAGACAAATACTAGGAGGGTAAATTCTAGAGAAAGCAGTTGCAAAGTAGTAACAACCCAAGACAGAACGCCTGCCCCTAAAAAAAGCAAAATACATCAAAAGGGACAAAGAAAGCAGCTTTGCACTGATCCATGAACCCTTGGACGACACAAAATCAGCGACCTTTACACACCTAAGAGATGCTTAAAAATAGACAAAGCCAAAACAGAAGTCAAAAAAAGAAATAGGCAAATCTATGATAAAAATGAGAGACCGTAATACCTCTCACTCAGAAATAATAAATTCAGTGGAAAAAAATAAGTAGAGGTATAGATGGTTAAAAATCATGTCCCGTTAGGTATAAGTAGAGCCCAACACTCGAAAAACTAACACTATCCGTTTCCCCTACACTTACACGAACCATTTGAGGACACAAATAACCAGTCACAGAATAGTTTTTCAACATTCCCCAGATTAAAAACCATATGGACCCCACTCTGATTAACCAGTGGCTGGAATGGAAGAGCTAAGTGAAGAAAAACAGCAGGTGGAGAGAAGTAGGAGACACCGGTGGCATCACCTAACGCGGGGGCCCTGCACCCAGGCCAGGGGACGCTGCGCACAAAGACATCCTCCTCCCAGCCCGACCCTCTGAGCACCCCCTCGGCGCTGGGTGCTGGGGGTGCACAGCTGCGAGCAGGACAGTCCCTGCCCTCAGGGGGTCCACGGCTAGAGGAGGACAAAGGTGCAGGGTACAAAGAAAGGAGCAGGTAGATAGAGAAGAATCCAGAAATTCTGTCTTCATCCCCGCCCGGAGTTCCCAAATCGACCCCGGGAACTGGCCCAGACACTGCTTCCTTGGTGCTTGTGTAAAATCCAGATGCCTTCGGGAGGAAGGCAAAGACTTTCTCAAACTCTGGTTGACGGGAGGGGGGCTTTCTAAGGTGGGGTGATGGGGGAGTGGACGGGGTAGGAGTGGAAGCAGAAGGGAGGAAGTGGGGGAGGGCTGGAGAGGGAGAAAGGAGGTGGGGAGGAGAGGCGGGGGCAGGAAGGAGACACGCAGGCAGGGAGGGAGTTCATTGGCACCCTCACCCTCACTGGAAAGAAACAGGGGCTGGACTGGGCCCCACCCCGCTCCTCTCACTCTGTCTTCCTGTTAGGGAGCAGATTTATTTATTTATTTATTTATTTATTTATTTATATAAAGGGAACAAATTTCATATATACAGTTTTAAGAGCTAAATGATACGTCCCACCCTACCCTCTTTCTCCCTCTCGCACTCCTACCCTCCCTCCTCCTTCTTATTTTTCCTTTAATTTTTACAATGGTATATTTCCAATTTACCATACATTCATAAAAGAATTGCATGTGCAATTGGCTAACAATTTTGGTTCTGTTCTCAGAGTCTCCTGTGTCTGAGGTAGTCAACAATCTCAAACATCTCACTGTGTTCTAAGATTCTGAGGAAGATCCAACTGGAAGAGCGAGGCTTTGTGGCCCCAGAAAGGACACTGGACAATTTCTGGTGTTAAAAAAAATGCAGGGGCCGGCACCGTGGCTTACTTGGTTAACCCTCCGCCTGCGGCCCCAGCATCCCATATGGGTACCAGGTTCTAGTCCCGGTTGCTCCTCTTCCAGTCCAGCTCTCTGCTGTGGCCTGGGAGGGCAGTGGAGGATGGCCCAGGTGCTTGGGCCCCTGCACCCACATGGGAGACCAGGAGGAAGCACCTGGCTCCTGGCTTCGGCTCGGCGCAGTGCCGGCCGTAGCGGCCATTTGGAGGGTAAACCAACAGAAGGAAGACCTTTCTCTCTGTCTCTCTCTCACTGTCTATAACTCTATCTGTCAAATAAAAAATTTTTTTAAAAAAATGCAGCCCATCTCCTCACTTCCATGAGCATCCATAGTAGAGTTTGCTGACAACCCACGGGAGCCCCTGGCCTGATGCCTGGCTCCTCACGTGGATCTTGCACCCAGGAGACAAGTAGAGGAAGGCACAAAGCCCAGACTCAGGAAGCATGACAGCCTCTGTCATGGCCAAGGATGTGGCTGCGACCTAGAATGCCCCAGCTCCCAAGAGGTCTGTGCACTAAGACCCTTGGCCCCCGAGACTTAGGTCCTGGGTCAGAGACATGCACTTGTGGAAGGACCAAGCAGTCCAGCTGATCTTGGGTGAGGGGTGGTGCTTGGCTCATACGACCCACAGTGACCCTGGGAGGACTTCCCCAGGACAGCTCAGCCTCTAGGTCCGTGGGACATCAAGATCTTGGAAGGAAACAATGGGTGAAACTGGAGCAGATGCTAATGGAGTTGTGGGTCTTTAAGTGTTTCTCCATGGTCATGTTTTTTTGATATGGACTCACATGCTTTGATAAGGAACAGCCCCAGGAGGCATGGGGCAATGAACTCATCTTGATCTCCAGCTGCCTTTTCCAAAGAACTTTTATTTTCTTGTAGCAAAGCAGTGTTACAAGCCTTCAGCTAAGAGGGTTCTCTTCTAATGGAGCGAGCTATCTTATCGTAGACAAGATCCACCTATCTAATTTGAGGGAAGCTTGGTAAGCAGAGAACAGCTTCAATGGCAATAAAGTTACGGGAGAAACTGATTAAAGTCATACAGATGTGCAGTTCCAGACCAAAGTTTAAAACAGAAAAGAAAAGAGAAAACACAGCTCCTCTTGAAATGAAACCAAATGATCGCCTGGATCTTAAAGTGTAGTGATATTGTTCCAATTTTTCCTTTATCAGACAAAAGAAAAGGTCTTCGCACGTTGCCTTTTGACACAGAGCTAATTTAAAGAAGATTTGGGGAGTACGGTGCAGGATCAGATGCCTTTGCAAATTCCTTGCTGTTTTCATTTGAAATCTCTCATTTATGCTCAAGTTTCCAATTGGAATCTTAATGACTTTTTCTTTAAGGGAAGTTGGCAAGCTGGGTTGGTTTAAATACAAATCTCCCAAAGGTAAAAGATCAGACATCGTTATAAAAATAGAAAATATTCCCATCGTCCTTTCGAGAAGTTTTCTCCGAGAAGACGTGAGGATGTTTCTGAACAGCAGATGCGTTTTGGTAAAACAAAGTCGAGAAAAATATGTGAAACTCTTGACGTTGGAACTACTTCCTGAGTTGTGTCAAGTTTTGTGGCTGCCCAAGGTAACTGAGACCGTTCTATTTGTTAGTCAACTCCTCGGAAAATTCTCCAGCAGCATGAATGAAAACACACCCAGTCTGCTGTCTGATGAGTCTCCCTCCGACGCTGGGCAAATGCTTAGCTGTCTGGGCTTCGGTATCCCATCTGCCCAAACGGGAGGCTGCCCTCCCTAATATTTAAGGGCTCTTCAAGCAAGAATGTTTTCCAAGTTTATGGCTTATTCATATAAAATGGGCTTTGCATTTAGCTGGTAGGGAACTTTAAAAAAAAAAAAAACCCTAGCAAAAATATCAGATTGCTGAATAATTTCTCAAATCAGACATGGATCATCCAGTGCAATCAAGGAACGACCCATTTTCCACAAGCAACCCAAGTTGACCTGAAGCGAACTGTTTTCCTGCCTCTGTCCCACCCAGCCTGAGACAGGCCCAATGCAAAGATCTGATTATGTCGGGGTGGGGTGGGGGGACTATCTAGAGATGTCTTTCTATAATGAAAGCAAGCTAAGAATGGCTTGCTCGTGGGAGCTCAGTGCACGACCGTATCTTTGCCGTGGGAGCATCTGGAGCCCCCTTTACTCCCGAGGGCCACCTGAGCAGTGGGACCTCCCCAGAAAGCCTCTCGGGTGTAGGATTGTGGGAGTCCAGGTCCGGTATCAGGGCCTGACAAAGGCAGGGGAACTACAATGAATGCATGAGATCGTGGGATCGGCCAACCTCGCCTGGCCCTTGGGGGCTGCCTCAACGTGTATTGCTCAGGGGTGGGAAGTTGGTAAGAATTTAGGGAGCTGGCCAGGAGAAGCTATTGAAGCAGAAACTGATAGATCGATTGATTGACTAATGTGTTTGTTTACTTAGATGAACTTGGGGTAGCTTGAGTGGGGGACGTGAATGGGGATATGGGGAAGTCTCCCCCAACTCACCCCGATGGCACCCTGGGTGGGGTCTGAGGACCTCACAGTGTGCACCATCTAGAAGTCTCCAGGACAGAGGTGGGGTGGGGACCAGGGCAGCATGCTTCTTTCGAGGGGGTGGGTGGAGGGGCAGTGCTCAGAACCCGGGCTTGGGAGGTGGACAGGGCTGAGTTTTTCTCCTGGGGGTGGGGGTGGCACTGAAGAACCTCGGGACACTCACAGACCACTTAATCTCTCATCTGCAGAGAAGGGAGAATCCTACCTGCTTCACAAACCTCCATAAATGCCCAAGCCAAGCAGCATGGCTTCACCGCTTTGTTCCGTGACCTGTTTTACACAGGCGCCTTGAGGTCCTCCTGGCTGGCTCTGTTCCCCACCCCCTCCTCCCCTCTACAAACACAAGGAACACATTTTCTTTGTCCTCCCAAAGCAGTGGAACAAGTCCGAGCGGGTGACCTCTGACCTTACCCCCCAGTGGAGACGGGGTCCTCTCACACACACGGAGGCCCCGTGTGCAGGAGCAGGGGACAGTCAGTGCCGGCTGCAGGGGTCTGGGGCAAATGTTAGGGCAGAACAGACAGGACCTCAAATCGGTTTTGCCAGTCGGACACCGAGGATCCTTGAGTCTTGACAAAATCGCCCTTTGTGGCCCCTGCTGCCAGTGGCTGGGGTTGGGAGTGTCAGGTTAAATTTCCTGACCTGCCTGTCCCCCGCTTGACTGGGGCCATTGCTCATTCAGAGCCCAAGTCCCACCAAGGCATCGCGGATGCGGCTGTGTGCGTGCAGACACTGGTGCGTGTGTGCACGTGGAGAGGACAAACACAACAGCTTCTCTAGTCAAGGTTAGCTTCAACCTGTTAGCCAGGAGCAGGGCTGCAGCCAAGGGCACCTGAAACACATTCGCACCCACTGATTATTTGAAAATGGAAGCATACCGGCTTCAACTATGAGAAATACCTCGCTGAAATAAAACTTAGCAAAAATCTCAATTTAAAAAAAATCCCCCGCTAAACCAGCCAAATGGGAATATTAAAACCCAGAAAGTATGGAAAAATACTGAACTGGGATGTATATGATGCATTTAGAATATATCCATATAATGTCAATGTCAAGGGAGGATGTTTTTGCTACAATGTTAATGTTTTAACATTCAAATCGATACTCACAAGATCTCTCTCAGGAGCAGTACTTTCATTTTGTGAGAAAAACCTTGTGAAGACACAGTGCCAGCTGACTGCACAGGAATATAGGATGGATGTAACAGCCTCAGATATATCCACATGCAAGGAGGAACTTGGGACCCAAAATACGATCACAGTGCCCAGGAAAACTATTGAACTTGAATCTGCAATGCCTATTCCCTCCAGCCTGCTGGCATTACGTGGCGGCAAACGCGTTTTTCCCAGAAACCCTGCTCGTTTTAGGGAAAATTCACTGCTTTGTAACCTGGCCCAGTGCGAGATAACAGTACACCTAGGTCTCCACATGTGCGGCGAGGAAGATTGAGAACGAGACCCTCATTCCTGGTGCCGCTCTTGATGCTGGAAACGTATCAGCTAGCAAGCGTTACTAGCTATCTTGGAGTTGACAAGAAGGCGGGATTAAGTTTCTTTAAGGCAATTACACTTGTGATGACCTCTCTGCATATAAAACATGTTAGCTAATGGGGGTGCAGGGGGGCAAGCTGAAGTGTTTGATCAGGAAATCCTGCGTGAGCATATTGGATGGAAATTTGATTAGTAGCCTTGGTGACGGGTGATCAGATCCTTCGGGTCTGCACAATCAGATCTGGCAGCACTTGCGTTCTTGCCTCTTTGAAGGAGACGAACATTTGTACAGAATCAAGACAGTGCTGGGTCCTTGATTTTTTTTTCCTAGGTCCTTTTCTTTAAGTTATTGCAGACTAAAGTCAGAGAAGTACCTTTATTTGCTTTCAACAATATGTTTGCAGTTACCTTAATGTTGAAAAACGAAATAGAGATCAGCTTTTCCCTGAGAACTGGAGGGGCAGAGGACGCAGGATCCAAAAAAGACAACAGAGCCAGAAGGGACCTTGGAGGATGTCGCCCGGAGGCTGATGGTGGAAGCCGTCACTCCGAGGACACTGGTCACACTTGCAGGGGCTCGGAAGGACCCCACTTTACAGATAGGGACATTGATGGTGGAGTGAGGTTCCCACGGCAACACGGCCAGGATCTGAGACTGGCAGGCCGTCTCCTGACCGCTGCACACTGTGCATGCTCCTGCCTCCCCCATGGCCCAAGGGGACAAGTGAGTGCCAGAGAGAAGAGATGACTCTCCCACAGTGAAGCAGGCGTGACAAAGCCACAGTCCCCGGCACTCTTCACCCACACCTCTTGTCCTGTGCCTGGAGCTGCACCGCCTCTACCTCTACGCTGGGTGCAATTTTTATGGGGCCCTTAGAAATGGATATAATTTCCATTTTACAGGCAAGAGACGCTGTGAGTGTGCAGAGGTGAAAGGCAACGTGGCTGTGGCCACTCCGCAAGAACTGAAAATGGGCTCTGAGCTCCCGTCTATCTCATGGAAGGAAAGACTAACCCCAGCAATGGGTGGGGGCCAAACGGGAGTTAAAGCAGTGGATTTGCATAGTATGGATTTGTAAACACATTTGTTTAGCAAGAGGAACTGGGGCTAATTCCATAGTTGGCAGATTTAGTTAAATCAGCGGGTATTTATTTATTTTTATTTTTTTTGTGCTTGATCTCCAATCAGCAAAGTGAGGCTGGTCATTAGCAAGCAGTCATGGTCAGACGTAGCCTTTAAAAGATGCACTGTTTTTAAAAAGAGAGAGAGATGTTAAGATAGACACAGTGATATGCGCACAGCACACACACACACACACACACACACACGACCCGTCAAGTCTCCATGCCACTCCCCTTCTTTCACATGGCTGTAAGGTCCCCGGTCCCCCTTTTCCGTGTGAACCATAACACACACGTGCGTTTATACAGGGAATGAACCAAAACAATCCTGAAATCTCTCACCAGGAGTGATCAAGGTAGGCTCTGGCATCAGATTTGACCCCGAGTCACAGAAAAGTCAATTAATTGTGATGGCCATAATGGATCGATTATTCTGGGCAATCCACGACATGACTTCAGCCCCGCAGCCTGACAAGGAGATGCACATCAAATACAGCAACCCTTTCAGAGGCAGCACCCGCGGGGCCAGGGCGGGGGGACCCAGCCGCCCACCGACCCACCGACTCGCCTCTGGCAGTGTGGCTGTGACACGCGGGGAGGCTCCTCGGCCCCTCCCTCAGACAGGAAGCTGGACCCTGTCTTTGGAAAACACTTTGCTTCTTGAAGGTCGAAATCACAGCAGCGGAGTGTATTTTAAAATACAGCCTCAGCTGAAGTTCAAACAGCAACTTACATGTTTTGCAAGGGGACGGGTCACACATGTACATACGTGTTAATCTATGTCCAAACGAATTCGTTTTCCAGAAGTTTCCATACTTCCCTTTCCTTTGAAAATTTTCACCCATTATGAAAAATCATTCACAGAGGAGCAGAAGACACAAAGCTTTCCTAGTCCAACCACCCAGCGGGAACCATGAACAATGTGCTTTATTCCAGACATTTCAGCCTAATATATAATTATAATCATTGACATAATAAAAGCTGCTGCACTGACTCTTTAAAAGGCATAGTTGATTTTTTTTTCTAACACTAATAAAAACCCTTAGAGAATGTTCTGGATAAGCAAACAGAATAGTAGGAGAACGAGAGTCCTTGCAGCCTACCCCTCAGCAGGAAATCTTGTTCCTGGGCATCTTCTATGCCCAGCTTCCCTCCCCAGCCTTCGGTGGTCCCTGGCTCCAGTACTCTAATGTCCTGATTCTGTGATTGGGGACAGGGGACAACACGGCTACCCTTCCATGAATGCACCGTCCTATGGGCCGTTCATCTTCTTGGCTACTTTGTGTCAAAATATCCCTATTTGTTTCCGGTCCTCTGCCCGCCGTGCCCCGCTGTGTCCCATTCTCCGTCCTATGGTCCTGATTATAGCAGATGATTATTGAATGACCAAATGGGGAGGGCAGACCCCATGCACGCGGGAGGCCCGGCCTCTCTCTTACAAAATGGGACTCCTTTTTTTTTTTTTTTTTTAACACCATCCAATGATGTCACCCATTTGCGGTTTCTCTGGGACTTTATTAAAATGTTTGTGACGGAGCCAATGTAAACCATCCTAAATCCAACACAGAGCTGAAAGGACTGATTTTAGGGAATGCGAAGATATGGATCATTGGGCCTGTCGAAGCCCCATCTTGAGCCAATTATTGGTGTCATCTTGAGCCAATTTAATCAATCCAAGAGGGACTGGGGGTGGAAGGGGGCGCGGGCGGGGGTTGCGAGCATTGGTCAAACGTGCTGGCTCAGATGCTGGTGTCATGAAAGCTACGGAGTCCCGGCTCCCTGGAATCCAGCCGCTGCTCCATCTCTGGGTACCCCACCTCGTGCCAGCAGCAGCCACCTAATCCAGTACATTTGCCATGGCTGGGCAGCACTGGCCTACAGGGTCTGAGTGGTCACTTCCCCTTTAGGAGACAATGGCAGGGAGGCAGACCCCCAGGCCACATAGGGGGACCCGGGGAACAGCCCTCCGGCTCTCCTCCCAAACAGGCTGCACCCAGACAGTCAAGAGCGGTGTGAGCACGGTGGGGGGAAGCAGAACGCAGCCCGCAGTGTTTGTTTACTGAGCGGCTTTCCTGTCTCTTTTTAAATCAAGCCTGCAGCAGCGCGAATCACAAAGTGTAGGTTTGTACTCACTTTATAAAGAGCCGCTAGGCAGTACCGACCCAGAGTCGCCACCACGGCACGTGCACGGCCACATCGCGGGCTAACATGACAGCAGCAGCTTTGATTTTCATACGCTGCCTCTGCTGGGTCACGGAAGCACACGGAAGATGCACGGAAAACCACATATATGTGCTTATATATGGTTGAAATATATATGTCAAAGCTACCAAAAATGGCTGATTGGTGTCCCACATTTATCCACATATTTATGTCTATTTCTCCATGCTCCAAACAGGAAGCAGTACCCAGGCTCCAGGTATTGAATTGGCTGCCTCACCCCCGTCCTTTGCACATGGGAATGAAGGGCTCCCCCTTCTCTCCCACCCCCCTTCCCATTTTTTTGTGATACCAAAAGGGTCGAGGCTGCTGTGTGGTATCAGCACTTGGTGCGTCTGAATGAATAACATCCATGAAAATGCTCGCACACCTCCCCAGAACTGGCTATTTGTCTTGGCTGTAGCACCCCGCAGCCGGCGAGGTTTGGACTCCGTGAGCCCTGCCGTGAACCGGGTCCCAGGGCATTGCGACCACACGAGGCCACGGAGTGGAATGAGGGCCCAGAACACAGTTGTTTTCAACCCCAGGAAATTGAAGAGAAAGGCCCTCTTGAGTTTTGGAATGCGCGCCTGCTGTCGGTTCACGAAAGAGGTATCCAAAATCTGAAGCCAGGAGCGAAAGAACACGAGGCTGACAACCGCCCTGATGTTCCCAAGTTTAATCACGTTAAAGAGCCCTGCCTCCCCCTTCCCTGATTGATTTTCAGAAAACAATGGATGCGGAATTCCTCCCCACCCCTCTTCTGCCATCTGAAGATTGTTTTGATTGAAGCTGACTTCCCTTCTCTTTTACCCGGGTCCCCAACACTTTGATTCCTGAACTTGTAATTTCTGTAAAGCTAACGGACTTCTGGCAGAATCCAGGAGCTTCTTTCTCCGAGCATGATCCAAACAAATCCACAGCGTGCTTTCTCGTCCTGGCAACTTCCGAGGAAAGGGGTAGGGGAGGCAAACTCGGGGCTGGGCTGGCGTGCTCCTCTCCAAGAGTCAGCATCTGTTTAGAAGCCAGGCTAATCCTACCTTTCAATTACAGAAGGAAGCGGGATTTTAAACCCAAGACTCTAGGTGGATCCTCGGAGTGCGAGGATCAAACGATCGGTTGCTTTCAACAAGCACACGCTACCGCCTGCCTCGGGGCGGAGGCCAGCCAGGGCTGCTGGGTTTATAAACAACGCCCAGCTATTTATTGGAGCTGCCCACCCGAATCCAAACCTTCCTCTCTTCAATGGCGGCCTATTTAGCGCACTTTTAACCGGGGTTCTGCAGCCCTGCTGGGGTCTGCAATTTATTACTTGCTGCAAGAGCTCAGACCCGGAGTTTAAATGTCCCCAGTTGAAAGTTTATACCAGGCAGGACAGAAAATTATTCTCTCTGCCTAGGTTGAAGCACATTACTCCTTTATTGAATTAATTATGATAAGGATCATAACTTTAAACGAGGGGTGAGGTGCTGGCTTTCCGCTGGGATTGCTTGGAGCCATTTTCATCCAAGCATTTTTGTGGAGTTATTGAGTCTGGCAGGTCTGAACTTTGGAGAGGAGTAACTTTCTCCAGAACTTGAAAGGGGTTGGACATTGATCCAGGCAAAGCTGTACCAGATTCCATGACTTGAGACAGGGAAATTCGCACTGCATGTGAACAAATAGCTGCGGGACCGGATGAAAGACGGCTTAGCAGCTCCTCACGCGGCTTCGAGCGTGGCCTTTCCCTGGCAGACCTGCCCCGGAGAGGGCAAGGGACAACCCAGGCCAGAGAGGCCCCCAGCGAGCCCACCCTAGCCTTCCGAGTCCAGCCTGGGCTGGCTGCAGGGTTGTGCGAGCCACGTGCTGGATCCTGATACTCAGGGATCACGGGCGATTGGGGGGTCAATGTAGGGGGAGGCGCAAAGGACACTGGGTTCAAGGTCAAAAGATTGGGTCCAAAGTCTGGTTCTGCCACCTAGAAGTGTGTGTGTGTGTGTGTGTGTGTGTGCACACGTGTATGTATGATACATACACACATATAACATATGTATTATGTGTAACAGAAATATTGCACACTGGGGAGACCCAACTCTGCAGATGCTCCTTGCAGACTGGCCTTTGTAGAGAACCTTCCGGAAGCTTGCAGTCAGCTCTGGGTTACTTGCAATTCCTAACCCTAAGGCCAGTGTTATGTAAACAGTCCTTACACTTGTTTGGTTCGGGGAATAATGACAAGGAAAAAATCTGTATGAGATTGGTACAGACCCCATTTTCTTTCTGAATGTCTCTGAACTGCGAGGGGCTCAGTCTGCCGACCCAGAGGACGGACTGTTTCTATGTGTACACCTGGCACTGGTCGGGCTGGGTGAAAGGTAGCCACCATTCCCGCTGTCATCGTTATCAACAAAATGAAAAAGCTAAGCCAGACCGGTATCTTCTATCTCTTTGAGTTAAAATCTCCCCAGCTCCTCCCCAGGTGACCAGGCAACGCGGGTCTCTGGCTGCAGGCCCAGGCCTCCCCGCAGCCAGCTGGACGGAACTCAAGGCCGCCTCCGTCACTCCCCCCACCGGCTCCCTGGGGCCAAGGGCTTTGCTGTACAGCCTCCCCAGTGCGACGGCCATGCACGGATGCCTCCCAGGCCAGCCCTGCCCAGCCTGGATCCTGGCAGCCCCCTGATGGCGGGACTGGCCAGGGAAAAGCATTACCAGTAGGCCCTTTGTCCTCGGGCAGGGCTGGCCATGTCCAGCTGACCCACAGCTCAGGTGAGGGAGACCTTGTGGCTGGGTGTCCACACCAGGATCAACGGCCTGTGACAGGGCAAAGGAGTCCTTTGGTGGACTCACCAGGGCCTGCCCAGGCCCCTGGGCAGTCAGGCTGCCCCTCCTCGGACCACCCAGCACAGAGGCGGCTGCAGCTGTCCCAGCGGAGCCCACCTTCCTTGGCCAGCCCTGGAGCTGCCACGCCCAGCTTCCAGCCACAAACCAGATGAGACGTTGTTTTCTGTTCTGCTTCCCTGTTTCCCCAAGTGGTGACCGTGGGGGAAAGCCACGGTGTCAGTGGTCTCTTGGGACATAAAGGGGGACCCTGAGGAGGCCCCAGGCACCCAAGCTCCTGGCACTCCTCAGCCCAGGCCCTGGGTGCACAGACTACAGCCACAGCACCGTGCTCACCCTCAACCCAGCACGGCCTCTGATGCTCTACGGCTGGCGGGCTGCTCGCCGGCCCCCACGTGGTCAGCGATCCCAGGGCACCAGGTCCCTGCTCAGGGGCTCACGTCGCCGATGGCGTCTGAGCCTCACCCCCTGGTTACAGCAGGGCTGCCGTTAGTGTTGGGAGATGAGGAGACTGAGCACAAAGGATTTAAGCACTCTGCTCAAGTGCACGTTCCTGAAAAGCAGCCCTGCCCGGATCTGAACCCGAGCAACTGCAGACTGCCTTGGCCACCAGGATTTCGTGGACAGAGCAGGGATGGGCTGCTTTAGGGCCCACCTTTAGGGGCAGGCATGTGGCTTGGAGGTGAAGCCGCCCCCCGGGCCCACAGCAGAGAGCCTGGCCTCAACACCCGGTGCCTGCTCCTGCTAATGGCAGATCCCGCGAGACAGCAGCCGTGACTCCAGTGGTCACATTCCTGGCCCCCGTGTGGGAGACCTGTGTTGAGTTCCCAGCTCGTGGCTTTGGTAGGTATTTGTGGGAGGAACCCAAAAGAGAAGAGTGCACGCTCCCTTTTTTTTTCTCTCTCTCTCTCTGCCTCTCAAATGAAAAATACAAGACTGCACTTTAAATTCTAAAAACATCTGCCTTGGCCAGTGTCTACTTGTCACTCTGCAAGTGTCCTCAGTGATTGAATTCCCAGACTCAGGCTTGCTCTGGGGCCACAGAGCAACAGATGCGACCTCAAGTCCACGGTTTCTCCCCGCGTGTGTGGCAACAGTCCGCCTGCCGCCAAGGCCTCCGTGTGTCCCCACCACAGCGTCTGGCATGCCCTGCAACACGCTGCCTCCCATTCTTAACCTCTCGCCGCAGCCTCAGCAGCTCAGGGCCTGGCCTTGGGCCTCCAGCACCCTCAGATAAGCTTGGCTCAGAGGCCAGAGCTCGGCACCCAGGGGCTCACACCGTCAGGGTCCAGGAAGGGAGTGCACACTGTGGAGAGGTTTTACTTCTGCTTTCCACAGGCTGTTCAGCTCCAAGACGTGCCCACAGCCCAGGCCCCAGGCCCCAGGAAGCTAGTCAAGCTGGGCCCCAGGGCTCCCTCCCTCAGCTGGCAAGCCCATCCAACAGGCACCCCAAGGCTCTCCCCAGGCAGGACACCCACTAGGAGACAACGGCTCTTCTGCCTTCTGTTCTCCCTGCCCCGTGCCCTACCTGTGCAGCCCACGGGGTCTGGGCTATTGGAGCTCCCTGTGCAGGGGGTGGTCTGCTGCCTTCATCTGTAGAAAAGAGGGAGCCACAGCTGGCAGCAGGGCAAGGGCTGGGCGCCGGGACGGCAAGCAGGAGCCGAGCCAGGTGGCCGGGCAGCAGCCTGCCCCGTGATCCCTCACTCTCTCGGAGCCAGGCCTTGGGTCCTGGGGGTCAGCCCAGGCCATGTGTCTATGCCAGGCGGGGCCCCTCCTCCCCACGGTGTTAGCCAGCCATGAGTGCGGGGTGAATATTGGGTTTCCCAGCTTCCTGAAGTGTGGGGCAGACAAGACTGCTATGCCCCAGAGAGGATGCAGGCTGCAAACCCGAGTGTCTTCCAAAAGCCTTGGGAGCTGCAGGAAATGTGACAGAGCAGGAGCATGACTAATTCTGAACAGGCTGGCCTGCCATCTTTCAGCATCCATCTTCATCCAGAGGTCCAAGGTCTTCAAAGAAAGACATGTCCACTTATTCACACTAAAGTGTGAATGACTGAACGGTCCTCACGCATCACACCTCATAGAAGTTTTTCACAGAAAACCTAAGCAGACGTTCTCATGGCAACTCTCCAGTCATTGCTTTCCCAGCCTGCAAATGTGTGCACACACATACACACACACACAGAGGCAGGTGCAGTATCTACAGCTCAGCGAAGCCTTCCCCCTGCTTTGTCTCCCTAGTTATCATAACTGTGTCCTTCAAAACCCAGCCTACGTGTCACCTCCTCCAAGAAGTTCTCCCTCCCTGCATCTGCCTGCGCTGCATTAGTAGTTGCCCCCTTGTGTGTCCCCTCCTCCAGGGCTGCCGCCATCGCCTGGACCCCCTCTCCCCCTGGAGCATCAGCTCCCAGAAGGCAGGGCCCAGGTCCCTAACGCCCAGCACAAGGCTTGGCACAGAGTAGCGCTGAGGGGAGCATTGGTTGAATGACTGAGCGGCAGTCTGTTTCCTAAGTCAGGAGGTCAGGAGCACGCAGAGGTAGACCCACGCACAGGACGGCGGGAGGGGGGCACGACTGCACAGGGGACCAGAGACACACCCACCCAGGAGACGGCGGGCGCCGCCCTCCTGCCAAAAGGCACTCATCGATTTCCCCGGAACCATCCTGCCCGCCGCTGGGGGAGCAAGACGCAAACAGGATCCAGACCTCCCAGGGCTGCCAGAGACCCAGCGCCTCCCAGGGCCCTGGGAGACAGAGAACCGTGCAATGAATAAAGAAGCTTGGGCTTCTGGGTGCGGCCGCCGCGACCCCTGCTGCCCCCTCTCACAGTGCCCCCGGAGACCCTGCGGCTATAACACCTGCCCTTCAGGCCAGCACGCCCGCTACGCCCTCCCTCTGTCCTTGCGCCTGGATAAACAGCTCCTTCCCTCTGCCCTGCCCCACAGGAGCGGCCCAGGATGTACTTGCCACAGGCCCCGCGTGGGCAGGGGACGCACTGGCTCTGAGGTGTCCCGCTTGGGCTCCACCCACTCTTAGGACCTGGGTGACCTTGAGCAAGAGATGGGACCACTCTGGGCCTCCACTTTCCTCATCTGCAGAATGGTAAAATAATGTTTCTCATTTCATAGGTGACTTCTACCCAAAGAACTGCTACTAGTGTCCAGCCATTGTAAGCACCCTCGACAGACACCAGCCATTGTGACCGTGTGCCCGCACATGCAGAAGTCCACACTGCTGGCTGGCCAGGTCCCCACTGGTAATTCTCAGCCCAGGGCTACAAAATTCCTTTCCCCGATGCTCTTATAACCTCAAGTGCCCTGAAAGTAGGCAATGGTTAGGATGAACCATCACCTATTCATTCAACAAACATTTAATGAGTACCTACAACATGCCAGGCCCCGGGAGGAAGCACAGATAGAGACTCAGCCCTCCCCCGAGGGGCAGCGCACGGCCAGGTTGGGGCAGTGATGGTGGCCTGTGAGAAGTGTCCTGTTGAAGTCAGAGGGCTGGGGAGGGTGGGATAATCTGGCTCAGGAAATCAGCGAAGGCTTGTTGTAGGAGAGAGAGCTGAACATGAAGGTTGAGTTCAAGGTGGCCCTGGGGGGGTGGGGAGGGGTGAGGAGGACAGACCTAGGCTGGCTTGGTCCAAGTTCACGCTGACCATACGCACCACGAACAAGCACCACGGTAGAGCATCTTCTCCGTGGTAGGTCTGTACGGTCTCCCCAAAGCCCGCCGAGCAGGGGCACAGCCTCCGCTTTGGACTGTGCTCCTGGCTGTACCCTCAGCGCCTGCCACAGTGCCAGGCACTGAGGTGGTGCCCGGCGATCGCTCAGAATCTGTAAAGAGCGAGCATCATTCTGAGGCCAGCCCTAAACTGTCCCCCAGTGGACATGGCTTGCAGCGGACCGGAGCCCGCGGGACTGGACAGGGCTCTGTCTGGCGTCGGGTTGGGACGCTCCCCAGAACCCACCTGCCTGCTCCCTGGTCAGGCCAAGGTCAGCACTCAAGATCCCCGTCAGTGAGTACGGCCGGCAGGGGCCGCAGCAGACCCGTGTCTGAGAAGGACCAGGGCACAGAGCCTCGGGCCAGCCTGGTGGGCTCAGCCTGCGGGGCTGGCCAGCAGGGTGCCCGCCCCACCCCAGGGCTGCTGGCTCAGGCAGCTCGTGTTTACATTTCTCCAGCAATCTGGAGGCTGCAGCCTCCAGTTATCTCCCCTCTGCCGTGTCAGCCCGCCCCGAGCTGCGCTTCCAGCCCCAGCACTCCCTGCGAGCCCAAGGCAGTCGCAGCTGGGGTCTGATAAAGCCAGCTCTGCCCCTGGGTTCCCGAGGAGGGGAAGGGGAGGCTGCTCCCGCCCCCCAGCCCAGGCTGCAGCCCAGCCTTCCAGCCGCGGCCTCTACGCCAGGCCTGGGAACCCAGGGGCTACGCGGGGACCTCCAGCCCAGCGTAGCCCTGGTTGCCTCTCAGAGCCATGGCCATGCCTAGCCACGGGACCTGGGGGTGGCGCCTTCCTGACCCCAGACCCCCACACTGCAGTCCAGTGTGACTCCCCGGGGAGTAGAGAAGGGCGGGGCCTCCCTCCCACTCATGGCCATCCCCATGGCCTCTGTGAAGGTACTTGCTGTGCACCTCCGGGCCAGTTCCTCCTCTCTCTGGGCCTCGGTTACTTTGTCTGTACATAGTGGGCCTAGTGTGCATAGCGTTGGTGGCAAGCAGGGGTTTGCTTTGTGTGCACCCCGAGGGCAAAGGCCAGATCCCTCTCTTAACTGTCTGCTTCACGGCCAGCACAACGCCCAGTACCCTGAGTGCTCGGGGGTGTTTGTTGACTGACTGAATGATGGAGGTCTGTTCCACTCCCCTACCAGGAATGACCTCCTTTTCTAAGCCCACAGGTCCTCAGGGGCCCTACCACTCCTGACACCCATCTCAGTGTCCCCCTGGCCAGCCCGACTCCAGCCCACATCCTCATCTATAGCTGGGCCTCTGCCCATCGCTCTGTCTGTGTGGTGTCCCAGGGACAGTCCCCGGGTGCACTGCAGGGGCTCTATCCGCACCGGCCATCAGCGCTGCTACCATAGTGCCAGGCACACTCCCTGTACCAAGGTCGTCACAATGACCGGAAAAGGGACAGCTCGCTTGGCTGTTTTTTTTTTTTTTTTAAGATTTATTTTATTTATTTGAAAGACAGAGTTACAGAGAGAGGTAGAGGCAGAGAGAGAGAGAGAGGTCTTCCATCTGCTGGTTCACTCCCCAATTGGCCACAATGGCTGGAGCTGCACTGATCTGAAGCCAGGAGCCAGGAGCTCCTTCCAGGTCTCCCACACAGTGCAAGGGCCCAAGGACTTGGGCCATCTTCCACTGCTTTCCCAGGCCATAGCAGAGAGCTGGATTGGAAGAGGAGCAGCAGGACTAGAACTAGCGCCCAGATGGGATGCCAGTGCTTCAGGCCAGGGCATTAACCCACTGCGCCACAGCACCGCCCCCTCGCTTGCTTTTCTAGAAGGGTTCTAGGGAGGGCCAGCCCCAGGGAATGCATCAGTGGGGGGGGGGAGCAGGTGTGAAGAGTTTAGGGCGGGCATCCCAGCAGGGGAGCAGCGTCCTGAGGCCAAGGGCCAGCTCTGAGAGAAACTGAGGGGGCGGATATGGGCCAGCGGCCAGCCGGGAGGCTCCGGCCGTCCTGACCCAGGGCTACGCTGCAGGCTCCTGTACTCACCATCACTGGATGAAGGTCATGGGCTGCTTGGTGCACCCTGCTGGCTGCACTGGGCACAGAGGGAGAGGTCCCTGTAAAGGGGTCGGCACGGGGCTGAGCCACACAGCACTAATGCAGCAGGAAGCCGCACTGGGCCTGGAACTGGGCACCACGTCTGAGGGTTCTGCAAAGGGCTCGGAGAAGCTGATGGAAGCATCAGCTGGCGCAGTGGCGCAGAGGGGTAAGCCACCACCTGTGACACCAGCATCCCACATGAGCGCCGGTTCGAGTCCCAGCTGCTCCACTTCCAATCCAGCTCCCTGCTGTGGCCTGGGAAAGCAGTGGAAGATGGCCCAAGTGCCTGGGCCCTTGCACCTACGTGGAGACCTGGAAGAAGCTCCTGGCTCCTGGCTTTGGATTGGCCCAGCTCTCGCCATTGTGGCCATCTGGAGAGTGAACCATCAGATGGAAGACCTCTCTCTCCCTACCCTTCCCTCCCTCTCCATCACTCTGCCTTTCAGTCAAATAAATAAAATCAGTCTTCTTTCCAAAAGGCAGTGGGCTGAATGGTAGGCTGGGGAACAGCCAGCAATGAACTCCTACTCATACTTCAAAGCCCTGCTGAGGACTTCCACACCTGGCACTATGGTGGGTTAGGGATTCTTTCGAAAATAGAAACAAAACTCCCAGATCCCGGATGAAATACATGGAACATCTTTGTGAATGCAGTAGCACAAGGACTGTCCGGGGGCAGAGCTGGAGGAGACCCGGGCCTCCAGTGTGGAGGTCGCACTGGGACAGCCCTGAGGCCTGTGCTGATCCTGGGGCACCCGGGCACCACAGTAGACAAGGCCCTGGGCAGTGCCCGATGGGCTCCCTCGCTTCACCTCCTTACACCACCTAGAAGCTGGGGCCCGTGAAGGGCCATCCCGTCAGTGATGGAATAGTCTAGAACAAAGATCCCCACCAGCAAAGGCGACAAGATAACGCAGCCATTTTGGGCTCGGAGTCAAGTGGGGAAACGGGAAAACAGGAATGAAAACTCCACTGACAATTCACAGCCACAGTGCTGCCCCGGGCCGCGCCAGGTTCAGGTTCCCACCGCCTGCTGCAGCCAGGAACCCCCGAGGCCCGGGAGGAAGGCAGCCCCAGGCTGGCGGAGCTGCGCGCCATCTCCTGGAGGCACAGGCAGGCTGCCCACGCAGGAGCACCTGCCACCCTCGTCTCTGAGGTCCCCGACAGACTCAGATGGAGTGGCTCAGGGACCGTGGCTGCCGGTCAAGCTGCCCAGGGCCTGTGTCAGAGCGCCTGGGTTCCATTCTCAGTGCTGGCTCCTAACTCCCACTTCGTGCCGATGCGCGCAGACCCTGGGAGGCAGCAGGGGAGGGCCTGGGTCCTGGGGGTCCTGCCACGCACGTGGGAGACCTGGGTGGAGTTCACAAGCAGCCAAGGGTGGAGTTACACCCAGAAAGACGTGAGACGCCGGGATGATGAGCTGCGTTATATGAAAGAAGTGAGTTCACAATGGTTAAGGAAGTAAAATGGGGAACTGACACCTAAGCAAGGGACAGAGATGATTCGAGATGACCAGGCCCATCTGGGACATGACCAAGGGGATGAATTGAAATGGAAATGCCAATGGGCGCAGCCTAGAGCCCAGTGACGCTGGTAGAAGCACCGAAGGGGAACTCGTGGGTCAGAAGAAGTTATTGAGGACACAGAGACTAAGAGATGCTGAGAAGGGAAAGCGAAGATCCAAATGAAGTCTCACCGGCGTTCCGGAAGAGGGGAAAAAGGCAGAGAAAGGCAACCCTAGAGAAATAATGGCTAAGAATTTTGGAAAAAAAAAAAAAAAAGCGTGACTCACCGGATTCAGGAATCACAGGAAATCCCAGCAGATAAGTCAGGAGGAACCCCCAGGAGGGCACGCCGGAGCGGAACTGCACGAGACGGGAGACAGCTCCAAGACCTCCAGAGGAGAGAGACAGGCGCTTGTGTCCAGACAGCAAGCGGGCCGGCCCGGACCTGCTGGGCCACGGCGGGGGGCGCCCGCAGCTCCAGGCCCCCTCCCCCCGTCTCGGCACTAAGGGGACAGAGGACCGAGTGTGCGACGGCAGGACGGCGATGCCAGAAGGAGGAGAGAAGCGGGATGCAGGAGAGGGGAGGCGAGGCATGCTTCCGCTCGCCGCGATGGCCCACCTGGGAAGAACCGGGGGCCCGGACACTGGTGCTGTTCCTGCTGCCTGGGACCCCATCACTCGGTCACCTGGTTGGTGGTTATTTGCCTTTCAGGTTTGGCTCAGGGCACTTCCTCCAGGAAGTCTTCCTTGATATCCTTCCATTCCAAAGGGGCCTTGGTGTTTCTCTTCAGGATTCCCCTCGTGCCCTGGGATTCTGTCTACACCACTCCTGAAATCCACACATAAGGGGCTCTTTCTATGTTCCTGGAACGGCATGAAACAACAGGTATCAATGCTTTTTTATCTTCATACTATTTGTATGAGTGGAATAGCTTCTGGCTGCCTTCCTAAGAGGGATTCACCCTCTTTTCTGAACAAGTTAACTCCAATTCTGTTGACAATAGCAATGTGTTCATCTTAACAAAACATTTCATTCATAACCTTGCAATTAAATTCTGGTCAATGGGAAGCAGGTGGGAGCTATTAGGTGAGAATTACAGGCAAACCCTTTAAAGGGTGGCTGATGTCGGTGGCAAGTACATCTCACCCATCCTTCTACATCCTCCTTCCAATCTAGAATGTTGATGTGATAGCTGGAGCTATAGTAGCCATTTTGTAACCATGAAACAATCTTTTTCTTTCTTTCTTTCTTTTTTGACAGGCAGAGTGGACAGTGAAAGAGAGACAGAGAGAAAGGTCTTCCTTTTCCATTGGTTCATCCCCCAGTGGCCGCCGCGGCCTGCACACCACGCTGATCTGAAGCCAGGAGCCAGGTGCTTCTCCTGGTCTCCAATGCAGGAGCAGGGCCCAAGTACTTGGGCCATCCTCCACTGCACTCCCAGGCCATAGCAGAGAGCTGGACTTGAAGAGGGACAACTGGGACAGAATCCTGCGCCCCGACTGGGACTAGAACCCGGGGTGCCGGCGCCGCAGGCAGAGGATTAGCCTAGTGAGCCGCGGCGCCGGCCACCACGAAACAATCTTGAACAAGGAGGCCACATTCTGAAAATGGTGCAACAGAGAAATCGAAAGCGGAGCTCCGATTCTGATACAGCTAAGGGACCTGTTGGACCAAACCTCCCAGCAATCACAACTATTATCTCTAGACAAAGTATTAAAAAAATACTCTGGGGAGTGAACAAAAGCAGGCAGGTTTCAGTGAGTTCACATTTGGAAGAAGAGATGGGTACGAGGAGATTGCCTTTTAAGAAGATAGTTCAAGGTCATGTGGAGCCAACACTGAGCCATGAGCACCGCGTGTGTGAGCTGAACAACGCCCTCACAGAAAATCCGGGGACTTCGGACTAGAACCAGAGAAAAACCTCAGGGAACCTGTAGCTGCCGGAGAGGAACCGAGTCTACACGACCGGAACCCCTGAATGCGAAGTCTACACTGCAGCGGCCCCCGCCCCCTGCCCCCTGCCTGAACGCGGCTCTGCTGAGGGCACCGCACTCCTCACCGGTGGCTGCGCACCGCCCGCAGGAGCACCGCTCACCGCCCGCAGGAGCACCGCCCGCAGGAGCACCGCCCGCAGGAGCACCGCCCGCAGGAGCACCGCTCACCGCCCGCAGGAGCAGCGCTCACCGCGGGTCTCCCACTCCGCCTCTCCAGCACGGCTGCGTGCAGGTGCGGAAAGCCCGAGGCTCGGCAGCGGCGCAGGCGGGCCCACCACGCCCGGTTAGCGGCCAGGCCTCCGTCTGCTCAGCTGCAGAGCCCCTTCCAGCCTCGAGCCGTGGGCTGGGCACGAGCACGTGTGGACCTACGGGCAGACCCGCGCCCTGGCGGTTCCCGTGGAAGTCTGGACAAGGGGCCCGTCCGTCAGCACTGCCCGATCTCACCTGCATCTAACAGTGAGGCGGGGCTACCTTAGTGTCTCTGGGAGAAGTCTGGCTGCGCGCACAGAAGCAAAGCAACCCCAGGTGCGGCCTCGGCCGGTAACACCAGCGACAGATCAGAGCATCCGCTCACCCGCGGCAGCCAACGGGAGCCGACGCACGGCAGCACCCTGGGGAGCCTCCCCGGCCCCCTCCCAGCTGACCTCCGCCCCTCATCATGGCGCTGTGGGGTTGTTAGGACGTGGTCTGCTCTCTCACCTCCGATGGGCAAAAACGGACGGCTGCTTGCAGCGTGCACGAGTGATGTACAGCAAGGAGCAGATGGCCGGCTGCAACCCAAGAGTCCCGCCTCCTCCTCGCGGGCGGCTCTGATCCAGGAACCAGAGCAGGGGGCACCCGCTTCCTACTCTACCCCATGACGCCAGGCCCTTGCACCGCCTGCGAGGCAAGTGCGCCCAGCGCCAGCAGCCATGAGCTCCTGGTGGGTAGGAAGTGTGTCACTTGGCTCCTCTGTCTACAGCATGGACAGGAGACCCGGGGAGCAGGATGTAAAAGCCAAAACCTGCCTTGGGGAGGAGCCCACTGCACGTGGCACGAGGCACACATTCTCTAGTGGTCACCCCTTCTCTCCGAGCACGCCTGTGTCTGCAGCAGCTGCGTGGGGAGGCTGCCACCTCGGCATGGGAGACCACCAGCGTAACCGCAGTCTGTGACATCTTTAGGCAAAGGAAATTGAAACCAACTTGCTTCGTTGGCAATTGTTTTTTTTTTTTTTTTTTTAAAACGTCCCTCTAGAAACAGACAAGCAGCTCAATTGGCTGCGAACCTGGGGAGCTGGAATGCATTTAGGGGCTTCTGAGGTTGTCCAACCGGAACCTGCACCTCCAAAGACCCCACCTCACTGCCGGGCCCTGACAAGCTGATTGAGCTGGGACAGGAAGAGTAACTGGCGGGTGATTGCAGACTATTCAGTGTCAGCTCATTGTTCCGGGAGGAAGCTGCCAGGACCAGACCTCCCCGGAGCGCCCGGAGCGCCCGGGGCCTCTGCTTCTTAGCTTTCCCTTTGTAGGTGGGAGGATGGTGGGGGTCGAGGCAGGGAGTCACCACCCTTTCACCCTCACCCAGCTGGACACACACAATCGGATGTCATCAGCCCAGGCTCTCTACATTCCTAACTCCTGGAGGCTTCCGACCTAATGCCATTTTCCCCTGGAGTTCCCTTAAGCACAAAGTTTTTTTTTTTTTTTTTTTTTTTTTAATGTATTGTGGTTTGAACACTCACCATGAGCTCTACCCTCCCAAGATCTTTGGAAGCGTTTGAGAGTGTGTGGCTGCCCAGAGGTGCAGGGTGGCCCGGCAGTCTTTTTGTTGAGCCAAAACTCGATGCCTGTTGCCGAACAACTGCCCCTTCCTCTCACCCCACACCCGCTGGAACCACCAGCCTACTCTCTGCCTCTTAGCATTCTGAAGATTCAGAATACCCCGCATGCTAGGACCTCACTAGTTGCCCCAAATTTCAGGTACTGGAAACTCAGTCCCCAACGTCGTAGGTGCACGGTGGTTAGATTCAGCCCCCACTGGGAGCCGATCAGGACGAGATGAGGGCCTGAGGGCAGGGTCCCCGTGGTGCAGTTAGCGACTGCGCAAGGAGGAGAGAGCCACGAAGAGGCGGGCCCTGTCTCACCATGGGATGCCAACTGCCTGGTGTCACGCGGCAGGACGACATTCGGCAGACGCCACCACCGTGCTCTTGGACGCCTCAGCTTCTAGAACTGACAGCCAACGACGTCTCCCTCCTTTCTAAACTCTCCAGTCTACGGTATTACAATTACAGCAATGGAAAAAGACGGACACGGACGTAGCACATTGGTGGAATCGTATTATTCGTCTGTCACTGGCTCCTTCCATTCAGCCTAATGGCCGCAAGATTCAGCCATGCTGTTGCCTAGATCAAAATTCCCTTCCTTTAAAGTCGGAGCAATATTCCATCCTACGGATATAACGTAGTTCCTTTATCTGATTGTCTATTAGTAAACATTGAGGCTGTTTCCATGGCCACTACAAATAACGTTGCAATGAACGTGAGAGAGGGCTAATATACCTTCCCTGTGTTGACTCAGCTCCTTTGGATACGCACTCGGAACTGGGATGGCTGGGTCACGGTGCAGCTCCAGGTTGAATTCATTGAGCCACCTGCGTACCGCGGGTCTCCTGTAACCTCTGCACCATGTCGCAGCTCCATCCACAACATGCAAGGGTTCCAGTTTCTCCACATCTTCGCCAACATTTCTGCTCCTTCCCATTTTTGATACCAGCTATCCTGACCCATGTGAGACGATCCATCCTTGTGGTTTGACTTTACATTTCCTTGATGACTTCTGATGTGGTGCACCTTTGAATACACCTGTTAGCCATTTGTATGTCTTCTTTGGTGCAGTATCTGTTCAAGTCCTTCACGCATTTTAAAATCAGTGAATTAGTTGTTTTTTTTTTTTTTTTTTTTTTTTTTTTTTTTTTTTTTTTTTCTGCTGTGGAGTCATAGAAGTTTCTTCTATGCTTTGAACATCAGCCCCTCGTCGGATCCTTGCAAACATGTTCTCCCAGTCTCTAGGCTCCGTTTTCACTGTTCATCTTTTCCTTTGCTGTGCAGAAGATCGTCGCTGGACATGGCATCATTTTTCTGTCTTTGTTGGCTATGTTTTGGTCTCAAATATTTGAAATAATTGTGAAGACCAATCTCATGATGATTTTTCCTATATTTTCTTCTAGGATTTTTATAGCTTCAGGTCTTACTGTTTTAAGCCTTTAGTTTATTTCCAGTTAACTTTTGTGTGTGGTCTAAGATAAGGGCTCAATTTCACCCTTTTGCATGTGGATATTCAGTTTTTCCAGCACAAGTTGTTGAAGATTTTCCTTTCCCCGCTGTGTTCTTGGTCGGTCCCCTTGTCAAGGGTCAGCATGGATTTATTTGGGGCTCTCTACTCTGTTTGGTCTATCAGTCTGCCTTTATGCTGCTCTATACTATTTTGATTACTGTGCCTTTGTAATATATTTTAAAAGACTGCAACATAGTGAAGGCCATCCACGAAAAACCCACAGCCAACATCATACCCAATGGTGAAAAACGGAAAATTTTCCTTCAAATCAAGAGCGAGAAGGGATGACCACTCTCACCACTGCTATTTGGCCTGTGCTGGAAAGCCTACTCAGAGCAGTTAGACAAGGAACAAAAGATCCACATTAAGGAGGAAGAAATAAATCGTCCCCGTTTGCAAATGACACGACCTCAAGACAGTACTTGAACAAGATGGAAAAATGGAATTAAAAGTTTATTTTGGTGCAAAAAAAATTTAAATCCATACATACCTTTCCATGGACTTCTGAAGACTCTATTAAAGAAACTGCTAGAACTACTAAATGAATTCAGTAAAGTTGCCGGGTATGAAATCAACATACAAAAATCCATACGCTGCTATCCACTAGCAGCCAGCTATCTGGAAAGGGACTAAGGAAAGCAATGCTATTATAACAGCACCAAAAAGAACAAAAGATTTAGGAATAAAAACTAAGGAGGCAAAGGAGTTGGGTGCTGAAAACTACAAAACATTGATGAAGGAAAGTAAAGACAATGTAAATAAGTGGAAACGCCCGGTTCCTGTGAGGGAAATATTAATACAGCAAGAACACCAACATTACTCACAGTGATCCAAAAATCTTCATGACATGTTGTACAGGAATAGAAAAAAAATGGTAAATTCACATAGAATCTCAAGGACCCCAAATAGCCAAAATTGCCTTGAAACAGAAGAACAGAGCTGGAAGAGTCATATTTCCTGATTTTCTAACTTACTTATAAAAATCAAAACAGTATGATGCTGGCATAAAGACAGGCACATGGAGCAGGGAGAGAGCCTAGAAAAAAAAGGTGCATCTATATGATGACAAAGTTACAAAGACCATTCAGTGGGGAAGAACAGTTTCTTCAACATATGGAGTTGGGGAAACCGGTAGTCACTTATCTGCATGTCAAAGACTGAAGCTGGATCCTTACCTAATAGCATCAGGGAAATTTAACTCCAAACATTACATGTAAGAGTGCAGATCAGAGCTAAGTCTTTACAACTCTTAGAAGTGACACAGAGCCTTGGATTGGGGAGCAATTTCTTAGATATGACACCAAAGACCCAGACAACAAAAGAAAAAAAATAGACTTCATAAAAATTTTTAAATGTTGTACATCAAAAGTATCAGCAGAGCTAGAAGGCAACTCACAGAGAGGGAGGAAATATTTGTAAATCAAACATCTGATAAGAGATTCCTATCCAAAGCATATAAAGAACTCCTAAAACTCAGCAGCAGCAGCAGTAACAAAATAGCTTCATTCAAAAACGAGCAGAGGACTTGAAGAGACTTCCCTCCCAAGAAGATGTACAAATGCCCAAGAAGCACATCTACTCTAACCTGTGCTATTTGTTTGTGATGAGCGCTGAGCTAGGCACTCATTTAAGCCCCTGCCGGAAATGATGCTTCTAAGTAGGCAGCGTGAGCCCTATTTTCAGATGGGGAAAATGCAGCTCCGAGTCCCAAGCTGACAGTCGGTGAGTGACAGAGACAGGCTCCAAGGTAGGTCTGCACACTCTACACTGTAGGGTCAACAGTGTAGTGAAGTTTCTTCCTTTTTTTAAAAATGAATTTTACTGAGTTGTAAGTCACTTGATTGGGGTCTAAAATACGCCAGAGTGCACAAACTTTAAGTGGGTACTTTTGTCTACACACTGGAACTACTGTCCAGATTGAAATACAAAGTGCTATCAGAATCCCCAGAAATCCCAGAACCCCCGTGCCTCTCTTAGCTCTTCCCATCCCACCAGAGCTAAGTGCCATTGGCTTCTGGCCCACAGGACAGTTTTTTCCATTTTTTGATTTTCATCTAAATCTTACTTGGCCTACTCCTCTATGTCTGGCTTCTTTTGCTCAAGATAATATGTTTGAGAATCATCATGCCGTTGAGTATATCGGAAGTTTATGCTCTTTTTATTCATGTATTCCATTATATGAATATATTCCAGTTTATTGTCTGTCTTTGTAGGACATATAAGTTGCTTTGAATTTTGAACTAATGAGTAGGACTGCTATGAACATTCTTAAACCTGGCATGAAACAGCTCCAGTTTACAAATATGTAACTCAGAATACAATTGTTGGTTGTAAAGTAGGCACAGGTCTATCTGTTGTGGATAATGCATTTTTAAAATGGCTGAGCTCATAAAGACTCCTACAAAGCAGCATAAGAGAGTTTCAGTGGCTCTGCAACCTTCTAAACATGTGTTATTAACAAGATTTGGGGTGCTATTTGTTTTTCTATTTGTTTTCTTATTAGATGTATAGGTTTCTCATTTTGGTTTTCATTTCCATTTCCATTATGAGTAAAGAGGAAAGATAAGGGTCTAGTTTTGTTTGTCTGTGTGAAGATATCCAATTTCCCCAGTATCATCTACCAAAGATGCTATCTTCTCTCTATGTTCTTTTTGTTCCTCCAGAAACCTTTAATTAAGGAATACAAACTTCTTACATTTCATAAAGACAACTTTAGGAATATAGTGATTCTTCCCTCCCTACCCCATCCACCACACTCCCATCCCTCTTCCTCCTACCTCTCCTATTCCCATTCTTATTTTTTACTAACATCTATTTTAAATTAACTTTATGCATATAGGATTAACTGTATTCTAAGTACAGAGTTCAACAAACTGTATGAAAAAAAAAAACTGTTCCTTAACAGTTGAGACGAGGACTGTTCAAAGTCACTGCATCTCAAAGTGTTAATTTCATTTTTGTAGATTACCTGTTAGGTCCTCTGTTAGTTATCACAGGTCAGGGAGAACATACAGTATTTGTCCTTTTGGGACTGGCTGATTTCACTAAGTCTGATGTTTTCCAGTTTCATCTATTTTGTTGCTAAAGACCAGATTTCATTTGTTTTTACTGCTGTGTAGTATTCCATGGTGTACATATCCTATAATCTCTTTACCCAGTCTTCAGTTGATGGGCATTTGGGTTGATTCCATATCTTAGTTACAGTGAATTGAGTTTCAATAAACACGGGGGTACAGATAACTCTTTCATATGCTGATTTCATTTCCCTGGGTGAATTCCCAGGAGTGGGATGGCTGGGTCATATGATAGGTCTATATTCAGATTTCTGAGGTATCTCCAAACTATCTTCCATAGTGGGTTTACTAGTTTATATTCCCGTCAACAGTGGATTAGGGTACCCTTTTCCTCACATCCTTGCCAGCATTTGTTGTTTGTTGATTACTGTATGAAAGCCATTCTAACTGGGGTGAGGTGAAACCTCATTGTAGTTTTGATTTGTATTTCCCTGGTAGCTAGTGATCCTGAGCATTTTTTCATGTGTCTGTTGGCCATTTGGATTTCCTTTTTTGAAAAATGCCTGTTTAGGCCGGCGCCGTGTCTCAATAGGCTAATCCTCCACCTTGCGGCGCCGGCACACCGGGTTCTAGTCCCGGTCGGGGCGCCGGATTCTGTCCCGGTTGCCCCTCTTCCAGGCCAGCTCTCTGCTATGGCCAGGGAGTGCAGTGGAGGATGGCCCAGGTGCTTGGGCCCTGCACCCCATGGGAGACCAGGAAAAGCACCTGGATCCTGGCTCCTGCCATCGGATCAGCGCTGTGCGCCGGCTGCAGCGGCGGCCATTGGAGGGTGAACCAACGGCAAGGGAAGACCTTTCTTTCTCTGTCTCTCTCTCTCTCACTGTCCACTCTGCCTGTCAAAAATAAAAAAAAAAAAAAAGGAAAATGCCTGTTTAAGTCCTTTGCCCATTCCTTAAATGGGTTGTTTGTTTTGTTGTTATTGAATTTCTTGAGCTCTTTATATGTTCTGGTTACTAATCCTTTATTAGTTGCGTAGTCTGCAAATAATGTCTCCCATTGTTGATTGCCTTTTCACTTTGTTGAGTGTTTCTTCTGTAGTGTAGAAGCATCTCAATTTGATGTAAACCCATCTGTCAATTTTGGCTTTGATTGTCTGTGCCTCGGGGATCTTTTCCAAGAACTCTTTGCCTATGCCAATGTCTTGCATGGTTTCCCCAATATTCTCTAATAATTTAACGGTATCTTGTTGTAGATTTAGGTCTTTAATTTATTTTGAGTGGATTTTTGTGTAAGGTGTAAGGTAGGGGTCTTGCTTCATACTTCTGCATGTGGGAATCCAGTTTTCTCAGCACCATTTGTTGAAGAGACTGTCCTTGCTCCAGGGATTGATTTTAGCTCCTTTGTCAAATATAAGTTGGTTGTAGATATGTGGGTTGATTTCTGGTATTTCTATTCTGTTCCATTGGTCTATCCATCTGTTTTTGTATAAGTACCAGGCTGTTTTGATTATAACTGCCTTGCAGTATGTCTTGAAATCTGGTATTGTGATTTTATTACCAGCTTTATTTTTATTGTAAAATATTGATTTAGCTATTCATGGTCTCCTGTCTTTCCATATGAATTTCAACATCATTTTTTCTATATCTGAAAAGAATGTCTTTGGTATTTTGATTGGTATCACATTGAATCTGTAAATTGCTTTTGGTAGTATGGGCATTTTGATGATACTGATTCATTTAACCCATGAATATAGAAGATTTTTCCATTTTTCGTCTTCTATTTCTTTCTTTAATGTTTTGCAATTTCATAGTAGAGATTTTTGATGCCCTTGGTAAAATTTATTCCAAGGTTTTGATTTTTTTTGGAGCTATTGTGAATGGGATTGATCTTTGAAGTTCTTTCTCAATCATGGAATTGTCTGTGTGTACAAAGGCTGTCAATTTCTGTGTGTTAATTTTATATCCTGCCACTTTGCCAAATGCTTCTATGAGTTCCAATACTTTCTCAGTGGGGTCTTTTGGATCCCCTGTATATGAAATCATGTCATATGCAAATAGGGATGGTTTGACTTCTTCTTTCCCAATTTTTATCCCTTTGATTTCTTTTTCTTGCATAACGGCTCTGGCTAAAACTTCCAGGACTATATTGAATAGCAGTGGTGAAAATGGGCATCCTTGTCTGATATTGGATCTCAGTTGTAATGTTCCATACTTTTCCCCATTCAATTGGTCACTGGTTGTGGGTTTGCCATAAATTGCCTTAATTGTGTTGAGGAATGTTCCTTCTATACCCAATTTGCTTAAAGTTTTCATCATGAAAGGGGGTTGTATTTTATCAAATGCATTCTCTGCATCTATTCAGATAATCATATGGTTTTTGTTCTTCAAAATTTGTTAATGTGATGTATCACTTTGATTGATTTGTGAATGTTGAACCATCCCTGCATACCAGGGCTAAATCCCACTTGGTCCAGATGAATGATCTTTCTGATGTGTTGTTGGATTCTATTGGCTAGTATTTTGTTGAGTATTTTTGTGTCTATGTTCTTCAGGGAAATTGGTCTGTAGTTCCCTTTCTCTGTTGTATCTTTCTCAGGTTTAGGAATTAAAGTGATGCTGGCTTCATAGAAGGAGTTTGGAGGGATTCCCACCCTTTCAATTGTTCTGAATAACTTGAGAATAATTGGAGTTAGTTCTTTAAATGTCAGGTAGAATTCAGCAGTGAAGCCATCCTGTCCTGGGCTTTTTTTTCTGGGAGGGTCTCTATTACTGATTCATTTTCTGTCTTGGTTATTGGTCTGTTTAGGTTTTCTATGTCTTTGTGGCTCAATTTAGGTAGGTTACATGTGTACAGGAATCTGTCAATTTCTTCTATGTTTCCTGATGTGGTGGCATATGCTCTTTGTAGTAATTTCTGATGATTCTTTTTATTTCTGTGGTGTCTATAGGTACATTTCCTTTTTCATCCCTAATTTTGTTGATTGGGGTCTAATCCCCCCCTTTTTTTTTGGTTGGTGGACCAATGGTGCATCAATTTGGTTTATTGTTTCAAAAAACAAGCTTTTTGATTTGCTGATCTTTCGTATTTTTTTGTTTCAATTTTGTTTATTTCTTCCCTAATTATCTATTTTCTCCTACTAGTTTTGGGTTTGATTTGATGTTGTTTTTCTAGGTCCTTGAGATACATTGATAACTCATTTATTTGGTGCCTTTCCAATTTTTTTGATGTAGGCACCAATTGCTATGAATTTTCCTCTTAACATTGCTTTTGCTGTATCTCATAAGTTTTGATATGTTGTATTGTCTTCATTTGTTTCCAGAAATTTTTTGATTTCTCCTATGACCTACTGTTCATTCAGGAGTATGTTGTTCAGTCTCCATGTGTTTACATATGTTCTTGGGATTCCTGAGTTGTTGATTTCTAGCTTCCTTCCATTGTGGTCAGAGAAGATGCATGGAATGATTTTGATTTTTTTTTAATTTGCTGAGTCTTGCTTTATAGCTAGGGTGTGTTCTATCCTAGAGAATGTTCCATGCACTGATGAGAATGTGTGTTCTGCATCTGTAGGATGAAAAGTTCTATAAATATCCGTTAGGTCCATTTAGTCTATAGTGTCATTGAACTCTTGTTTCTTTGCTGATTTTCTGTCTGGTTGATATGTTCATTGCTGAAAGTGGAGTATTGAAGTCCCCTATTACTATTGTACTGGAGTCTATGTCTCTCTTTAGATCCATTAACGTTTCTTTTAAGTAGCCGATTAGGTATGCACTTGTAATTAAGTGCATATACATTTAAAATAGTCACATCTTCCTGTTGAGTTGATCCCTTAATCATTACATAGTTTCCTTCTTTGTCTCTTTTAACAGATTTTGTGTTAAAGTCTATTTTGTCTGATATTAGGATGGCTACTCCAGCTCTCTTTTGGTGTCTGTTAACATGGAATATCTTTTTCCATCCTTTCAATTTCAATCTGCATGTATCTTTGTTGGTGAGATGCACTTCTTGTAGGCAGCAAATAGATGGGTTTTGTTTTTCAATCCATTCAGCCAGTCTATATCTTTTAACTGGAGAGTTGAGACCATGTACAGTCAAGGTGATAAGTAATGAGTTGGCCCTGCCATTTTTCCATAAATATCCCTATTGTTCACTTGGGATTTCCTCTGTGCTTTCCCTGGGAGATTTTTCTGCCTTAAGCTTCTTTTCCCTCACCAGGGAATCAGCAGCCCAGAACCTCAGCACCAGCTTTGGAGTAAGATGTGACCAGACGGCAGCAGCCCAAGCCACTTGTGATAAAGCTGCAGGAAGAGCCTGGCATGAGTCTTGCTTGGAGCCCTGTCGGAAACAATGTACCTGCCAACCCAGAGTTTAAAGAAAGGGGGCACATTTCTCTCTCCCTGACCCCCAAGTCCCAGCATCCTGTAGCCGAGAGGGTGGGTGCCATTTTGGACATAGAGAACAGCTGCCCAGCTCGTGTCCGCATGTCCAGCAAGCAGCCCAAGCTGAGCTGTGTGCATCCACACCCTCCACATAGGTCCACAGTCTCCTTCTGATTTGTGTGCAGTTTTCCCTGCTGTTTTCTCCCTAACTCTTCTCTGAAATTACACTCTCTCCACTTTTGTTTTTAACCATCTTCCCCTAGACTAGAGCACTAAGCTCCCCCCCCCCAATTCCACCATCTTCCTGACTCTCCACTCTCTGTGTTCTTGTTGTGTTTAGCAAAACTCTGTTGGCTGTAAATATGTGAAATTGGTTCTGGGTTCTCTACCCTGTACCATGGACATGTGGAAATTTTTTCATGTTTCTTACCATTTGGGGTCTTTTGAGAAACAGCTGTACAAGTGCTGCTCATTTTTAAAATGGACTGGCTTTTCTTTTATTTAAAAGAGTTCCTTTTAAATTTTAGTCTTTTGTTAAATAATATACGCATTGTGAATATCTTCTCTCAATCTGTGACTTGTTGCTTTTAAATTTTTTACAGGTATGCTATTTTAGTACATTTAAGAAATTGTTTCCAGGGGGCCAGTGCTATGACATAGTAGGTTAAGCCTCTGCCTGCCATGTTGGCATCCCATATGGGCACTGGTTCATGTCCCTGCTGCTCAACTTCTGATCCAGCTCTCTTCTAATGGCCTGAGAAAGCAGTGGAAGACAGACCAAGTGCTTGGGCCCCTGTACCCGTGTGGGAGACCCAAAAGAAGCTCCTGGCTCCTGACTTCAGATTGGCCCAGTTCCAGCTGTTGAGGTCATTTGAGGAGTGAACCAGCAGATGGAAGACCTCTCTCTGTGTGTCTGTAACTCTGCCTAAAAAATGAGAAGAGAAAGAGAGAAAGAGAAAAAGAGAAAGAGAAAAAGAAAAAGAAAAAGAGAAAAGAAAAGAAGAAAGAAGAGAAGAAAAGAAATCGCTTCCATGGCTGTTGTCATGGCATAGCTGCATCCCATATGGGCATCCCATATGGGCGCCAGTTTGAGTCCTGGATGCTCCACTTCCAATCCAGCTCCCTGCTAATGTGACCTAGAAAGCAGTGGAAGATGGCCCAAGCGCTTGGGCCCCTGCCACCCTGGCTTCAGCCTGGCCCAGCCCTGGCTATTACAGCTATATGGAGAGCAAGATAGCAGATGCAAAATCCCTCTCCTTCTCTCTCCCTGTCTCTGACCCTGCCTTTCAAATAAATAAAGTAATTTTAGAAAAAGAAATCATTTCCTATCGCAGTGTAATGAAAATATTTTTTTGTGTGTGGAAACTTTACTGTTTAACCTTTTATATTAAGACCTATGCTCCATCTTGAATGAATTGTTATTTGGTATGAGGCAAAGATCAAGGTTTGCTTTGTATATATTTTTATTCTCACTGACATACAGTCATCATAATGTTTATAGAGACCAATGTGGCATTTGAATACATGTATAGAATGTGTAATGATCGGATCAGGCTAACTGGTCTACCCATCGCCTCAGACATATGTCGTTTCTTTGTGTTGGGAGCATTAAAACTACTCTCTACCAGCCATTTGGAAACACTCAGTAGTTGCAGCCGTAGTTATGATGTGCTGTAGACCATCAGACCTGACGCACCTCTGTTCCCTTTAACGTTCCTCCTTCCCTCTCTCCCTCCTCTGCTTGTTTTCTAGGCCCTGGTAACCACCATTCTATTCTTGTCTTCTATGAGATCAACTTTATAGCTCCCATGCAGAAGTGAGAACATGAGGCATTGTCCTGTGTCGCTCCCCCTCTTCGTGGAGGAACGACACAGGACCCTGCGCTGTTCTTTTGTCTGCTCGGCCCTCCCCGGGTTTGCTGTTGGTTCTTCCCGGGTTGGCTACTATCCCTTCCACCTCCGTGGAAGGGCAGTTCCCCCTGGCCGCATTCCCCACTTCCGCAGGGGAGCGGCACACCGCCGGCCGGCTCTTCTCGGGGGCTGCACAGGTGTTCCTTCAGCTAGATGTTCCCCTTAGATGTTCCCGGTGCATGCCGTCTCTCTCCTCCTTTATAGTCCTCCTCCGCCAATCCCAACTCGGCTGCCCACACGCCGAGTACGCTGCTCTCCAATCAGGAGCAAGTCCTACAGTTTATTGGTTGAACTGGAGGCAGCTGTGCGGAAGCTGTTTACTTCTCTCCCAGCGCCATATTGTGGGAGAGCAGATGCATAGAATAAGTCTTAATTCCAGTAACTCAGTCCAGTCCGGATTGCTCCCCACAGTCCTGCTTCACCTGACTTATTTCACATAACGTAATGTCCTTCATATCCATCCATGTTGCTTTAAGTGAGGGACTTTCATTCTTTATGGCTAAATAATATTCCACCTGTATATACACACACCTCACTCCTTCATCCATCTGTTGATAGATACCTATGTTGATTCCACATCTTGGCTATTGTGAACAGTGCTGCAGGAAACATGAGAAGGCACATGTTTCTTTGACAAACTGATTTCAATTCCTTTGGATATATACCCAGGAATGGGACTGCCGGATCACATAGCAGTTCTATTTTTAGTTTTTTGAGGAATCCCTATATTGTTTTCCATAATGGCTATTCTAATTTGCATTCCCACCAACAGTGTATAGAGTTCCCATTTCTGTGCATCCCAGGCAGAATTTGCTATTTCTCTGTTTTTTTTTTTTTTTCTTCTTCTTCTTCTTTTTTTTTTTTTTTTGTCTATTTGATGGTAGCCATTTGGAATGGGCTGAGATGATATCCCATTGTGGTTTCAATTTGCATTTCATTCATGATTATGATGCTAAGCATTTTTTTCCATTTGCTTGCCAGCCATGTGTACACACTGAGAAATGTCTATTTAGGTCATTTGTTCATTTTTAAATTGGATTACTTGTGGTTTCTGCTGTTGAGTTGTTTGAGTTACTTACACATTCTTAAAATTAATTCTCCCTCAGTTAAATAGCTTGCAAATATTTTTTCCAACCCCTATAGACTGTCTCTTCACTCTGTTGATTGTTTCCTTTGCTGTACAAAGCAGCTTTTTAGCTTGATGTAATCCCATTTGTTAAATTTTGCTTTTGTTGCCTGTGCTTTTGGGGTCATAGCCAAAAAAATCTTTTCCCAGACCCATATCCTGAAATGTTTCCCTTATATTTTCTTCTAGTAGTTTTATAGTTTCAGGTCTTGCATTGGAGTATTTGATCCATTTGCGTTGACTCTTGTACATGGTGAAAGATAAGAGCCCAGTTTCTTTCCTCCGTGTATGGATGTCCAGTTTTCCCAGCATCCTTCATTAAAAGAGGTTGTCCTATCTCTTCTATATGGTCTATGTGTTTCATTACTGGTGAAGTGAATTTCTTGTAGGCAGCATATCATTGGATACAGTTTTATTTATCCATTCGGCCAGTCTGCATATTTTTTAAAGATTTATTTATTTATTTATTTGAAAGTCAGAATTTTACACAGAGAAGGAGAGGCAGAGAGAGAGAGAGGTCTTCCACCCACTGGTTCACTCTCCAGTTGGCTGCAACGGCCGGAGCTGTGCTGATCCGAAGCCAGGAGCCAGGAACTTCTGGGTCTTCCACATGGGTACAGGGGCCTGAGGACTTGGGCCATCTTCTGCTGATTTCCCCCGCCATAGCAGAGAGCTGGATCAGAAGTGGAGCAGCTGGGACTTGAACCAGCGCTCATATGGGATGCCGGCAGTGCAGGCCAGGACTTTAACCCGCTACACCACAGCGCCAGCCCCTATATATCCTTTTTTCCTTTCTTCTTCCCCTGTTAATCTTAGTGGTCCCGTGGTTTTCTGTGTTAGTAGAGTTTGTCTCTCTTCCCTCTTTGTGTATCTGCTCTACTGTTGAGTTTTGTAAATCTGCACACTTCCAGGCAGAACTCCCTTTAGCATTTCTTGTAGGGCTGGTCAGATGGGAACAAATTCCCTCAGTCTTTGATTGTCTTGGAAACATTTCATTTCTCCCCCATTTCTAAAGGCTAGCCTTCTAGGATGTAGTAACTGGTCAGCAACTTTTTTAGTGCTTTACATGTGTCATCTCATTCTCCCCTGATTTGTAAGATGTCTGCTGAGAAGTTTCCTGTTAGTCTAAGGAAAACTTGACACTTTCCTCGTTTTTAGCATTCTCTCTCTGTGTCATATTTTTAACTGCATGATATGCTTCAGAGGGGATCTGTTTTGGGTCAGATCTGTTGGTGGTTCTTCGAGCTTCCTGGATATGGATGTTTATGCCTTTCCAAGATTCGGGAAGTTTTCAGTAATTATTTCGCTGAATTGATTTTCTAGGCCTTTTCCCCTTTCTTTCTCTTCTAATCACTTGGGTCTTTTTTATGGCTCTCTCTCTCTCTTATGAATTTCATACCCATATTATGAATTGTCTATTTTCTCATAGGTCTTGGTTAAAATTGTTCCGAATTCTTTGTCAGCCAACTGTCAATTTCTTTTTCTTTGGGGTCTGTTGCTAGAGAGCTACTTTGTTCCTCTGGGAACACCATGTTACTTCCTGTTTTCATGTTTCTCATGTCTTGCTATTGGAATCTGTGTGCATGGGGTGGGTCAGTTTCCTCTACCAATTTCATAGGGTAGCTTTCTTTTTTTTTTTTTTTCTGACAGGCAGAGTGGACAGTGAGAGAGAGAGACAGAGAGAAAGGTCTTCCTTTTGCCGTTGGTTCACCCTCCAATGGCCGCCGTGGACGGCGCGCTGCGGCCGGTGCACCACACTGATCCGATGGCAGGAACCAGGTGCTTCTCCTGGTCTCCCATAGGGTGCAGGGCCCAAGCACTTGGGCCATCCTCCACTGCCCTCCCTGGCCACAGCAGAGAGCTGGCCTGGAAGAGGGGCAACTGGGACAGAATCCGGCGCCCTGACCGGGACTAGAACCCGGTGTGCTGGCGCCGCAAGGCGGAGGATTAGCCTAGTGAGCCGCAGCGCCGGCTGGGTAGCTTTCTTAATAAAAGACATTCTGCTGGCAATGTGTCCAGAGGTTTGGGCTGGAGATGCTACCTTGGCTTTGGTTCTAGGTGGACATTTTAGTGTAGTATCTATGTAGCTCCTTTGTCTTTAATCAACACTGCTGACGTCTGTGGGCGTCTCAGCAGCAGGGGCTACAGGGCTTGTGTGTTGCACCACCAGAAGGGATGCGGCTCTCTCAGGCAGGATGGGTTCACTGGCAGTTCTGGGCAGTGTCTAGCCTCAGTGGGGTACCAGCTTCTGTGGGTCATGTGACTGCAGGGCCATCTCAGTTGCCCAGAGAGTGCATCTGTCAGCATCTGAGGTCTGCATAGCTGACTTCATGTGGCTTCTGGAGACCAAGCTGGTCAGGTAAGTCCAGATGCTTCCTGGGGCCAAGGGCAGATGGATGAGGCCGAGCCCTTGCTCCTCAGGGTCCCGGTGGGCAGAGCCTCTGAGAACAGGCTGCTCAACTGCTTCTTGAGGTCACGGGAGGGTGGGAGGGTGGGAGGAAAGCCTGGCTGTCTCCCAGGGGCCTTCAGGGGGCCAGGCCACTCAGGGAAAGAAGTCCAGCTGCTTCCTACGGCCATCGATGGGTGAGTGGAAGGACTCATCTGCTTCCCCAAATCTCTGCGGACTGAACTTCTCTAAGGAGATTGTCTGGTGGGGTCACTTGCCTGCTTCCCTGGAGTTAACCCACTCATGGCTGGTTCCCTAGCTTCTTCAGGGGGCCACTGGTGCATAGGAGAGCCACTCAGATCCTTCCAGGAAAGTGGGAGGATGGCTGGGGCCTCCTCACGGGGTCAGCAGAGTTGCTGGGGGCTTCACAGGACCCTGAGTGTGAGCGTGTGCATGTGTGTGTGTGTGTGTGTGTCTAGACTGCCTGCTGCAGCCACAGCCTGGGGGGGGGGGCACAGAGTGGGCTGGGCTCTTTCTTCGGAGCATTTTGCAGCTGTGTGGTCACCCAGTGCCTCCCCACACTGGGCTTAGCCCGGGGAGGGCTGCAGGGTTCTCCAGCAATAAGGCTGAGGTGACTGGGGCTCAGGGGGGACTGCCAGGGGCCTCCTGCTCCCTCCCCTCCCCCCAGGTGAAGTCCCTCATGGTTCGGAGTGGATCTTGAGAAAGAGAACGGTAGTCCCCGCATACTCGGTCATGGTGCACCTCTGTGCTCTGTGATGTCTCTGCCACACGCCCCACCACACCCGAGCGCTCTGGTGCTCTGTCTGAACCCCTCCAGTAAAACAGACGTGACTGTTCCCAGGCTTGGGTCCTTGGTGTGGAGAGAGGGGCCCCAGGCACTTGCAGCCGGCCATCTTGCTGACCTCACTCCCCACCTCACTGTTTCATGTACAGATAGCCAGCAGCGTTAGCTCCACTCTTGGCAAACGCCAGCATCTCCCCCATGGAACTGCAGTGATACCTTTGCTGTCAATCAAGGGACCACACACGGGTCCTTTCTCTACCCTTCCATGACTTCATTTCTCTATCCTTACGTCAACACTACAATTTTCTAATTACTGCATTTTCACAGCAGGTCTTAAAATCCGGTCGTGAAAATTAACTAACTTTGTTCTTATTCTTTTTTAAAAAGTTTATTTCTTTGAAAGTCAGAGTTGAAAGAGAGAGAGAGAGAGAGAGAGAGAGAGAGAGGACTTTGATATGCTGATTCACTCCCCAGATAGCCGTAACATCCAGGGCTGTCCTGAACTAAAACCAGGAGCTTCTTCTGGGTCTCCTACATGGGTGCTTGGGCCACTTTGTGCTGCTTTCCCAGGCCACTAGGAGGGAGCTGGACTGGTACTGGAGCAGCTTGGAATTGAACCGGTATCTGTAAGGGATGCCAGCATCACAAGCAGTGGCTTTACCTGCTCAGCACAATGCCAGCCCCAAGATTGCTAGGTTACTCTAGGTTTTTTGCCTTGCCATACAAAGCTTAGAATCAGGGTTAAGCCAGAGGGTTAAGACTCTGCTTGGGACACGCCCATCCCAGATCAGAATGGCTGAGTTTGAGTCCTGGCTCTGCTCCAATTGCTGTCTCCTGCTGGTGTGCACCTGGGAGGCAGCAGGTGGTGGCTGCATCTGATTGGCTCTGCGCCACCGTGCAGGACGGCCGCACTGAGCTCGAAGCCTGGCTTCAGCCTGACCTGGCTTTGGCGGGAGAGGGGAGCTCTGTAGTTTGTTCTCTCCCTTTTCCTCTCTCCCCCACCCTCCTGCCTTTTCTCCTACCCTCTCTGCCTTTTTGAATAAGTAAGGAAGTTTTACATTTAGAGTCCATTTGTTGACACTCTCCTCCACAACAAAACCTTCTGGGATGTTGACTAGGGTTGAGTTGAAGCTATAGATCAGCTTGGAAAGATCTGATATCTTAAAAACATTGGATTTTACAATCCATGGGCACAAAATCTCTCCATTTATTGAGTTGTTCTTAGGTTCTCTCAACATTACTTTATGGTTTTTGATCATATATCTTTATTTTAGATATTTAATTTTGGTTTAAGTATAAACAGTATCACCTGTAAATTTCATTTTCCAATGGTTTATTGCTGGTTACAAAAACAGAATTTTTTTTTAAAAAAAGATTCATTTATTGTTTGCCAGTTTAATTTCCTTTGGGTAAATTCCAAGGAGTGGTATGGCTGGGTTGTATGGTAGGGTTATATTCAGGTTTCTGAGGAATCTCCAGACTGACTTCCATAGTGGCTTAACCAGTTTGCATTCCCACCAACAGTGGGTTAATGTCCCCTTTTCCCCACATCCTCGCCAGCATCTATTGTTGGTAGATTTCTGAATGTGAGTCATTCTTACCGGGGTGAGGTGAAACCTCATTGTGGTTTTGATTTGCATTTCCCTGATTGCTAGTGATCTTGAACATTTTTTCATGTGTCTGTTGGCCATTTGGATTTCCTCTTTTGAAAAATGTCTGCACATTAATGCTTATTGCAGCTCAATTCACAATAGCTAAGACCTGGAACCAACCCAAGTGCCCATCAACAGTAGACTGGATAAAGAAATTATGGGACATGTACTCTATTGAATACTATACAGCAGTCAAAAACAATGAAATCTGGTCATTTGCAACAAGATGGAGGAATCTGGAAAACATTATGCTGAATGAATTAAGCCAGTCCTAAAGGGCCAAATATCATATGTTCTCCCTGATCAGCGAGAACTGAGCACCAAAGGGGAAACCTGTTGAGGTGAAATGGACACTATGAGAAACAGTGACTTGATCAGCCCTTGTCCTGACTGTTGATGTACAATGTAATACTTTATCCCTTTTAGTATTTTTTTTTGTTCTAGCACTATTGGTTGAACTCTGTAATTAACACACAATTATTCTTAGGTGTTTAAATTTTAACTGAAAAGTGATCCCTGTTAAATATAAGAGTGGGAATAAGAGAGGGAGGAGATGTACAATTTGGGACATGCTCAATTGGACTTGCCCCAAATGGTGGAGTTAGAAACCTGCCAGGGGATTCCAATATAATCCCATCAAGGTGGCATGCATCAATGCCATCTCACTAGTCCAAGTGATCAATTTCAGTTCACAATTGATCACACTGATAGGTCTAAGAGTCAAAGGGATCACACAAACAAGACTAGTGTCTGCTTATACTAACTGATAGAATCAAAAGGGAGAGAACGATCCAACATGGGAAGCCGGATACACAGCAGACTCATAGAATGGCAGATGTCCTAAACAGCACTCTGGCCTCAGAATCAGCCCTTAAGGCATTCGGATATGGCTGAAGAGCCCGTGAGAGTATTTTAGGCATGGAAAGCCAAGACACTCTGGAAAAAAAAAAAAGACCTAAATGAAAGATCTCTGTGAATGAGATCCCAGTGGAAAGAACAGGGCCATCAAAGAAGGAGGTACCTTTCTCTGAAGGGAGGAGAGAACTTCCACTTTGACTATGACCCTGTCAGAATAAGATCGAAGTCAGTGAACTCAAAAGGCTTCCATAGCCTTGGAAACTCATGACTAGAGCCTAGGGAGATTACTGATGCCATAAACAAGAGTGTCAAATTGTTAAGTCAACATCAGGAGTCACTATATACTTACTTCTCATGTGGGATCTGTCCTTAATGCATTGTCCAATGTGAAGTAATGCTATAACTAGTACTGAAACAGTATTTTACACTTTGTGTTTCTGTGTGGGTGCAAATAGATGAAATCTTTACTTAATATATACTAAATCGATCTTCTGTATATAAAGAGAATTGAAAATGAATCTTAATGTGAATGGAATGGGAGAGGGAGCAGGAGATGGGAGGGGTGCGAGTGGAGGGAAGTTATGGGGGGGGCATTGTAATCCATAAACTGTACTTTGGAAATTTATATTAACTAAATAAAAGTTAAAAAAAGATTTATTTATTTATTTGAAAGGCAGAGTTACACACACACACACACACACACACACAGAGGTCTTCTATCTGCTGGTTCACTCCCTATTTGGCCGCAGTGGCTCGAGCTGTGCCAAACCAAAGCCATGAGCTTCTTCCAGGTCTCCTACATGGGTGCAGGGGCCCAAGGACTTGGGCCAACTTCTACTGCTTTCCCAAGCCATAGCAGTGAACTGGATCATAAGTGGAGCAACCAGGACCTGAACCAACGCCAATATGGAATGCCGGCACTGCAGGTGTTGGCTTTACCTGCTATGCCACAGTGCCAGCCCCGCAAAATGGAAATTTTTTATATACATATTGTTTTTGTATTCAGTGATCATATTAGATATGATTGACTTTAATAATTATCAGTAATTTGTGGGTTCTTTTGAATTTTTCTGCACAATCATTTCATCTGCAAATAAAACCGTATTTACTTCTTGCTTTGCAATGTCAACCTCTTACTGCACTGAGCAAGCCCTTTGGTACGATGATGAAAGTGATGGTAGGAGTGGACACCCTTACTCTGCTGGAGGAAAGAGTCCAGGATTTCACTATTAAGTCTGATGCTGGTTATAGGGTTTTTTATGTTAGCTATAGGTTTTTCCTGTAGGTGCCCTTTATCATATTGGGGAAGTTCCTTTCTACATTTGCTGAAGATTTTCACCATGAATGGGTGCTGAATTTTACCAACTGCTTTTTCTACATCTACTGAGATTCTGGGCACAAGCAGAACCACATGCACATCATGATAAACTCCTTGGAGAGACTCAAAACGGAAGTTGTGGGAGTTCTGATCATCACTCTCCTTTTGGAACATCCATAGGAAGTGGAACACCCGAATGATGGCTTGGTGAAGAGCCAGTGAAAACCTGTCACAGAAAGGCCTCTGTCTCCCAGAGACAGGCAGGGTGTGCTCCCTCTCAGCCCGAGCTTGCCAAGGCACATTCTCTTGGTGTCTTTGTCTATCCATTTTGGTCCGTGTTGGTGTTGCCCGAGCCTCAGGATACACAGCTGTTCCTAGGGTTTTCCTGCCCCCTGCGGGGAGAAGCTTCTGGGTTCTCTAGGACCAGATCTTCCACCGTCACCAGCATCTCAGAGGCAGGTGGTTGGATGGTGCCTGGAGCTGGTCTCTGGGTGCTTCAGGTGCCCACTCTGCATGCAAGCGCCAACCCCATATTTCCTCACTAGCAGCTCAGAGTGGGAGACAGGAAACAGGCATGATTCCTGCAGAGTGCAGGGGGCAGTGCGGCAGGAGTGTCTCTGAGTGATCCGGAGGCCCACAGAGTCCACCACACAGATGACCCCTGTCAGCCCAGCCCCAGGATTCTAACCACTTTCTCTCCTGGGACCATGCCATGCTGCAGGGGAATTTCGAATCACCTAATAGCGGGCTTGAGAGTTAGCCACCAAAACCAGTAAGCAGCCTGGGCACCAGTGCCCTAGGACAGAGCAACAAGGGTCAGCAGAATGTCTGCCTGCCCCAGAGCTGGGCTCTTCTCTAGGTTGTGCTTGATAAAGGCCAGCACTAGCTCCTCAATGAGGAAGGCCTGGTGTTGACATCAGCTCACCTTCGGGCACGGGGAGGGAACTCCTCAGCACAGCACGTGGATGCCTGGGGCTCCCAGGACACCACTGGTTGTCTTTATAAACTCTTGACTTAAAGGACATCAACATCCAAACACTGGTCAAAGAAATACCTGGACCAAGTGAATCCCACTGGGTGTTACAGGAAAAGTGAGCCCAACCAACAAGCACCTGCAGCTTGTGACGGGCAAACAGGGCTCTCGGGTGTGTTTTACATTTCCACACTCAGAGCCTCGGGCAGGGAATTCTCATCTTCCATCATTGGCATTCCTTCTCCCAGACCCAAACTCCATAGGCATCCTGAAACAAAAGTCCCAACTTGGGGCTGGCGCTGTGGCAAGCAGGTAAAGTCGCTGCCTGCAGTGCCAGCATCCCATATGGGTGCCAGTTCTAGTCCCAGCTGCTCCACTTCCGATCCAGCTCTCTGTTATGGCCTGGGAAAGCAGTGGAAGATGGCCCAAGTCCTTGGGCTCCTACACCCACATGGGAGACTCAGAAGAAGCTCCTGGCTCCTGGCTTCAGATCAGCTCAGCTCTGGCCATTGCAGCCATCTGCAGAGTGAACCAGCAGATGGAAGACCTCTCTCTGTGTCTCTCCTCCTCTCCCTGTGTAACTCTTTCAAATAAATAAATCTTTTTTTTTTTTGAAAAAGTCCCAACTTGTCACAGCTGATCCTCAGGGACCGAGCACTATGCTTACGCCCCGACATGCAAAGTGGTCCATCCTTCAAACAATCCTGTCTCCACAAAGCTTTCTCTGACATTAGCGGGAATGACAATCTGCTTCTTGAATTCCAGGAAAAGCTGTTCCCATCACATACCCCTCCCCACCCTGTCACTCTCCTCTCTGTTTTCTCCTTTCTTTTCTCAGCCTGCTCCACGAGGTCATGGACCAGACAGTCCCATTGCCGGTAGCAACTCCTGCCCCTTGAACATAGCTGGACACATGATGGGAAGATGGATAAACCACATGCCACCTCCTGGATCACTGCTGGCCCCTCACTATGACTGGGGCGTCCTGTGGGCCAGCACGCTGGATACTCAGCATCCCTAGGCAGCAGAGCGCCTTTGAGTGCCAGTCCCCTCAAGCAATCCACGGAAAACTGTTGGTGCAACTTGGCCCAAGGAAAACAAGCCTTCAGGAACCAAGCTTCCTAAGTGGCTGTTTGCACAGGGCCTCGCCTAGGTGTGACCACTCTGATTTGCTGGGCCACAGGCTTCAAGAAGCCCCCGAGGGGTGTGTGGTGTGGACATTGCATTTGGCGGTCCGCATGCCAGGGGAATGCAGCCAGTGAGACAGCCGCACGCCTGCTCACCAACCACTCTCCCCCAAGTCCAGAACGTCTGCAAAGCCAGGAGCTTTGGCACGAGGCTGCTCCCATCCTCGCCGGCATGGAGCTATGGATATTAAGAATATGCTGATGTGAATCACCGTGCAAACACGCTTCGCTAGAAGTGCAGCGTGCAGGAACACTCTTCCTTTTATCGTCTCCCCACCTCCGTTGGAAACATTCGCCCACAGATGATGCGGAGATTAGTGGGGCGTCGGGCTGCTGCGTGCTTTGGGGCCGCCTGTCAGCTTCCATCAGCTACGGCTCAGGCTGCAGAGGCAGCTGGGACACACCTCAGTGCTCCTGCCCAAGGCCCAGGGGCAGAGGCTGGGGCAGGACAGTGGCTTTGGGGTGGCAGAAGAGCGAGTCCATTCCCCGGCTGGATGTGTCCTCAAGCAGCTGGGCTCCGGCCACTGGTAGCAGTGACACAGCAGCCAGCATCTTAATGGTGTGCTCGCCCCGAATGGCAAACACCATCAACACAAGTGCAACGCCCCTGCGTGGAGCAAGGCCACTCTCTCTTGCCCGCTTTTGCCCTCCCTACCCCCGACAGTGTTCTCAGAACGAAACCCAGTCCCTTGGGAAGGCTAGAAGGTGGGCTGGGCATTCCCTGTCCTCCAGGAGGTCTCAGCATACCCAGGAGGGGGACAGACCTGAGCACGGATGCCTACATCCTGATACCCTCGTGGGGAGGGTCTGGGATGCTCTGGGGGCTCAGCGGACCCTCCCACTGGGAGATGAGGGAAGGCAACGTGGAAGAGGGAGCAGTGGAGCTGAGTCTTCAATGTGGGAGGCTCTCAGGGGTAGGGAATCTGTTTTCTGCTGGGGCCATTTGGATATTTTTTTTTTTTTTTTGACAGGCAGAGTGGACAGTGAGAGAGAGAGACAGAGAGAAAGGTCTTCCTTCCTTTGCCATTGGTTCACCCTCCAATGGCCACCACGGCCAGTGCGCTGCGGCCGGTGCACCGCGCTGATCCGAAGCCAGGAGCCAGGTTCTTCCTCCCAGTCTCCCATGCAGGTGCAGGGCCCAAGCACTTGGGTCATCCTCCACTGCACTCCCGGGCCACAGCAGAGAGCTGGACTGGAAGAGAGGCAAGCAGGACAGAATCCAGTGCCCCGACCGGGACTAGAACCTGGGGTGCCGGCGCCGTAGGTGGAGGATTAGCCTATTGAGCCACGGCACTGGTCTGGATATTTCTAACGTCATCCATGGGCCATATATTGTCAACTGAAAAATTAGCATGTTATAGATTTATTGAATTTTTTTAAAGATTTATTTATTTGAAAGCCAGAGCTACATGGGGGGTGGGGAGGGAAGAGAGAGAGAGAGAGAGAGAAAGAGAGAGAGAGAGAGAGGTGTTCATCTGATGGTTCACTCCCCAATTGGCCACAATGGCCGGAGCTGCGCTGGTCTGAAGCCAGGAGCCAGGAGCCAGGAGCTGCTTCTGGGTCTCCCATGCAGGTGCAGGGCCCAAGGACTTGGGCCATCTTCTACTGCTTTCCCAGGCCATAGCAGAGAGCTGGATCAGAAGTGGAGCAGCCGGTACTAGAACCAGCGCCCATATGGCTTCAGGCCAGGGCATTAACCCACTGCGCCACAGCGCCAGCCCCGATTTATTGAATTTTGAGTCCCACCTATTGTTGCCTTGGTAGGGCCAAACCAAATGATTCAGTGGGCTTATACAGTCCATGGGCTGGAGAGTCCCCAGTCTGGCTGCAATGGCATCCATGCAGTAGGAAAGGCCTAGGAAACACGGGGGCGTGGGACCACACAGCATGGAAGCCAGGTGCTCCCTGCTCTCTGCTCAGCTAGTCCCTGTACCCCCATCTCCCCCTCATTGCCCCACAGGATGGCAGCCATCATCCAGGCACCATGGCCAAGCCCAACCACGACCAGGTGCAGACAAGGCCTTCTCTTCTGCGTGACCAGGAGCAGGCGGGCTGGGTCTCAGGGGGCCTGGAGCTGGTGCGACTGCTGGGGTAGAAGCCAGTTTGGAGGCAGTGGGAAAGAGACCATGTTAGCCTGTCTCTGACCAGGTCCTGGGTGCTCCTTCTGTTGGCCTAGAGGGCCGGACATCCAGCATGGACAGGGAAAATCTCTCCCCTGCCTCTGGGCCGCACCTGACCCTTCAGTGTTCACAGTGTGGTCTCGTCGACCTCTGCCCACAATTGCACCTGCTGGTTGGCTGCTAATGGAATCACAGACCTTCACATAGAAAATGGGAAATCATGATGTCCACCCTCCCGGTCATGGTCAGCACCTTCTTGCACGGCTTTGGGAGGCTCCATCCGCATGGGGATACATAGCCCCCAGAGGCTGAGCTAGTGGGGCTAGCACATGTGAGGATCTCACCACGCTGTGTGCCAGCTGAGTTTCTAAGTCTTTACAGAGAGGTGGATGGGGAGCCTGCAGCACAGTGTGGGGCAGTAGCCTGCTTAGTGGCACACCTGAAGCAAGGGTGGGATGTAGGCCTTGTCAGGGGGACTCAGAGCCTATGTTCTAAACCACGCACCACCCCCACCTCGAGGTGACCCCATGCTTTCCTTCTGCCTAAAGTCTCAGCCACCACCAAAAGAGACTCCAGATTGTGTATGCACAGCACAGCAGAATGGGGCGGGGGTACTGGGCAGCCCCAGGCCTCCTTGTCCACCCACACTGCCACTGTGTCTGAGAAGAGCCCGGGACCGAGACAGGGGTGAAGCGCCCCCTGCTGTCTGGCCCGAGCTCCCTACAGCTGGTCCAGTGCACACCCTTTGTCTCCACTGGCTCCTGGGAGGGGCCTGCCAGCTGCAGAGACACAGGGACAGTTCACGGCTACATCAGGGCTGATGCCAATCCAGGCATGAACAAGGCAATTCTGCTGTCTTTGGTTGCTGACCGAGCACAGCCTGAGTGGAGGGGCTCTGGGGGTTCCTTGTAGGAACACTGAGCAGGCCCCAGAGCCCCCTGAGAGTAAGGGCCCCCTGACCACTCAAATGGAGAGGAGAGGAGGGGCTGAGCTTCATAGCTCCTCACCTGGACCCAGGGACCACCCACCCTAGAAGACAGGGGCATCCAACCCCCTCCCTAGCTAGAGGCAACCACACTCCCCTCGGTCTACAGACAGGCAGTGATGGGAACATGACATTCCACCATGCAGAACTCTCTCCTTTGGAAAATTCTTTTCTCAGATCCTAATAGGACTTAGACTTTTTTTTTTTTTTTTTTTTGAGGGTCATTTTGAAAGGGGTCGGGAAGAGGTAAAGGGCCAATGCATTCCGAGAGAGTGACAAGGTCTCCAAACGATTGAAGGGAGAACTGGGGTTAAGCTTTAAAGAAAAATGTCTTTAGTCCCTTACTACTTAGCTTCCAAGCCAGAATCTGCAGGTGATGACCATGCAGGCAGGTGAGTCAGGTCAACCTCCAGCGTCCTATCCCCAGTGTGCTCGTGTGTTCTTCCCACTGAGTAGCCAGGGGCCAAAATCAAACCAAATTTATTGCTGCAATCTCAAGAGCAAAAGTCTCAGGGGACACTCAACCTCCTCATCACCTTCTCACCGTGAATGACCTCTATTGTTATCTTTCCCTGACTCCATATGCTGGGGATTCTGATGTCATTGAGTCTAGTGTGCACCAGTGACCATTATGGGCTGACACCCTCGGGCCATGCAGGGTAGGTAGGATCCCAGCCAAATGCCGCACTGCCTTCCATAGCTGGTGCTCCTCACTGTGGGCAAAGGGTGACTTTCCCATCAGTTTCTCAAAATGCTCAAAAGCGACTTCCCTCCAGCAACCCAGCAGCACCGTGGGCCTGGCCTAACCAACCTCAGGGACCGCGCTGCAACTCTGGAGCAGCGCACTGTGCAGGCCACCCTCAAGCCATACACACACGGCTGCACGAGCCCCTAGAGGAGAGTGGGCCTGCCAGCCATCGGCCCTGAGTAGGGAGTGCGGCTGGGGTCAGAGCAGACCGAGCCTTCCCCAAGGCTGTCTCCCCCAGAGTTTTATCAGCGAATGTTCTTCAGTGCCCCTCGAGTTGTGACTTCAGCTTGGTGCCTTTGGTGCTGATAGCTCCCGCACTTCACTCTCCAGATGGTTTCCTGGCCAGGCCGCAGAGAAAGGCCAGGTGCTGCAGCTCTGGGGCTGTCTGCTGGCCTGGACTGAGCCCAAGAGGACAGGATGTGGAGAACAAGAGTCAGCCGCCGCTCAAGGGCAGCAAGGCCCACAGATCAGGCCTAAAACGGCTCAGGGCACCCGGTCATTTCCTGCCCTGCTCTGGGGGTTCCTCCTTCTCCCCCAGCTCAAAGGTGCGCACCTCTCAGAGGGACTCAGGAAGCCCCCTCCCGCCTGGAGAGTGAGCACTTCTGTCACAGCCCCCCAGTCCTACTGACACAGACACGGCTGAGGTCCCGGGAGAGCCCAGGGAACGAGGTGCAAAAGGCCTTTTAGAATCCCACTGTGGCCATGCGCAGCCACACCCCGGACCAGCCCTGCGTCACCACTTCAAAGCCCAGCCGCCCGGAAGGGGACCGGTCTCGGATCGTTTTAGTAGAGATTCGCCAGTTTGGGGTTTAAGAAGCAACCTTTCTTTTGTTTAAAGTGTCATCTATACAAACGCACCCACACCACACAATGTTTTGTAAAGAACTGTACATAGAATTGTGGTTCCATAAGACCATACTGCCTGCTGATGTCATAGCCGTCTTAGTTTGGGTAAATGCATTCTACTGTGTTTATGTAACACAATTATCTAACAACTCACTGCCCAAAATGTGTCCCCATCATTACAAAATGTGTCCCCATCATTAAGTGACACATGAATACACACACACACACGGGGAAAACAGCTTTCATATAATGTCTCACAAATAGCCTCTGTTAATTTTATTTATATTCTCCCAGATTTTTCTTTTTTTTTTTTTTTTTTTTGACAGGCAGAGTTAGAGTGAGAGAGACAGACAGGTCTTCCTTTTCTGTTGGTTCACCCCCCAAATGGCCGCTATGGCCAGTGCGCTGCAGTGATCCAAAGACAAAAGCCAGATGCTTCTTCCTGGTCTCCCATGAGGGTGCAGAGCCCAAGCACTTGGGCCGTCCTCCACTGCCCTCCCTGGCCACAGCAGAGAGCTGGCCTGGAAGAGGAGCAACCGGGACAGAATCTGGTGCCCCGACGGGGACTAGAACCCAGGGTGCCGGCGCCACAGGCAAAGGATTAGCCTAGTGAGCCACGGCACCGGTCCCAGATTTTTGTATAACACATTTAACAGTGCCATTTGTTTTAAGAACTGGAATAATATTACAACTATATTTTGTGTCTTTTATTTCTCTGAACTTTGCATTGCCTGAACTTTCTTTAAAAAAAAAAAAAAAGCTTTATTTTATTTACTTGAAAGTCAGAGTCACACAGAGAGAGAAGGAGAGGCAGAGAGAGAGAGAGAGAGAGGTAGGTCTTCCATCAACTGGTTCACTCCCCAATTGGCCATAACAGCTGGAGCTGTGATGATCTGAAGCTAGGAGCTTCCTCCAGGTCTCCCATGTGGGTGCAGGGGCTTGAGGATTTGGGCCATCTTCTACTGCTTTTCCAGGCCATAGCAGAGAGCTGGATCAAAAGTGGAGCAGCCGGGTCTCGAACCGGCACCCATATGGGGTGCTGGCACGGCAGGCAGCAGCTTTACCTGGTACACCACAGCACTGACCCCTGAACTTTTTTCATGTTACCAATGTCTCAAGTCTGTTCCATGGCAGCAGACACAGCAGATCAGTTACTCAATTGTCATTTGGTTTTATAATCTTCTACTTCCTTAGCTTACTTAATAAAGAAGCCCAGATACCCAAAATTCTGATCTTCCCAGACTCCCTTGCAGACAGGAGGAGTCACGTGACACAGCCGTGGCCAATGCGTGAAAGCAGAAGTCACTGGGTGTGTCTCGGGTGCAGGTTACAAAAAGGAAGCGACTCATTTGAGTCTCTTTGCCTTTTCTTCTCTCGAGGACACTAAAGCCATACCTGGGAGAGCAGGCGCCACCGTGCGACCTGGGATAAAAGTAGGAAATTAAAGAGAGCCTGGGCTCTTCACAACACTCTTGGGCCACTGCATGAGTCTGGAACTGCCCACTTCCCGGCTTGCTGTTGGTGGAGACACATCAACCCCTTGGTCGGAGCTGCTGTGGTCACATTTGTGGTTCCTTGCACTTGAATTGCAACTCTGAACGTACAGCTGTTATATGAATACATCACAAAGTCATAAAATCCATGCACATAAAAAGTATTCTAAAAGATCATAAAAATGCACATTATGAAAAAAACTGCATGAATTTCAATCATTTTGCAGGAAAATAAGCTTATCTTGTGATTCCATTTTATCACAAACTTTTTTGAAGTACCCTCATATTTAATTTATCTGGCTTTATTCCAACCCAAGGAATTATGAGGCTAAAGGACAGGTAGCTTCAGGTTTTGTTTGTTGTCCCTTGATATATTTTCCAAATGACGGTGCAACACCACGTGTGCCTGTGGCATTGCTCTCGGCTGCAGGTACATCCGCGTGACTTCCAGTCCACTTCCTGAAGCAGGAGCGAAGCCAGCCACCGCCCAGCAGGGCTGTGTGTCCCCAGAATAGCCCCAGCATAGAGGCCTGCTTGTGATTTCAGTCTCAAAGAAAACTCCCGCGAAGGGAAAGGAGCTGGTGTGACCACAGAAGAGGCTGCTGCTGCTGCTGCAGCCTCTGTTGGGACTGCCTGAGCCCAGAGCCCCTAACCCAGGATCTCGCAAGCTCTACACCGCAGACGGTTGGGGTGGGTAATTTTTCTATGTGGGGTTGTCCTGTACATCATAGGGTTTCTAGCAGCATTCCTGACACATACCCACTAGGTGTCAGTAGCACCTGCTCTTCTCCCCAGTTGTTGACAATCTAAAATACGGGTCATGTGTGGCACAGCAGTGAAAACGCTGCTCCGGGTGCCCACGCCTCCTATCACAGAGCTTGGCTTTGAGTCTCACCACCACTTGCAATCCAGTTTCCTGCTAATACATATCCCGGGAGACAACAGGTGATGGCTCAAGCAGTTGGGTCCTGGTCATAGTTGAGAGACCCAGATTGAGTTCCAGGTTCCTGGCTCTGGCCCTGCCCAGCCCTGGCTATTGTAGGCACTTGGGGAATGAGCCAGCAAATGGAAGAGCTGGAAAAATGTCTCAAAGTTTGTCCAATGTCCCCTGGTGGAGAGGGTGGCAAAAGTCAGCCCCAGATGAGGACCAGTGATCTGAACCTCAATTCTAAACTGAGAGAAGATTCGGATTCAGTTCAAAATTGGCCGGGTGGGATGACTACAACGAGCAAGCGTGCCTGTGGGTAAGCAAGGCTCCCTGCTGGAGCAGCAAGCACTCGAGCAGGCCTGCTCTGGAGGCCCCCAAGGCATGCGAGGGTGCCCAGGGTGACAGATGTGCACCCTGCTGGCGTGGTGAGGGTGCTTTGGAACCTTAACCCCTCCAATGTGCTGCCAAAAAATCCTTGCGAAGTGTCCCAGGCTGAGAACCACAGTTCCCACTTGAGCTCTGCAAAACCCCTGTGGAATGAGAGGGGGTTTGGTGGTTTTTTTTTTTTGTTGTTTGTTTGTTTTTTTCTTTCAATTGAGGGAATCAGAAACATTCATTGAGAGCCAGTCCCAAAGCAGGCACTGAGGCTAAAAGCCGCAAACACACCGGACAGGACCGCTGCCTCCACAGAGCCCACAGTCGGCTGAGGAAATTCGGCAGTTATGCAAGAGATCACAAGAGCCAGCTGGGTTATCTGGGCTTGGGTTTGCTCCTCAGTCAAGCGGCAAGGACAGGCCTGGGTCATCCACCCTCCAGGGCTGCAGGAGCCTGGGATGCTATGCCCTCAGGGAAACCAAGAGACAGAGACGAGGCAGAGAGCTGGAGCAGAGGCAGAGACAGAAACCTGCTAGCACACGGGAAAGGTCAAGCCCACGCTCTCCAAGGTGTACAGTGAAGGCTACCCCAAATCCGTCACAGGTCTCTGATGTCCAGGGTGTGAGCAGGTGCCTCTTCTGAGCATCACGATTCCTGGAGACCTGGAGCCCAGGAGGGAGATGGACGGGGAGCCCTCGGGGTGACACGACTCTTGAGACAGAAGGGCCACCTTTTCCAAAAGCTGGTGTCCACCCCCACCCTGGGAGAGGCCATGGTGTTGGGCAGAAAGCAGAAGGTGCTGAGAGCCAAACTCTCCTCCTGCTTTATGGGCTCCTGAGTCCAGTACATTTCACAGACTTGCCTGTGTGTGTTGGAGACCCTAATATCAAAATGATTTAACACAGGCATTTCTTTTTCTTTTCTTTCTTTTTTTTTGACAGGCAGAGTGAACAGTGAGAGAGAGAGACAGAGAGAAAGGTCTTCCTTTACCGTTGGTTCACCCTCCATTGGCCGCTGCAGCCAGTGCACCCTGCTGATCTGATGGCAGGAGCCAGGTGCTTCTCCTGGTCTCCCATGGGGTGCAGGGCCCAAGCACTTGGGCCATCCTCCACTGCACTCCCGGGCCACAGCAGAGAGCTGGCCTGGGAGAGGGGCAACCGGGACAGGACCGGCACCCCGACCAGGACTAGAACCCAGTGTGCCAGCGCCACAGGCGGAGGATTAGCCTAGTGAGCTGCAGCGCCGGCCACACAGGCATTTATCTTACCCTCATGTAAGTGTGTGATACGGCATGGCTGCTCTGCTCCCAGAGTCACTGGGGCCCAAGCTCCTATCCTCTGCGTGTCTGCCATCCCATTCCCGGAGCACTGTTCTTACCTGCCTGGTACAGACGGTTCTCCACTACGTCGGCATCCCAGCCAGCACAGAGGAAGAGGGGGAAGGAGGCCACGCTTGGGCCCTTTGAGGGCATAAACCAGAAATTGCTCCAGGAAAAGACTGTGCGTGTCTCTTCCTAACCCGCACTTACGGCTTGAAATTGGCCACGGTGACAGTATGGATGCCATGGAAATTAGCAGTCACTACCGTTGAAGTTTTATTTTCCCTGGAGGGCTCATTGGTTGTTAAACAACCCTCATGCATCTCTTCTGCCAAGAACCCATGGCCAAGAACTTGGTGATAAGGTCACCTCTTAGCTGCAAGGGAGGCTAGGAAATGCAGTCTCTAGCTGTACAGCCACGTGCCCAGCCAAAAACTCACCGCTGTGGAATAAGGGTAGAGTAGGTCCTGGGGGCAACTGGCAGGTGGCGCCCCCAGACCTGCCGAGGGGATTATTCCCAGGGTCCTGGCACAAAGGAAGTCCAACTCTGGGGAGAAAAAGATAATTCTCCAAGGCTGATGAGCCAGATCCCAGGCGGCAATGAGGCCTGGATTCCACATGTGGCGGAAGTGGTTTCCGAGACCCCTTCCAGACAGACCTTGTGGGCAGCAGAACAAATGGCTCCAGGCAGGTTTACATGTGCACGGCCTGATCTGGTCTGCAGGAAGCATCACAAGTCCTGAGCGTCCAGAACACACGCCCCTGCTCCTCGCACAGGCCACAGGCTCATTCTCGTCTCGCTGAGTGCGTGCTAAAGCCCTTCCCACCAGCCCGAGGGGATGGCACCCACCTCCCCCCTGCAGCATTCTCCAAAATCCTCCCAACCTAAATCCTCCACTCTCTCCAATTCCCTCCAGGACGAGGGCTTTTTAGCATCTTGAAACAAATTTTCCAGAATTCCCCGGGAAATTCACACATCCCAGACTGCCTCGCCACCCGCTTTGGGTTTTGATCTCCATTTTAGCAGCTCAGCTGAAACTCCCAGTTTATCATCCTACTACTCTGCTGCTGTTAACAACTAAATGAGACCCAGCTACTGCAGATAGCTGAAAACTACATGATTCCATTCCTGGATACAGCTGGTGACACAGAGTAATGATAATGACAGCCAGCTGGGGGGTCAACCCCCTAGCCGACAGCTGTCAGTTTACAGGTCTTCATCTCAGGGGTCTACCCTGTCACCCCAAGTCCATCCCAGCACCCCTAAGCCGCACTGCTCTTAAACACCCACCCACAGGCCCACACCCAATACTTCAGATGGCCCTGCCTTCACTTCTACTCCCAGAGTGAGGTGTTCCCAAGCCCAGCAGGCATGCGCAGATGCACACACACCCTTGCTGGAACATATTCCAGGTGCCCAGGACTGGCTTTCCTGGGCCTCCTTCCAGGTCTAGGGGAGCTATGCCCCTGGTTCCATAACCAATGACAAAACAAGCCCCTGGTGTGTGGACCTCTGGTTCTCCAGGATGGCTCAGGATGACTGTTGGCTGAGAGGCGATTACAGAGCTGGGACTGTGACTGGGGTGTCCCCATGGCTGCACGTAAGCCCCGTCACAGAGCAGGGTTGAGCTGTGGGTTGGGAGCCTCATGCCGCCATGACACGGTGTGGGATTCTGAGGAGTCAGAGAATCACATTTAAATCCAGTCTCGAAGGCCAGTGCAAAGACATGGCCAAGAAACATTTGTGAGGGAAGGAGGGGGAAAATACACTTTACTTTGCAAGTTTGATTTATGGCTTACAAACAAATAGGCATGTGATGGGAGGACCTCCATTTGTATTCTTGCCCCGGGGCCCCAACTGTTAGCATCAGCCCAGCCCTGAGAGCGCCTGCCTTTTGACCCTGTGTGATTCAGACCAGAAAAGAAATGGGCTGATGAAGGCAGATCCGGCACCTGGTTGCCGTAAAGATGGTTTCCTTATGCCAGAGCTTGGAGCAGGTGGGCTCAGGGTGGGGGCGGGGGGGCAGGCTTGGCTGGAGCTTGACAGAGAAGAGGCAAGGCAGAGAGCAGACAGAGCCGGGCTGAGATTTACTGAACATGTGCCCCAACTGAAGAAAATTATTCACTCTGGCATATCACCCACTAGTACGTTCTAAATGCAGACCCAAGATATCATCTATTTCAATGGTTTCCAGGCGTTGTTTAATCAGCTAAATCAGGAAGATTTGTCAAAGTGAAAACTCCGACGAAATCCCAATAACACAGCAGCCAAAGGTGAAAAACAGGCTTCTCAGACCATTCAAATCCTAACTGATGTTTGGAAAATACCTCACTATTTATAGATAGCCCTCAAGCTCCTCCTCAGAGGTCCAGGACCCCCAGAGCAGGGAATAAAAATCATGAAGGTGGCAGGGGCGGGGGCCTGGCCAGCCTCCAAACTCCCCTGCGGTGACTGTTCCTCGCCACCGCCACCGCCACCGCCAGAGAATTAGGCAGGCTGCCCGCAGCTTGCCTTGACCGAGGAGGGGAAGTGCGCCAACCGCCACTCAGCCTTCCGCAAACCCGGGGGACAATCAGGCGCGGTGTGGAGCCCAGTCGAAGCAGGGTCTCACTTTATTGTAAAAGGGAGGTGTATATATAGCTGAGGTACAGAGCGGATGGTACAGAGTGGAAGAGCGGATGCGGGCAAGGGGTGGGGTGTTGTGATGCAAAAGGGTGCTAGCCACTCCTGTGATACCACCTTAATGATCCTTAGGCAGAAGCACCCTGGGGCTGGGGTGTTTGCTACCAGGGATTTGAAACTTAGTCAGGTTTTCAAATTCGAGGCAGGCTCTGGAAGTTCCTCTAGGCCTCTCCGGATTCAACTCCCCCTTTTTAACACCCGGGGTCCTTGTCTTAGGTTGCCCCCAGCCGTCCATGTCCTTACCCGTCATTGGTAACCCAGGCAGTTCCCTACCATCTCAGCTCTCAAAGCCTCATTTCACCAGGAGGGCCTGCTTCCCCCTGTAAGGGAACCAGGTGGTGAAGCTCCTCCCCAGCCTGCAGCGATGCTGCCAAGGCATTCTCCCAACAACAGGGAGATGATAAGGGCCTTGTGTCCTGTTCGGCCTTCCAGGGGGTTGGAGAAGGCTCACTCACCCCATTGTTGCCGGGAGGGTGATCAGCCTTGGTTAAAATACTCAGGTTATATGTACTAGTTTTGGCTGAGCGGTTTGACTCTCTAACAGTTTAAATTCTCAAATGGAGTCTTCCAACGTTAGGACTTCCAGTAGGATCCCTGGAACTCTGAAAGGATGGGACTCTAAATTTGTTAAAGTAACAACTGTTTGAGTCAATTCAAATTATACAAAATGTATTAAAATGTTGTAAATGATGTCAGACCTATGTTGTATTCATGTTTTTGCTTTCCAGCTAAAGTGGTCTTATATTCTGTGTATACAAGTCTTTACATGTGCTTGATATGCTTTAAACTTGTTTCCTTTACAGATCTGTTTTTGCAAAAACTGTAGTATCTCTTTTTAACAGTGTCTACTTAATTGGTTACTTTGCCATTTCTAGATTTAGGTCCTGTAAGCTCTTTTTACCTCTGTTAAATAGTTCTGAGTTATGTGAGGATTTTGTGTGCTAACTCCTATGTTCAAGGTTTTTATTTCTGGTTTATTCAACAACAACAACAAAAAAAACATAAAATTCATGTTCTGCCAAGGTAATCTATTGTGTACTCTACTGTCTCAGTTTAAATTAATAAAAAAAACTAAGTCTTAAAAAGCTACATAAATATGATCAGATCTGGTCTAAAGATGTTAAAATCACCCTAATTAAATAAATGACTGTCATTTCAGGATGTTAAAAAATTCTATTCTAACCAGATACTCTAAGTTCTCTTGGAACCTTTAACAAACTTTCTAAAAATCAAAGTTCTAAATTCTCTAAACTTTTGGTATCTCCAAAAGGGCCCCTGGAGATGTCAAAAGATATATCTCAAAGGAAAAAGCACCTGTTTCCACTGTGATGAGCCATTTTTAGAATTCAGACACTCATGCATGGATGGTGAGCAAGGAGCGGATTCCTTGGCGGGAGCACACCCACTGTAGAGCCCAGGGCGACTCCCCCCACCAGCCTCAGCCAGCGTGTGCTGGGCTCCAGGGAAGCCAGTCTGGCCAGGGGTTGTTGCAGCTGGGGCTGGGGACCATCCCAGTCTCAATCCGTACATCTGCTCACCCATTAGGCAGTGCCCCTGTGCTCCAGCCCAGCAGGTGGCCGGGATCACACTACAGGCAAGGGCGCCTTGTGCCCCGAAGACGCCCCCTCCCCGGCCCAGACAGAAGGGGCCTTGGCAATGCTGACGCAGTGGCTTAAGGGATAGGGCTCAGAGCAGCTAAAGGACTTGGTGATTGTCACCCAGCAGACAGTGCCCAGGCTGGGGCTACCAAGCCCACCCGTGCTCCTTCCCAGGATCTTTTCCCTAGTCCGTTGCCCGGGTACCATTTTCAATACTTCAAAGGCACTGTCCGCAGGGGCCTTTCTGTCTCCAAGGCTATTGGGGTTGGAAGTATGGACGGGGCAGCTCGCGGAAAAGAACAGCAGAGCCTGCAGCAGCCCGACACCAGCTTCTCCCTCTCCAGTTCTCATCCATGTTCCCACACTAGGGTCTAAGACTCTCCTCTGTTGCTTGCATTTGAAGAGAAGAGCCAGGCTCAGTGCTGAGACCAGGCGACCTTACCGGAGGGAGTGCGCCGGGCTCCCTCCCGGCCCCAGCCTCAGCACCTCCCCGGCTCACCTAGGAACCAAGCCCAGGGCTGAGAACTCCCCCAGGAAGGCCGAGGAAGCCACGTGGGGAGGTGAGGCAGGCCCTGCTGCATGGCGGCGTGTTCAAAGACATGTCTGAGAACAACGGAATGCCCGGCCACGGCCACGCTGACCTCCCCAAGCCTCTGTTTGGGTGTTTGCAGCTGGAGCCCAACTGCTTGAGGACAGCCAGACCCACCCGGATGCAGGCCGGGCCGCAGCCCTTCCCGCCCAGAGCACAGCATCTCAGGGTGGGGGCCGCGGGGCACCCCCACTCCGATTTGGAGCCAGGAAGGCCAGCGGTGTGGGGCCAGCCCCACGGGCAGTGGGGAGAACAGGGAAACTAGGGAGGAAGAGCCAGCCGGAGTACCCTGGAGTTGAGGAGGGGGCAGGGAGACCCAGACCTCACTGGAGCCCCACGTAGGAGCTTCCCGTCCCGAGCAATGTTTTGGATGGCTGGGCAGCATGCTCGGGTCACTGGCCTGGCAGACCTCTGTGTGGGGGCAGAGACTTGCCCACGGAAGTGACGTCGGGCTGTGGGGGACCTCATCCGAGCATTCAGGCCATGGCTGCCCTACCTGCCTGCCCAGAGGCCCAGGCGCACCAGCACCACCAAGGCCACGTGGTTACTCACTGCACACCCAGGAGCTGGGGCGGGGCCAGGCCCAGGGCAAGCAGGGACCAGCAAGGAGGGAGACGCGGCTGATTTGGTTCCAAACCCAGCCCAAAGAGAGTGGCTCTGAACCTCTGGGCAGGTTTCTCTCACTCCCCTGGGGTCCACGGGGTGCCCACCTGCCCCCCAAAAGACCACGACTACAGAGGCTCCCTGCACTGGGAGTCCCTCCCTGTCCATGTGCCCCACCCCAGCGCCAGACCCAGGGCTGAGCACTCAGAGCCCTCTGCTCCTCCTCTCTCTCATCCTCCTCTCTGCCTCCCCACATCTCCGCCTGCCCCTTCCTCCATACGAGGCAAAACCTCAGACTGTCCAAGGGCGCCCACCCGCACAAACACCTTTACACAAGCACAAAGACTGACAGAAACACTCCCTCGCCCCCACGTCCACAGAGCGCCCCCTCTCGCAAGCACAACTCTCACACCCCAGCCCACGCACGCTGGTGTACATTGGTGCAGACACAAACACATGTTGCAGCTCTCCCACACCCACCCCCCTGGTTCTTCAAAAGCTTGAATAGAACCACACATCTGAGCACGTTGTCCCCATGCACACCCTTTCACGGGTGTCTGCATCGTCACTCGGGCATGTGCGCATGCGTGCACGCACCCCCGCACCTGTTAGCACTTGATCATTAACCAGCGGACCCCAGTGAAGCCACTGGTTATGCAGGGCAGGAGCCGCTATCTCCTAGGCTCAATTCCATGACGAACCCCTCTTTGCACCCTCCCCAGGACTCCCCACTCCCCCAGAGGCACACGGTCTGGCCTCCTCTGTCCTCCCCACTTGATAAACCATGGCCATTGCTGTCGCTCCTCACCCTAGCCAAGCTGTTTTCCTTGTCTGAGCACGCTTCCCAAGCAGGCCATCTCTCCAACCCCTGAAAGACCCAGGCATGTCCCTGCCCCCAAGAAGCACTGCCACATGTTCTGAGACACACTGGGCCCCTGGGAAAAGGGGTTGCCCATGCAGACGTGCCCTGAGCCCCAGGGCTCCCTACCTGCTTCCTGGGAGGGAACCTTGTGTCACTCCCAAAAGAGCCAAAGCCTTGAGGTGTGAGAGAGGAATGGTGAGCTTCTCCTCTGGCTGCACGCATAGGGCTGGGCAGCTCTGCTCAGGGGGCGCCGCCCCTGCCCACCCAGCCCAGTCTAGTGAAGCCTCCGCAGGTGGAAGGCACCCACTCCGGGCTCAGACACACACAGGTGCAGATCCCAGTTCCATTCCTGCCTCTTTTAAAACGTGGACGCGATTATCTGTCCGTTGTGCTCTGAAGTGAGGATATGAAGTAGGCTGCGCAGAGCCAGGCACGTAGTAGGTGTTCAACCCAAGGCCTCATCTCCTGCCCACAGTGCTCAGACGGAGCAGACCGGAGCAGGTTCAAGGGAAGCACCTGGCGCTAGCCCCCACCCCCGCATGCACGCGTGCACACACACAACGCTGTTGAGGTCTGTTCCCCTTATGTGGGGCTCCAGCATTCCAGGACATCTTTGATTAATAAGAAGCAGAAAGATAAGCCTCATGATAATTAATAAATCATTAGCAGCATTGCTCTTCATCAGATAAGCCCATTAATTGTTCCCATTTCCTTACAAAAAGCCCAGGCCTGGGGGCCCCTCCCGGCAAGTTGATTTTATGAGGAGTCCAAGCCACTGAAGGAAAGCAGAGCCCCGGGGTGGGCGGGGTGGGTGGTGGTGGTGAGCAGCAGCCACCTGCAGGGGCACTCGGGAGTGGGGCTCACCCCACACCTCTCTCCTGGGCGGAGGGGGGCCCTGAACCCCACCCAGGACCAGAACACACAAAACAAGCTCTGATAGGGCTCCCCCGAGGGAACTGGCAAGCAGGTTTCCTCTCTGGCGCCGATATCCACTAATTACCAGAGTCTGTTGTAGCCACACTAAGAAAAAGGTGCATCTTAACGGAGCTGATTAGTAACACCTGTTGGGGTGAAGGAACGGAAGTTAAAGCACTGGGAGCGCCTCTCCATTCATTCATTCATGTGTGCGTGCATTCATTCATGCTGAAAATGGTTCCTACCAGAGGCAGTGCCAGGGGTTAGGGAGACCACGTGGACCAGAGAGGCCGTTCCTGCTTTCACGGAGCTGACGCTTTGCCATCTCTCCAGTGTTCGTTTTCCAGGGAGCAAACCACAGCTGGGCCCCGGCCTCCCAGAGGCACCCTTAGAGTCCCTCCTTGCCTCAAAGGAGCAGCAAAGTGCTCCCAGCCCGCACAGCTGTTCTGGCATCTTCTCCTGGGCCCTCCGCAGACTCTGAGGATGGCGGCACATTCTTACTCATCAGGAGAACAGCTTTCGAACATCTACTGTGCACCAGGGCACTCAGCTAGGGCATCCAGAATGACTCCCAGAAAGTAAACAACTTGGGAGAACAGCAGGTGTGCCTTATTAAAGTTCTCTGAGAGACTAAAGGCAAAACTGCATCCTTGCAAGCTGCAGAATCCAGGAAGGCTTTATGGAGGAGGCACCAAGTTAGGAGGGAATGGAGAGAGATCCCGGGAGGCTTTCAAAGCACTACTAGGGATTTAAACGTGTCCTGTGGCTCCTCACTTGTCCCTCGTGGTGTACTCAGAGCATTCCAGTGGGTAAACCTGGCTTATCTTTCCATAAGCGATCTTACTTTTAAAAGGGAAAAAGGTTTTAGTTAGTTAGTTAATTGAAAGGCAGAGGTTTTCCATCTGCTGGTTCACTCCCCAAATGGCTGCATCAGTGGGGCTGGGACAGAATGAAGTCAGGAGCCAGGAGCTTCTTCCAGGTCTCCCACGTGGGTGCAGAGGCCCAGGTACTTGAGCCATCTTCCTCTGCTTTCCCAGGCACATTAGTAGGGAGCTGGATCAGAAGTGGAGCAGCCATACGGGATGCCAGCACTGCAGATGGTAGCTTAACCTGCTGCGCCAAAGTGCCAGCCCCTGAAAGATTTAAATAGAATTAATTTTAAATAGAAATTCTTAAAAGGTTTGTCACATCTACACAAAATTAAATTCCAAGTGGATTAAATAAAAATACTGAAATATTGAACATTGAAATAAATAAAACTCTAACAATACTAGAAGAAATTATAAGAGAATACCAGGGGAGGGGGGCAACCATTTAGCCTAGTGGCTAAGAGGCCAGTTTGTGGGGAGCAACTCGGACTAGACTAAGTTACTGGAATTAAGACTTATTCTATGCATCTGCTCTCCCACAATATGGCGCTGGGAGAGGAATAAACAACTTTTACACAGCTGCCTCCAGTTCGACCAATAACCTGCAGGAGCTGATCCTGCTCCTGATTGGAGGAGAGCAGCGTACTCGGCGTGTGGGTAGCAGAGTTGGGATTGGTGGAAGAGGACTATAAAGGAGGAGAGAGACAACATGCACCAGGAACATCTAAGGGGAACATCCGGATAACATCTGAGCAGCCCCCGAGAGAGCCGGCCGGCGGTGTGCTGCTCCCCCGCGGAAGTGGGGAAAGTGGCAGGGGGAGCCGCCCTTCCACGGAGGTGGAAGGATTGGCAGCCAACCCGGGAAGGACCAGCAGCAAACCCGGGAAGGGCCGAGCAGACAAAAGAACAGCGCAGGGTCCTGTGTCGTTCCTCCGTGAAGAGGGGGAGCGACACCAGTTAACATGCCTGCATCCCATTTCCAAGTGCCTGGATATGAAACCCAGTTGTGGCCCTTTACTCCAAACTTCCTGCTAATGTAGATCCCAGGGGACAGTGGTAACAGCTCACATAATAGAGTTCCTGACACCACATGGGATACATGGGTTGAGTTCCCAGCTCTTGACTTCGGCTTCAGGAAGTGAACTAGCAGATGGAAATTTGTACTCTCCTCTTTCTTCTTCTCTCTCTTCCACAATCCCAAATTAAAATAGACAGACAGGAATATTTCTATATACTTGGAATGAGGAAAACTTCTTGAGCAAAACTGAGATGCAGTAAAGAAGAAACACAAGTAGAATCATGGATGCGGGCTCCAGCCCAGCCCTAGTAGTAGGACAACCCACAGACTCAGGCTCCGGACCAGGACTTCCCCAGAGCCCATATTTCTTTGTGTCCCCTACTTGAAATGGAAATGTATACCCTTTGCCTGCATCACCATTATATCTTGGAAGTACACAATTTTTTTTTTTTTATTTTACAGGTTCATAGCTATGAGAGTTTGCCTTCAGTCTCAGATGAGACCATGGAGTATCAGCTGTTAAATTGATGTTGGACTGAGTTAAGAGTTTGGGACTTTGGGGGATGGAATTGATTACATTTTTTATGCGAGAAGAACATGAGTCTGGGGAAGCCAGGGGTGGAATGCTATGGTTTGAGTAGAACTTGTCTCTCAAAAACCCACGTGAGCTGTTCAAACTCTGCTGTCTTGATGTGAATGGGTGATGGCATGAGGGTGGAGACCTGAGTCGGGTCTTGGAGGTGTGCCTGGTGGGAGGTGTTTCGGCCATCAGATGGTGGCTTTCATGAGAAGGTTGATTATTGTTTAGGTTCAGGTTAAACCTAGGTTCTCTCTCTCTCTGTTTCCTGCATCACCACAGGCTCATTCCTCTGCATCTGCCATGGGCAGCCTCCTCAGATGCCGGACTTTGGGATTGCTCAATCCTGAACTGTAACCGCCAAACTATAAGCTAAAATAAACCTTTTCTTTCCCAAAAACCTCCTCTCAGGTATTTTGGTTAAAGTAATAAAAAGCAGACTGATTAAAGGCCCGAGCACCAGGTGCTCCCACCCACCACCCACCTAAGCCCTGTGCCGTACCTCACCAGGGCTCCACCAGCAAGGCCTCCTGCAGACGCCCCGGCCAGCCCTCCTGGAATCTCAGGTGGCTGAGTAGTGAATGACTTCCTGCCAAAGTACACAAAGACTGGAAGAGATACTTACGTCTTCTGCATATCTTCCAATGCACAGACACCCACACAGGGATCTATGACACCACCAAAGAAACAAAATAGACACCAGTAACTGACCATAAGGAAATGAGTATTGAGGGACTAGTGCTGTGGTACAGTGGGTTGAAGCCCCGGCCTGCAGCGCCAGCACCCACATGGGTGTAGGTTCGAATCCCACTTGCTCCACTTGCAATCCAGCTCCCTGCTAATGCACTTGGGAAAGCAGTGGAAGATGGCCCAAATCCTTGGGCCCCTGCACCCATATGGGACTCCCAGAAGAAGCCCCTGGCTCCTGGCTTCAGATCAGCTCAGCTCTGGAAGTTGCAGCCATTAGGGTAGTGAACCAGCAGATGAAAGACCTCTCTCTATCTCTACCTCTCTCTGTAACTCTATCATTCAAATAAATAAAATAAATCTTTGAAACAAAAATAAATGAGTATCTACAAAGTGCCTAGCAAAAAACTCAAAATAACATCTTAAAGAATCTCAGCGAGTTACAAGAGCACATCGATTGACAACTAAATGAAATCAGAGAAATAGTACATGAACAAAATGAGAAGTCCAAGAGAGGAAAGCCATAAATTAAACCAACAGGATTCTGGAACTAAAAAACACAAGGAATAAAGTGAGAAATTCAACAGAGAGCTTCAGGAACAGACTCAATCAAGCAGAACTAATCCGCAAGCTTGAAGACAGTTCTTTTGAAATTATTCAGAGGAACAAAAGTAAAACAGAGTGGAGAGAGCCTTATGAAACACCATCAAGTGAACCCATATCTGCCCTGTGGGAGTCCTAGAAAGGAAAAGGGTCAGAAAGTTTCTTTAAAGAAGCAATGACAAAAAGCTTTCCAAATCTGGAGAGGAAACCAGCACCCACCCGGATCCATGAAGACAAGAGATCTTCACAAAGACACAATATCAAATCGTCGAAAGTCAAAAACAAAAAATTTTGAAAGCAGCAGGAGAAAAGTGACTCGATCACATATAAGTGAATCTCCTTGAGGCTATCAGTGTACTTCTCAGAGAAACCTTGCAGGCTTGGAAAGAGTGGGATGATGTATCCAAAGAAAAGACATGGCCACCCAAGAACACTACCCCAGCAAGCCTGTCTTTCAGGCCAGTTAAAGACGTGCCCAGGTAAACAAGCCGACGAAGTTCATCGCAACTACATCTGCCTTACATGGAAAAATGCTAGGAGGAGTTTTTCAACTTGAAACAAAAGGATGCTAATGACATGGGAATATATGAAGCTATAAAACACTGTACATGTAAGCACGCAATTCCATTCACTGGAATTCTGATACTACAGAACTGATAAATATGTCACTTTTAACTCTGGTATAAACTTGGTTAATGGACATAGAATATTAGAATATGTAAATTGTGATATCAACAACATGATACATTAAGAGAAAAGTTACAATGTAGTTTTTTAATGTATTCAAAATAAGTCGTTATAAGCCTAAAATAAATTGTTATAAGATATTCTATGCAAGCCTCATGGTAACCAGCAAGAAAAAAGTGAACAGATACATAAAATATGAAGGAATCAACTTATTCTGCTACAGAAAATCATCAAATCAAAAGGAAGAAAGCAAGAAGGGAAGAAAGGGAAAAAAGAAATACAAAATAGAAAATAATTAGCAATATGACAGTAGTAAACCCTTACCTATCAATAATCACTTAAATGTAAATGAATTAAATTCCCCTCTAAAAAGACATAGTGTCTCAGTGGACTACAGAACTAAAGACACAGCTGTAAGTGTATGCTTACAAGAGACTCAGTAATTCAACCTGAAGACCACATATAGATCGAAAATAAAGAAATGGAAAAGGATAGTCCATGGTGAGCAAAAGGGAGCAGAAATGGCTGTATTTACATCAGACAACATTGTCACAGTGAGAAAGGTCATTACATAGAAAGGGGTTAATCCACCAAGAGGATACACACATATATACACACACACACTCAACTCAAGACTGCCTAACAGGTGGAACAAATATTAACCAAATGAAGGGAAAGTAGACAGCGCTCCAACAGTAGCAGGAAGCTGTGGCAGCTCATTTTGAACAGTGGCCAGGTCGTCCAGACAGAAAATCAACAGGGAAACACCAGACTTGAGCCATACAGACCTGTCTCCCGGGATAAATCATGTATTAGGCAAATCTTTAAAGCTTTGATAAGATTGAAATCTTTCTAAGAATCTTTCTTGACCAGAATAACATTAGATTATTCCTATTGGAAAATCCAAAAACATGTGTAAATTAAACAACATTCTTCTGAACAACAAATGGGTAAAAAAAATTAAATATCTTGAGACAAACATAAATAGAAACACAACATGCCAAGACTTATGGGATGCAGCAAAAGCCATCTTGAGAGGGGAGGTCATAGTAATAAATGCCTACGTGGAAAAAGAAGGAAGCTCTCAGATGAACAACCCAATGTTACACCTCAAGGAACCAGAAAAAGGAGAATAAAGCAAGCCCAAACTTAGCAAAGGGAAGGAAACAACTAGATAGATACTAGATACTAGAGCAGAATAAGTAAACTAGAGAATAGAAAAGCAATAGAGAAAATCGATGAAATTAAAAATTTGTTTTTAAAAAGATAGGCCAAGTTGACAAAGCTTTAGCTAGACTTACAAAGAAATAAAAAGGCTCAAAGTCAAGAATGAAAAGATGAGACATTGCACCTGACCCCACAGAAACAGAAAGTATCCTGAGACTCTTGTAAATAATTAGACACAAAAAATCTGGTATTTTGCAAGAAATGGGTAAATTCCTAGAAACATGGAACCTACCAAAAATGACACAGGAAAAAATAGAAAACCTGAATAGACCTGCAACTAACGAGAACATTGAATCATGTCTGCCTTCACTGAGAAGTCCAGGACTTGAAGGCTTCACTTCTGATTTCTCCAATCATTTACAGAACTCATAGCAATCCTTTTCAAACTCAAAAAATTAAAGAGAACATATTTCCAAATTTGTTTTTTTAAAGATTCATTTTATTTATTTGAAAGACAGAGTTACAGAGAGAGGTAGAGAGAGAGGTCTTCTATCCACTGGTTCACTCCCCAAATGGCCACCATGTCCAGAGCTGTGCTGATCTGAAGCCAGGAGCCAGGAGCTTCTTCCAGTATCCCACATGCATGCAGGAGCCCAAGAACTTGGGCCATCCTCTACTGCTTTCCCAGCCATAGCAGAGAGCTGGATTGGAAGTGGAGCAGCTGGGTCTCAAACCGGTGCCCATATGGGATCCTGGCACTGCAAGCCAAGGCTTTAGCTCTCTGCACAACAGTGCCGCCCCCCACCCCCAAATTAGTTTTGCAATGTTGGCATTACCCTGATACCTAAGCCAGACAAGGTCACTACAGGAAAAGAAAGTTGCAAAGCAATATCCCTGATAACTATGGATGCAAAACTTCTCAACAAAACATTAGCAAATGAAATTCAACAATGCATTGAAAAGATAATTCTCCATGAGCAACTGGGACCTGGTCTTACAAAGGTTGTTTAAATAAATAAATAACTGTGATACACCATAGTGAAAAATGAAGGAAAAACCCACATGATCATAAGAGAGGCAGAAAAGGCATCTGACAAAATTCAGCACCTGTTCATCATAAAACTCCCAGTGAAATAGGAAATAGTAAGTGTATCTCGGGGCTGGCATTGTGGTGCACTGAGTAAAGCTACCTCCTGTGACACTGGCATCCCATATGAGTACTGGCTCAAGTCCCAGGTGATCCACTTCTGATCCAGCTCCCTGCTAATGGCTGGGAAAGCAGTGGAGGATGGCCCAAGTGTTCCGGCTGCTGGCATCCACGTGGGAGACCCAAATGAAGCTGCTGGCCCCTGTCTTCAGCCTGGCCCAGCCTTGGCCATTGTGGTCACCTGGGGAGTGGACCAAAAAATGGATGACTTCTGTCTCTCCTTTTCTCTCTCTAACCATGACTTTCAAATAAATCTCTCTTTATAAATGTATCTTTTTAAAAATGTATCTCAGCACAATAAAAACCATATTATGGCCAGTCTACAGCTAAAGTCATACTCAGTATGGGAAGCTAAAAGCCTTTTCTCAATTACAAGAATATTTCGGCTTGTGTGGCAACACGGCTCCCCCTCTGTCCTCGCGATGCTGCATGGTGCATGTCTCCTAGGTAAAGAGAACCGAGCGCGAGCGCGTGGCTGCAGCAAGAGCAGACGTGGCCACAGTCACAGGCATGGGCTGCGCCGGCCATATGTGTTCTTGGCAATTCCAGGCAAGAATCTGAAAAAGGAGTTTGCCAACTTACAAACCAGTTTGCTTCTCACTTTTTCAAAATGAAAACCCACCGGTCTCCCAAACCTCCCCAGATGCCTGCAATGGTTCCCATGGTCACGCCTCCTGTTTGCAAGCCATTGAGTCAATTCCCAGCCCTGTGAACTGTCCTCAGATACTAAAAACCCACACGTTCTGGGGCTTGGGCTTGTGCTCTTTGATTTTTTTTTTTTAATTTAACGCATATACCAATGATCTGGCCCTTTTTTACAGGGAGTGAGCTAGCAGTTGGAAGACCTCTCTTTCTCTCTGCCTTTCTCTCTCTGACTTTCAAGTAAATAAATGGACCTTTAAAAAAGAAAGAAGGGGGGGGGGAGGGGGAGGAGGGAAAGGAGGAGGAGGAGGAGAAGGCCTAAGGGCCTAAGTGCTTGGGCCCCTGCCACCCACATTGAAGGCCCAGATAGAGTTTGAGGCTTCTGGCTTCAGCCTGCCCCTGCCCCTGCCATTGCAACCATGAGGAGAGTGAACCAGTGGATGGAAGATTTTCTCTCTGTCGCTCCCTTTTTCTCTATAACTCTGCCTTTCAAATAAGCAAATAAATACTTTTTAAAAACTACAGAGGTTCTACTTGACTTCATTTTTCTTTCTCCCATGTATCCCCTCTCTCCCGTGTTGAAGCTTGAAGGTCCTAACAGCATCAATGTCGTGACTTGCATGCTTTATCCCATCATGAAGCACACATGAGGTTTCAGTTAACAACACTAACAGTACCAACAACACAATTAAAATAATTTAAGTGATTTTGTTTTGTTTTTTGTTTTTGGCTAAAGGTGTATCTACTGGGGATACACAAAGTGTTTGTGTTTTTTTTTTTTTTTTTTTTTTTTTTTGGCAGGCAGAGTGGACAGTGAGAGAGAGAGAGAGAAAGGTCTTCCTTTTTCCATTAGTTCACCCCCCAATGGCCGCTGCGGCCAGAGCACCGTGCTGATCCAAAGCCAGGAGCCAGGTGTTTCTCCTGCTCTTCCATGCAGGTGCAGGGCCCAAGCACTTGGGCCATCCTCCACTGCACTCCCAGGCCACAGCAGAGAGCTGGACAGGAAGAGGAGCAACCGGACAGAATCCGGCGCCCTGGCCGGGACTAGAACCCCGGGTGCCGGTGCCGTAGCCAGAGGATTAGCCTATTGCCCTCAGCGCCAGCCAAATCACTATGTTTTGCAATCACTAGGAATAGCTCCTCTCAGTGTGGCTATGCCAAGAACTCAAAGTTCCTAATGGCCACATAACTAACGAAGAAGGCTAAGTGCAATGGAATAGCAATGCCTCAAATGCGTTTAAACATATGAGATCATAAAGAAACAAAAATAATCTATCGGTTACCTTTGGAGGATGCTAGGACTTAACAGATTATTTTGGAAATGGTAGCCAAATCAATTACTTTATCTATGCAAACTGTGTATTTGGCAAACAGTTGATAAAGGGGAGTTCTCTTGACAGAAACACTGAAGTTCAGGCATTTAACCTAGTGAGGGAGGTGCCCGCAGCCCACAGCCCACAGCAGAGGAGCTGGGTTTGATTCCCAGCCCCAGCTCCTGACTCCAGCTTCCTGCTAACGCAAACTCTGGGCGGCAGTGCTGATGGCTCAACTCTTTGGATCTTTGCCACGCACAAGGGAGCCCGGAATTGCATTTCTGGCCCCCAGCTTCCACCCAGCAGCCCAGGTCCTGGAGAGCATTTGAGAAGTAAACCAGCTTTTGTCTCTCTCTCTCTCTTTATTAATTTTTTTTTTACTATTTTCAAGTTAATAAATGTGGAAGAGATGATAGAAGTAGAAACATCAGCATTTTGTAGCCCCTGAGGAAATAATGATCTAACGGGTGAGCAATGGGTTGCAGCAACACAACCAGGGAGAAACAGAGCCCCACCTAGGAACTAACCATCCCCAAATCTGAACCGGGGTCTGATCAAACTTCAGGCCTCACCCCCCATCCCCCGCTCCACCAGAGTGCCATCAGCACAGCCCAGACTGCTTGATTCATGGCAGAAGAAATAAACCAGTTTCTTCAAAAGATACATTCCAAGGGAAGAAAAGAGGTAAAAGGGCTGTTTACAAATTTGAATGGGACGTAAGACATAGGAGGGTCTTTTCAAAAAGTTCCTGGAAATGGAATTAGTAATTTTGGTGCCAAAAAATTAAAATCTATGTAGAGTTTCTCATAATATACATTTTTCATGAACTTTTATTTTGAAGAGCCCTTGCAGGCATGGATTCTAAAATTTTTTGGCACCCAAATAAGCTGAGCTTTTATCCCATTTTCCACAAACTTTTTGAAGTACTCTCATATCTCAACTGATTGCATTTGGATTTTGGGTTGGATAAATTGTGGAGGGTGATACAGTTAATTTTTCACTATGCAGTAATTACACTGTTGACACACACACACACACACACACACACTACACTCACGAATGTTTAAATGCCACCACAAAGTGAATCTTGGGGGCTCTGGTCTCCACCCCCATCTCCATCATGTTACTTTACCCTCTTCCACCTCGCCCCTTCCAGGTCACCCCACAATCTGAGGAGAAATCGTTCACGTGCTCAAACTTTTTCTTCCAAAGCCACCTCTGTACACTCAGCACCAGCCCCCTCTCTCTTGCCCCGCCCCCACCCCAGCCCCCCCAGCTCCTCAGCCCTCACCTTCTGTTCCAGCACCTGAGAACTTGCAGCTCCCAAACCCCCTCCTCCAGTCTCCTGAGAGATTCCGCTCTTCCCAAGGCACAGGTGCCCGGACTTCTCTTGCCCACCCCAGCCGCCCACACGTGGGAGGCACTGTAACGTCATTGAATATGGGCAGGTGAGCCATCTCTTTCCCACCTGAGAGGGCCCTTGGACTTGACAGGGAAGGACCTGAAAGCCTCCAGATCCAGACCTAAGCGGTGATGTCTTCCTCACAGAGGCAGAATGCAGTCTCTGCAGAAGCCAGTGGGTGGCCAAGGGACACAGGGGCCTTGGCCCCTCTACCCCGTGCCCTTCCTTTGTCCACAGATCATTCCTAGAAGCTGGTTGCAAAACAAACCATTGCAATAGAAATGGCTTTTTTTTTTTTTTTTTTGAACAACATTAAAGTGAAGGTAGGTTTCTGAGCTACAACCAGGAACCAGACCAGAAATCCACGATCCTAGCTGAATTGGAAAAAGCAGACTAAACAACCAACCATAGGCACAAAAAATAACAAAACAAGGTACCCACGGTGTCTCCAGCTCACAGTTAACACACAGGTAAAGCCACTGGAAACAGGGAAGACCAATAGTAGCGGTGTAGGCGGTCATAATGTGCGCTCCTGGAGACAGGAGAAGAAACTTGAGAGAGAAGGAACTTTAGGACAAATAACAGGAAAGCCAGCTTTCCACAAGATAGGATAAAGATGGTGGCTGGTGCATGGGCTGTCACATGTGGCGGGTCTTAGAAAACCCCATCCTGGGGCCGGCAGGGTGGTGCAATGGATTAAGCCACTGCCTCTGGTTCAAATCCCAGCTGCTCCAGTTCTGACCCAGCTCTCTGCTAATGCACCTGGGAAAGCAGCAGAAGATGGCCCAAGTGCTTGGGCCCCTGCCACCCATGTGGGAGACCCAGATGGAGTTCCTGGCTTCTGACTTTGGCCTGGCTCAGCCCCAGCCGCTGCAGACATTCGGGGAGTGAACCAGCAGGTGAACAATCTCGCTCTGTGTCTGTGTATATGTGTGTGTGTGTCCCTCTTTCTCTGTAACTCTACCTTTCAAATAAATAAATATTTTTAAATTAAATGGAAAGAGGGACTGGCATGGTGGCATAATGGGTAAAGCCACTGCCTGCAACACCAGCATCCCATATGGATGCCAATTCGAGTCCCAGCTGCTCCACTTCTGATCCAGCTGCCTGCTAATGGCCTGGGGAAAGTAGCAGAAGATGGCACAAGGGTTTGGGTCCCTGCTACCCATGTGGGAGACCAGGAAGAAGCTCCAACCCTCTAGGGAATGAACCAGCAGGTAGAATACCGACCTCTCTCTTTCTCTCTCTCTCTCTCTCTGTGACTCTGAATTTCAAATAATTAAATCAAGAAAGAAAGAAAGAAAGTCCCATCCCACCATTCCCTAGTTGTGTGACCTCAGGAAGCAGCTCTCCTCCTTGAATTCTGGGTTCCTTGTTGGTTGAAAGGGGGGTAATTGTGCCTAGCAGATAGAAGCACCCCCCCACCTCTACCTCTCTCTGTAACTCTGTCAAATAAATAAAATAAATTAAAAAAAAAAGTTCAAGTAAGCCAGTAACTGTGAGACCCTCTGCAGGTTGCAGCCCCATCTATGCCATCCTCTGATGTGAGACATGGGTGTCTTAAGAGCCAGGCCAGACACCTGGCTACCTCCTGTGCCAGGCCTCTGCCAGGGAGATTTCCAACAGGAAAACTGTTAGTTTCGATTCATTTATCCTCTTAAACTCTTCTTCTTTTTGAGCACCTGCGCTGTGCCTGATACCTGCTTACCGCTTCAGGACAAGAGATGCTTTCCAAGCAAAGAGGATGGGCTGTGCAAGCATGGGAAGGCTCGTTTCTCTGTGCTGTTGTGGTCTTAGCTATAAAAGCAGCTTCCTTCCCCCAGGTCAGCTCGCACACCACCACGGTGCTTAGTGAAACAAGGTGCCAGGAACGCGCGGGTACTTAGCAGGCATAAAAGGCCGTGAGGCTTGGCGGCCGTTCCTTGCGAGCACACAGGAAATACCCAAGGAAAGCACGAAGCTGGCTTGAGGTCCTTCTGCAGGGAGTCAGCACCCAGTGCGCTGAGCTGCTTTACGCCTTGCTCAGACCACAGAGGACACAGCCGGGTGATTCTCCGTCTCACCTTCAAAAACCCTGGCAATCTAGCGGTGAGGACAGAGATGCATGCACACCCAGAGGGCATGTGTCGGGAGAGCTGCAGTGAGCAGAGGAGCCAGCCCCACTGGGCCTCCTCCGGGACAGGACACTTGGGCTGGGCCTGGAAGGGGGAGCTCCTTTGCCTCTCCCTCTCTTCCATAAAGACGGGCAAAGGGGGGGGTGCAGAACAGCACGGCAGGTGTGGGAGCCATGAACCGAGGGTGAGCAGGAACAGGGCGAGGCTGGCTTGGTGGGATCCGGCAGGGCTGAGGGCAAGGCAGGCTAAGGAATCTGTGCAGCCATGGAGAGCCACTGGGAGCCCTGGAAAGTCCGCAGTGTTTAACAACGGTTAGGACTACAGACTCGGGGCAGGGGTTTGGCCTAGCTCTTAAGACACCCGCGTCCCATATCAGTACCTGCTCCAGCTCCTGGCTCCAGCTTCCTGCTCATGTACTCACGGAGACCCTTTGAGGCAGCAGTGATGGCTCAATAACTTGGTCCCTGTCACCTATATGGCAGACCTGGATTGACTTTCCAGCTCCCAGCTTTATCCTGGCCCAAGCCTGACTGTGGTGGACATTAGGAGAGTGCACTAGTTTATGGGAGCACATGCTTATCTCTCTCTCTCTCTCTCTCTCTTTCTCTCCTCACTCTCTCTCTCTCTCTCCCCCAAATAAATAATTTTAAGTATCCGCAAAAAAAATTTTAAAGTAAATTTTTAAATTAGGTCAGATTTGGGTTCAAATATTAGCTTTCACTACCTACAAGTTGTGTGAACAAGGGAAAGTTACTTTGGGCTTACTTGGCTCATCTGTAAAATGGGTATAATAAGGGTACTTACTCAAAGGTTTATCATCAGGATTAGTTGAGTGAGTCTTTACAAAGTGTTTAAAACTACCTGGTGTATGACTGGCACTCAGATGTTAGCATTAGCATCACCATTAGCAATCCTTTAATCCTCTGCATTTCCTACTACACTGCTGCTCCACGAGGCCAGGGAACCTGTTTATCTTGCTTATCCCATGATCCCAGTATGTAGCAAAGGCAATGGCACATGGTCAGCAATTAACCTCTGATGAATGAATTAGCAGACTATAAAGGCCAGTCCTATACTGGCAATGGAATCTGAAGCTGCTGCAGGCCCCCGGGCAGGCAATGACCCTGTGTCCTGCCAGGGGGCTGGGGAGCAGGCTCCCTGCAGCTTGCACAAGAGGCCAGTGTCACCACTCACCCCCCATAGACTTCCTGTGTTCACCAGGGCCGGCCCGCCATGGGCCGCGGCCTCCATGAGGGCCTCGGAAGTCCACTCTCACTCGACAGCCCAGCCCACCATGTCTCCTCGCTCCCAGGAAGCTCCTGCTTCCCCTCTCTGCCACCAAACCTCAGTCTGCACTGTCAGGTCCCTGGGCCCATTGTCCCCGCTGTGCCCAGCGAGCCTCCCACTTGCAGATCTAGCCAGGCCACTTCTCAGTTTAAAATGCAGCCCTGATTTCTCTTGTCCTTGAGCTAAAGTGCAAACTGGTTAGCATGCTGCTCACCAAACCCCCTACAGTCGGCCCCAGATCCATGGCCCTAGCCTAAGCCTCCAATTGCATCCGTACCCCAGCCCTCGCCCCACAGATACTCCTGCATGCCGTGAGACCTTCAAGTCTGGCTTCCTCTAGGGTCCACTCTCCCCAGACGCCCTGCTGTGACTTGATAAATACATTTCATAGCCACTTACAAGGATCTGTTTATGCTTCTGTCTCCACCACAGGGCCGAGAGGCCTTGAGCACTGGAACTGTCTGGTCTGGGAGGGTTGTTTAGGGTTTTTGGCATTCCCAGTACCCAGCCCAGCATATGGAACACAATAGTCACTTGGGAAATGTTGGTTGGGTGGTTGGTGGATTCATTGGCAGAACAAACGAATGAATGAATGACAAGCTCTCTGTATTCCAGTCATCCTGGCATGTAGTAAGGCCACCGTGTGTGAATGCAGAAGTCAGTCACCCCTCCCTCCACTAGCTGTTGACATTTGACTTTTTTTTTTTTTTTTTAGCACCAGCTCTACCCAATAGACAGAGAAAGAGAGAGAGCTCTTCAAACCCCCACCTGGCACTTTTTCTAAAGGAACCATTCCATATGCATGGATTCACTTGACTCTAGTCTAGTCTAACAGAATTTATTATTTTATATTCAAATATAAAAACAATGTATACAAATCTGTAATGTTTCCAAAAATACTGGTCAAGAATTGGCAAGCAGTCCCCTGAAATGTGGCCCAGGGACAGCCTGTGAGTGGACATTCTTTCCAGGAGACCTGGGTGACCCTGCCTGCTCCCCCACCCCACTTTGTGCACGGGAGGCCCCCACTCAGCCTCCCATCTTGGGCTGTGAGCCGACACCTGTGGCTATGCTGTAATCCCCAGTAAGCCGCCTGCATACAACCCAGCACCACCCCCAGCGGGTCCTAAGGATATCAATAGCCAGGTGCACCTGCGGGCCGGCTCGGCAGGACTGAGCATCAGCTTTTGAAGCACTGACAGGGCTGTTCCCTGGAGCCTGACCCCTGACCTGCAGGTGGGCACAACCATTGTCCCTACACATCCCAGCCACTGTCTGTCGCACTGCAGGGACCCGTGAAGGTATCCATTTCAGGTCAGTGCAAAGCAAAACAAACAGAGGGGCCAAGGGGCAGGGGTCTGTGTGGAGGGCTGTGCTGGCCAGGGAAGCCACCGTTGCAAACACAGGCATAATCCTCACCAGGCAGGCCCCACCTGTTGTTCACGAGGTTGTTTATAAACACGTGGCCTGGGTTGGATCTCCAACCCAAGAAGCTCTGGGAGTCAGGGACTGGAAGATGCTTTGAAATCACAAATCCTGCAGAGGAAGAGGCACCAGGCAGGGCGGTATCCCCATCTCTGCACCACAGGGTGGCAGCTGCAGCCAGGCACAGGCCTGCGAGAGCGCGGGCAGAGCGCCTGCGGGGCCCAGGTGCTGCTGACAGCTCCATCCCCATCAGACCACCTGCCCAGCAGCTGGCTGTGTGCTGCTCACACAGAGGAGAGCGTTGGTGACTCTGCAGGCTTTGGGATGTTTGTGTTACTGAGCAGTCCACGATCGCTCTAGCTCTGGATTCCAAAGCTGGCCCAGCCACAGGCCAGCCGTGTGAGCCCATGTTAACAAATTCACCTAGAATGCAGGCACGCGCATGCCCGACAGGAAGGGCTATGGTGAGGATCACCTGTGTGCAAAATCTCCTGGACCCGTCTTAAGCCTCTCACTTCCTACAAACCCAAGGAGCGGTCTGAAAATATTTGGACTGTTAAGGCACATTGCTGTTAAATATCACTCACATTCAAAAAGTAAAGCAGTAAGGGTACGCCTTTGGTGAGGCAGTTTATGGAGGTTACTTGGGGTGCCTGCATTTCACACTGGAGTGTCTGGGTTTGAGTCATAACTCCACTTCCGCTTGGAGGTCCCTGCTAATGCGCACCCTGGGAGCACACGGGTCCCTGCCACACACACTTTCTGTTTCTGTCTCTCTGCCTTTCCAATAAAATTAAACTAAATTTTAAAAATTAAAAAAGCAAAGGTAAAACAACATCCACTTACGACAAATGAACTGCAGGTTGAGCCTCCCTCGTCCAGAATGCTCAGAGCCAGAAGTGTCTGAGATTTTGGATTTTTTTTCATATTTTGGAATATTTTCATATACATGGTAAGACCTCTTGGAGACAGGGCTTCACTCGAAACAGGAAATCCACTTACGTTTCACCTACAAGCATACCTCCAAAAGTGCATGGACGGATGGAATTAAAAAAAAAAGTCTGGTTTTGGTGTCAGAGCAATTCTGGCCTTGAAAAAAGAGCTTGGCAGACTTCCACCCTTGTCAATTTGGGGGATAGTTTGAGCAGCAGTGGAGTTAGCTTTTCTTGCAATATTTGGTAGAAGCCACTTAAGGCCTTGAGGTCCTGGACTTCTCTTGAATGCGAGCCACTCAATCCCATTACTTGTTACTGGTCAACGTTTAATGGCTACGTCAATCTTATTACTTGTTTAGATTTTCTGTATCTTCATGCTTCAGTCATGGTGCGTCCTGTGTAACTAGAAATCCAGCCATTTCTTCAAGGTTTTCAAATTCGTTAGTTCAGAGTTGTTCAGTTTCTTCCAATCTTTTGCATTTCTGTGGTATCAGTTGTAATGTCTCCTGTTTCACCTCTGAGTTTATTTATTTGCATCTTGTCTGTTTTACTTTTCCGTGTTAGTCTGAGTAAAGGCTTCTCTATTTTGTTTATATTTTCAAAAAGCCAGCTTGTCGCTCCCCCTCTTCATGGAGGAGCAACACAGGACCCTGCCTAGGCTTCATATCCGAGTCACAGCACCATTATGTCGCTCCCCCTCTTCGCGGAGGAACGACACAGGACCCTGCGCTGTTCTTTTGTCTGCTCGGCCCTCCCCGGGTTTGCTGCTGGTTCTTCCCGGGTTGGCTACCGTCCCTTCCACCTCCGTGGAAGGGCGGTTCCCCCTGCCACTTTCCCCACTTCCGCGGGGGAGCGGCACACCGCCGGCCGGCTCTCTCGGGGGCTGCTCAGGTGTTCCTTCAGATAGATGTTCCTGGTGCATGTTGTCTCTCTCCTCCTTTATAGTCCTCTTCTACCAATCCCAACTCTGCTACCCACACGCCGAGTATGCTGCTCTCCTCCAATCAGGGAGCAGGATCAGCTCCTGCAGGTCATCACTCAAGTTGGTGAGAGGCAGCTGCGTAGAAGTTGTTACTCCCTTCTCAGTGCCATATTGTGGGAGAGCAGATGCATAGAATAAGTCTTAATTTGAGTAACAGTCTAGTACGAGTTGCTCCCCACACCAGCTTTTCATTTTGTTGATCTTTTCTAATTTTTTTAGCTTCAATATCATTTATTTTTGCTCTTATTATTTCTTTCCTCCTGCTAATTTGAATTTTGATTTGTTCTTGCTTTTCTAAGTCCCTGAGGTGTATCGCTAGACTGATTTTTTTTAACAGAGAAAGAGAGAGATTTTCCATTCCCTGGTCCTTCCTTCCTTCCTTCCTTTTCTTTCTTTCTTTCTTTCTTTCTTTCTTTCTTTCTTTCTTTCTTTCTTTCTTTCTTTCTTTCTTTCTTTCTTTCTTTCTTTTCTTTCGACAGGCAGAGTTAGTGAGAGAGAGAAACAGAGAGAAAAATCTTCCTTTTCCATTGGTTCACCTCCCAAATGGCTGCTAAGGCTGGCGCGCTGCGCCGATCCAAAGCCAGGAGCCAGGTGCTTCCTCCTGATCTCCCATGTGGGTGCAGGGCCCAAGGACCTGGGCCATCCTCCACTGCACTCCAGGGCCACAGCAGAGAGCTGGACTGGAAGAGGAGCGACCAGGACAGAACCAGCGCCCCAACTGGTACTAGAACCCAGGGTGCTGGCGCCGCAGGAGGAGTATTAGCCTAATGAGCCGCGGCGCCGGCCTTGATGTTTGTTTTTAATGTAGGCATGCACCTCTATAAGCCCCCTTATTATACTGCTGTTCCTGAAGCCCACAGATTTTGATATGCTGTGTTTTCATTCTCAACTGAACATAGAATAGTAATTACTAGTGAATGGAGGGGTGACAGGGGGATGCAGGGAGCTTATCTGATGGATATCGAATCAGAGTGAGAGAAGGAACAGGTTCCTAGTGTTATATAGCACAGTGGAATGACTACAGCTCGCAATAACGGGTCATACATTTTCTGTGCAGATGGAGACAAAAACAGCAAAGTGCCAATCATACAGTCAAATCAGAGATAGGGAGATGATTAACTGGATGTGGCCAATGCACATTGTATCCATGTAGTGAAATGTCACACCATAGCCCATAAATAGTCTAATTATTGCTCACTGGTTTTTTTTTAAAGATTTATTTTATTTATTTGAAAGACAGAGTTACAGAGAGGTAGAGACAGAGAGAGGTCTTCCATGTGCTGGTTTACTCCCCAGATGGCCACAATGGCTGGAGCTGTGCCAATCCGAAGCCAGAAGCCAGGAGCTTCTTCCAGGTCTCCCATGCAGGTGCAGGGGCCCGAGGACTTGGGCCATCTTCTACTGCTTTCCCAGGCCATAGCAGAGAGCTGGATCAGAAGAGGAGCAGCCAGGACTCGAACCAGTACCCATATGGGATGCCGGTGCTTCAGGCCAGGGCTTTAACCTGTTGTGCCACAGTGCCGGTCCCCGTTGGGTTTCTATTTTTTTAAAATCTGGCTTTTGAAAGTCATATTTAGGGAAAGAGTGAAACACACAAAGAGAGAAAGAAATAGAGAGAGAGAAAGAGAGTCTTTTAACACCTGGCTCACTCCCCAGATGGCCCCAATGGCCAGTGCTGAGCCAAGCCAAATCCAGGAGCTTCATCCCACTCTTCCATGTTTGTGGCAGGGGCTCAAACCCTCGGGCCATCTTCCGCTGCCTTCCCAGGTCATTAGCAGTGAGCTAGACCAGAAGGGGAGCAACCGGTGTCCATATGGGATGCCAATATTGCAGGTGGTGGCTTTACCTGCTATACCAGAACACTAGCCTTTGTTAATTGTTTTTTAAAAAATTAAAAACTAAAAAGAGATCAGCTTATTTTGGTTAAAAATAAAAAAGTTAAAACCTGTGTGGTTTTTTCATAGTATGTATTTTCCCAATGACATTTTTAAATACATGGTTTATTGGGAAAAAGTCATGATGAAAACTTCAATTGTTCTGCAACATACAAAATAATAAATCAATAAATAAAATGAATAGGGTTTTTATTACATCAGGACAAAATGGCTTAAAAAAATCCATCTAATACATATTTCCCATTCACAGGAACACATCCTGGGACGCTCCAGCTCTACATCATTCTTTTTTTTATTTTTATTTTTTTAAAATTTTTGGACAGGCAGAATGGACAGTGAGAGAGAGACAGAGAGAAAGGTCTTCCTTTGCCGTTGGTTCACCCTCCAATGGCCGCCGCAGCCGGCGTGCTGCAGCCAGCGCACCGCGCTGATCCGATGGCAGGAGCCAGGTACTTATCCTGGTCTCCCATGGGGTGCAGGGCCCAAGTACTTGGGCCATCCTCCACTGCACTCCCTGGCCACAGCAGAGTCCAGCTCTACATCTTTCACACCAGACATTTCCCATCTGTTTAGCAAGAAGCAGCAGGTCCGAGCCCCACCAGTCTCTGCGGTCTGTGGAGCAGTGTCCCCAGAACTGGAGCCGGTGGCGCCTGCGAGCTCTCCTGGGCTGTTTCAGTGGTGCTTTGGCGACAGCCAGGACCCTCCTCGGCTCCCTGCAGTACTTCATCGTGGCTACCAGTTGGGGTGAATTAGAACCCACTCATCTTCCCACACTGTCTCCACCAGCCCTGAACCCGCACACACACAACAGCACCAATGTACGGATACAGCACTTCCCCACTCCCAACCTACAAACCACTTTAAAAAGCGAAACTTCATCTCAGCATTGCGCTCCTTTTTAAAATTTTTATTTTTACAATTCAGGAACATAGTGCTACTTCCCACCCTCCCCCCCCACCCTGACTCCCACCCCCTTCCTCTTCCCTCTCCTATTCCCACTCTTAATTTTTACAAGATCTGTTTTCAGTTTACTTTACACTCATAAGGTTAACCCTACACTAAGTAAAGAGTTCAACAAATAGTACGAAGGAAAAAAAAAAAAAACAAAAACCACTGATCCTCCACAGTCGAGACAAGGGCTGTAGAAAGTCACAGAGTCTCAAAGAGGCCTTGCCGTGGCTCAGGCTGGCTCTGGAAGGACACTTTCCTACATAACATATCAAGGCACTGCAAGGCTTATAAAAAAAAAAAAAGCAATTATCCAGGACAGTAGTGACTTCTCCCAAACAGCGTTCATTTAGGAAGCTATTCTGCTTCTTCTAATAGCTAAAGGCTTGAAAATTATTTTTAATTTTTCGCACTTATTTTAGCATGTGGAGTCACTGCCAATCTTTGCCGTTCTCTCTCCCTTCTCTTTAAGCCCTCCACAGGCCTGACCCATCTGCAGAAAACAAATATGTGATCAGAGTGCTAAATCTTGGAAGCTTTCTCATTTCGACCTTACAGAGTGGTGACTGTCAGGTTCACGTTCTTTTACAAATGCAATATAAGTATTGTGGACAGACACAAGGAAACATTGACATAGGTGATTATTAAAAAGAAACAAGTCTTGCACTCTGGCAAAAAAAAAAAATCTAAATGAAAGATCTCCGTGAGTGAGATCCCAGTGGAAAGAAGGGGCCATCAAAGAAGGAGGAACCTTTCTCTGAAGGGAGGAGAGAACTTCCACTTTGACTATGACCTTGTCTAAATAAGATAAGAGTCGGTGAACTCAAAAGGCTTCCATAGCCTTGGCAACTCATGACAAGAGTGATTACTGATGCCATAAACAAGAGTGTCAAGTTGTTAAGTCAACAACAGGAGTCACTGTGCACTTACTCCTCATGTAGGATCTCTGTCCTTAATGTGCTGTACATTGAGATTTAATGCTATAATGAGTACTCAAACAGTATTTTTCACTTTGTGTTTCTATGTGGGTGCAAACTGTTGAAATCTTTACTTAATGTATACTAAACTGATCTTCTGTATATAAAGAAAATTGAAAATGAATCTTGATAAGAATGGAAGGGGAGAGAGAGCGGGAAAGGGGAGGGTTGCAGGTGGGAGGGAAGTCATGGGGGGGGAGCCAATGTAATCCATAAGCTGTACTTTGGAAATCTATATTCATTAAATAAAAGTTAAAAAAAAAAAACAAGTCTTGCCATGAAACAGATATAAAAGATGACTATGAAACTACAACACTAAGAACTCCAACCAGATGGAAAATGTGGGGTGCTGGGGACTAGGTGGATAACAGAACACTGCCCCAAGACAGGCTCCGGCTAGCCAGGGCTGGGGTGGCTTACCCCACTGCAGGCCCTGCTGGCCCCCCGGATTCTCAGGGATTGGCGGGGGTGCAGAAGTCCCAGGCTCGTTCCTTGCCCAGAAGCCGTCCTCAGAGTTGGGGCACAGCCACTCAGGGCAAGTGTGGCCGCGCCGGGTTATGGATGAGTGGCAGGCAGCAAGGCAGAAACCCGGGTAGGAGGCCTGGTCAGTCACCAGGAGGGTGACCTGGAGCACCCAGCCAGGAGGAGCGGGTCGCCCCCCAGCCCCCGTCCCTCTGGGATCCTCAGACGGGGAGGAAGCAGATGAGGAGGCAGAGTGGCAGGATGAGGAAGCCGCAGAGGCGCGGGGCGGCCTTCCTGTGGCGGACTCCACGAGGCTCGCAGACACCGCCCAGGGACGACAGAGACGTTGCGGAGACGACGTCTGGATGTGGCCTGCCAGCGCCAGGACGTGGAGAGGCCATGGCGCTGGGCGGCAGCTAGCGCAGGATCCAGCGGTGGAGCCCGCAGGCGTGGCTGTGCACGGTGCAGCAGGTGCCGGGCAGCTGGGGGCAGCTGAGGGCGGCCGAGGGGTGGCCGGGGGCAGCTGGGGGGGGCAAGTGGGGGCAGCCGGGAGTCAGCTGGGGGCAGCAGCCGAAGGGCAGCTGAAGGGCAGCCGTGGGGCAGCTGGGGGCAGCAGCTGAGGGGTAGCCGAGGGCGGCTGGGGGCAGTCGAGGGTTAGCCAAGGGGCAGTCGCAAGTCACCATGAGCCCCTGAGCCGTCGCTGCCGCAGGGAAGAGGCTTGGGCAGGTGGCTCCTTGCCCCACCTGGAGTCCAGCCTCCCATAACTTGCTGATGGACCTTTTTACTCCTAGGCTGAAGATCACTCTCCCCCATCCCCTCTATATCTCTGCCTTTCACGTTAACAAAGTAAATTTTTAAATAAATATATATGTAAAAAACCTTCAGGAAGTACTACAGAGTTCTTTCTCCATAATCAATGATTATGGGACAAAGAACTTACAAGCTACTTATCCAGCCAAGAATTAATATCCAGAATACTTAAGGAACTCAAAATCTCAACAACAAAAAACACCCAATCCATGGGGATTGCGTTATGGCACAATGGGTCAAGCCATTATCTGCAACCCATATAAATGCCAGTTCAAGTCCCAGCTGATCTGTTTCCAATCCAGTTCCCTGTTAATGCACCTGGGAAGGCAGCAGATGATGATCAAGTACTTGGCCCCTCCCACCCATGTAGAAGACCCTGATGAAGTTCTAGTCTCCTGACTTCAGCCTGGTCCAGCCTTGGCCCTTGAGGTGTGAACCACTGGATGGAAGATCACTTTCTCTGTCTCTGCCCTCTCTCCCTCTGCCACTCGTTCAAATAAATAACATAAACCAATCCAGTTAATAAATGGCTAGGGGCCAGCATGGGGCGAGGGAGGGTGCAGTAAGCCTCCACTTGCAATGCTGGCATCCCATACAGGTGCTGGTTCAAGTTCCTTTTGTTGCACTCCTGATCCAGCTCCCTGTTAATGCATCTAGGAATGTAGCAGAAGATGGCCCAAGTACTTGGGCCCCTGCACCCACATGGGAGATCTGGATGAAGCTGGCTTCAGTCTGGCCCAGCCCTCACCATTGAAGCCATTTGGGGAATGAACAAATGGATGGAAGATCTCTCTCTCTTTCTCTCTCTCTCTGTAATTCTGCCTTTCAAACAAATAAAATAAATACTAAAAACAGGAACAGTCAAAGGATCTGAATAGACGCCTCTCCAAAGGAGAAATACAAATGGCCAACAAGTACATGAAAAAAATACCTAATATCTGTAGCCATCTGGGAAATGCAAATCAAAACCACAATGAGATATCACCTCACCTCTGTTAGAACAGTTCTTATCAAAACCCAGAGAGCAACAAACACTGGTGAAGACGTGGAGAACGAGGAATTCTTATGCATTGTTGGAGAAAATGTAAATTAGTGTAGCCACCATGGAAAATCATGTGGAGATTCCAATAAAAAATAGAAATAGAACTGCCGCATGATCCAGAAATCTCTGTTGGCTTTATAACTAAAAGATATGAAATCACTGTATCAAAGACATACCTGCTCCACCATGTTTATTGTACAACTAATTCACAATAACCAGGATATAGAATTAACCAAAGTGTCCATCATCAGATGGATAAAGCAAATGTGTATACACAATGGAATATTTTTCAGCCATAAAAAGGATGAAATCCTGTCATAGGGCCGGCACCGCGGCTCAATAGGCTAATCCTCTGCCTGCGGCGCCGGCACACCAGGTTCTAGTCCCGGTCGGGGCACCTGATTCTGTCCCGGTTGCCCCTCTTCCAGGCCAGCTCTCTGCTGTGGCCAGGGAGTGCAGTGGAGGATGGCCCAAGTGCTTGGGCCCTGCACCGCATGGGAGACCAGGAGGAGCACCTGGCTCCTGCCTTCGGATAGGCATGGTGTGCCGGCCGCAGCATGCCAGCCGCAGCCCGCCGGCCGCGGGGGCCATTGGAGGGTGAACCAACAGCAAGAGGAAGACCTTTCTCTCTCTCTCTCTCTCACTGTCCACTCTGCCTGTAAAAAAAAAAAAAAAAAAAAAAAAAAAAAAAAAAAAAAAAGAAGAAGAAGAAGAAGAAGAAAGAAAGAAAGAAAGAAAGAACAAACAAAAAGAAATCCTGTCATTTGCAGCAAAATGGTTGGAACTGGAGGCTATCATGTTAAGTGAAATAAGCCAGACATGGAAAGACAAATACTACATGTTCTCCCTCATATGTGGGAGCCAAAAGTATCCATCTGAATACAGAGTAATGATTGCAAGAGTCTGGGAGGGCATGGGGATAGACAGAATTTGGATTAGGAATAAGCCCCTAGAGTTACACAGCACAGTGGGGCAACTATGGGTTCACAATAACTGTTACCCATTTTATGAGCAAACTGAAGAAAGGATTGCCAAGGCTTGGGTCATAGTATCAAAGACAGCAGATGCTGATCACCCTGATTTGGCCATTACCCAGGTATACATGCACTGAAATGTTAAACTGGAGGCTGGCACTGTGGCATAGTGGGTTAAGCTACGCCTGGAGTGCCAGCATCCCATGTGGGCACCAGTTCTAGTCCTGGCTGCTCTGCTTCCAATCCAGCTGCCCGCTAATGCATCTGGGAAAGCAGCGGAGGATGGCCCAAGTGCTTGGGCTCCTGTATCCATGTGGGAGACCCAGATGAAGCTCCTGGCTCCTGGATTTGTCCTGGCCCAGCCCTGGCTGTTGTGGCCATTTGGGGAGTGAATCAGCAGATGGGAGTTCTCTCTCTCTCCCTCTCCCTGTAACTCTGCCTTTCAAATAAATCTTAAAAAAAAAAAAGTTACATCATAACCCATAAATAGTACAATTGTCATTGGAGGGTGAACCAGCGGGTGTCTTTCTCTCTCACTGTCCACTCTGCCTGTCAAAAAAATATTTTAAAAGTATACACATAAAAATAACATTTATATTTCTTTTAAGGTTTTATGTATGTATTTATTTATTAGAAAGGCAGAGTAACAGAGATAGAGGGAGAGACATGGAAAGGGGAGAGCACTACCATCACTCCCTAAATGCCCATACCAGCCAGGGCAGGGCCAGGCCAAAGCCAGGAACCTGTACCTCCAGACAGGTCTCCCACACGGGTGGCAGGAACCCAAGTACTTGAGCCGTCATCTGCTGCCTCTCAGGCAGAGTATCAGAAAGCTGGACCAGACGCATGGGTGAGCGTCAATCCCAGGCACTCGGATGGGGATTGTGGCATCCCGAGGGCAGCTTAACCTGCTGTGCTACAGTGCCTGCCCTGCCCAGGATTTCTACTTCTTCCATCCCTTTTGCAACTGATACTCTTATAAAGTCTTCTCTCTAAACTCAAGTATTTTTTAAAATTTTTTTTGACAGGCAGAGTTAGACAGTGAGAGAGAGAGAGAAAGAAAGAAAGAAAGGTCTTCCTTCTGTTGGTTCACCCCCCAAATGGCCGCCACAGCCGGCGCGCTACGCCGATCCAAAGCCAGGAGCCAGGTGCTTCCTCCCAGTCTCCCATGCGGGTGCGGGGCCCAAGGACCTGGACCATCCTCCACTGCCTTCCCAGGCCACAGCAGATAGCTGGACTGGAAGAGGAGCAACCGGGACAGAATCCGGTGCCCCAACTGGGGCCAGAACCTGGGGTGCTGGCGCCGCAGGCAGAGGATTAGTCTAGTGAGCCACGGCGCCGGCTAAAACTCAAGTATTTACCATATACTTGCCATTGTCCTTCCTTTTGCTCCCCACGCCTGTAGCTCTGAGTTTGATGTTCTCGTTTTGATTCCCAGTACTGCCTGTTTCGAGCTTCTTTGGAACCAGGGTATTATCGATTTCGTTAGCCTTTTCAGTAAACAGATACGGCTATGCTGATCCCTTCTAGCTTCTGTTTGGCTTCCCCTTCGTTGCTTTCTACGGTTACCTTTATGACTGTTTCTATTTCCTTTGGTCTGTTTCATGGTTGATGATGTTTCCCTAATTTCTTGACACAGATTGTAAGTTCATTAACTGTCATCTCTACATGCTTCCAAGGATATAGCCTCCTCTATAAATCCAAATTTTACTACCTACCACCATTTTGAATGAAATATTGTTTTTATTCGGTTAAAAATACTGTTGCATTTCCATTGTAGGCTTTGTTTTATTTAGACTAATGCTACGTATTTTGCAAACTAAGTTATCCCTTTGCTATTCATTTTCAACTCGATAGCATTGTGGCCAAAATACACCCTCTGAGAGATTTCAATCCTTTTAAATGTCTTCGGGCTTGCTTTAGGGTTCCGTGTATGCAATTTTCATACATTTCTTATGGGTACTTAAAAATAATGGGTACTCCACAAAATGCTGGGCACAGTATTGTACAGAAACTGCCCACACAACTTCCTTCTGCTGAGAGACCTCCAGGGATCACACCGCCTCCTGCTTACATCCGTGTTCCAGTGAAGTCTTTAAGCAGGTCGCCTGGGCCACACAGCTAACCACAAGGCAGAGCCAGGGCCTCCGCTGCCAAAGCAATTCTGTTTTCTTTTCCTCATACTATACTTTTCTCAAGACTTTGTTGGGGGGTCGGTGCTGTGGCGCAGCGGGTTAATGCCCTGGCCTGTGGTGCCGGCATCCCATATGGCCGCCGGTTCTAGTCCAGGCTGCTCCTCTTCTGATCCAGCTCTCTGCTATGGCCTGGGAAAGCAGTAGAAGATGGCCCAAGTCCTTGGGCCTCTGCACCTGCATGGGAGACCTGGAAGAAGCTCCTGGCTCCTGGCTTCGAATTGGTGCAGCAATGGCCATTGTGGCCAACTGGGGAGTGAAACAGCGGATGGAAGACCTCTCTCTCTCTCTCTCTCTCTCTCTCTCTCTCTCTCTCCTCTCTCTGTGTAACTCTAACTTGGAAATAAATAAAGAAACCTTTTAAAAAAGGCTGCATTTAAACTGTCTATCAGACCTGCCCACATACAATATACACCCCCCAAAAAAAATCAAGCACACTTTTGCATATAGAAGCAGAAATCCTCTATATCATCAAATCAAATGCGGCAAAGTGTTAGAATAATAAACAACGGGCTTTCAGAGAGCAGACAGCTGAGCTGAAGGTTGCAGAGGTGAGAAGCTGATCTGCCAAAAGCTCTCCCAGTGCCTTGGGCACCGACGACTGTGTTTACGTTGGAAACAGCATTCACTAACTGGTCGGTTCAGCTGACTGCTCAGGAAAGTGGCAGGCAACAGAAACAGATGTACCAGGGCAGGAGTCTGGTGCAGTGGTTAGATCATGACCTGAGCACCTGAGTGAGAGGGCCTGGCTGGAGTCCTGTCTGCACTTTGAAGGAATTTTTTAAAAATTTATTTGACAGGTTGAGTTAGAGATAGTGAGAGAGAGAGAGAGAGAGACAAAGAGAAAGGTCTTCCTTCTGTTGGTTCACCCCCCAAATGGCCGCTACGGCCAGCGCTGTGCCAATCCGAAGCCAGAAGTCAGGTGTTTCCTCCTGGTCTCCCGTGCAGGTGCAGGGGCCCAAGCGCTTGGGCCATCTTCTACTGCTTTCCTAGGCCATAGCAGAGAGCTAGATCAGAAGTGGAGCAGCTGGGACTTGAATCAGCACCCATACGGGATGCTGGCACTACAGGTGGGGGCTTTACCCACTACACCACAGTGCTGGCCCCTAATGAGGTATTCTAATACATGAATACAATTATATTGCTCAAATCAGTCATTAGCATTTCCACATTTCCCTATTATATCATTTATTCATGTGGGCTCCTCCTGTCTTCATGTTTTTTTAAGATTTGTTTAATTATTTGAAAGGCAGAATTGGAGAGAGAGAGAGAGAGAGAGAATCTTCCATTTGCTGATTCACTCCCCAAATGGCCACAATGATTGGGCTGGGCCAGGCCAAATTTAGGAGCCAGGAGCTTCTTTTGGGTCTCCCATGTGAGTTCAGGGACCCAAGGACTTTGACCATCTTCTACTGCTTTCCTAGGCCACAACAGAGAGCTGGATTGGAAGTTGAGCAGCTGGGGCTAGAACCAGCACTCATGGGATGCCAGCATTGCTGGCCGTGGCTTTAATCACTGTGCAGTCCTCTTCCAGTCCTTCATAAAACATGTACAAGACTATTGTGAATGACAGCCACGACTGTGCCACAGGACATCAGGTTCAGTGAAAGAAGCCAGACACAGATACAAATACTACATGTCCTTTCTCATATGTGGAAACTGAAAAAGTCGGTCTGAAAGCTAAACGGGAATTACCAGAGACTCCCAGGGAGTACAGGCAGACAGCAGGAGGCTGGGTAATGGGTACCAAGACACAAATAGATAGGAGAAATTAATTCTAGCGTTCCTCCCTTTTAGTGCTACAAATTACATTTCAGGGAACATGTCCCTGCCTAACTCTTTTCCCACACTTTCCATATTTCCTTTGGTCCTATTTTTAGAAGTAGACTTAGTATACCAACTGTTGAGACATATTTTGAGTCCTTAATGCACATCAGAACTCTTGATGTGCTGGGCCTAAGCGCTCTATTAACAGCTGGCATCAGTTTCCACCAGCAGGGTCCAGCCACGCCCTCCTTAGCACATCCTTGGTAGCATTTAAGTGTTCTTTTCTTGACCTGTGTTAATCCAGTGGGTCAAAATTGGCATCATAGCGTTCTTTTAACTTGATGAACTTGAGTAGAGATAAACCTTAAAATCTGCCGCCTTCCAGAAAGCTCTCCACACATTGATTTTTCTCCATGCAAAGCGTGTGCATGGGAGACATGCAGTCTGGGGCCGGCCAGGAGCCAAGTACCTGGCTGGCCCAACGACAGAGAGCCAGAAACCTGAGTACCCTGGTGCAGAACCACTTTCCTAATGACTGGGCCTCTGGTGGATGCAGATGCAGGATAAGCCCAGGAAAGGATCAAGTGAAAAGGCCATATGTGAGGTCTCCTAATTGCCACAGCACTGGAAACACTATTACACTTGTTTTTAATCTCCCTGCTCTCCATTCGGCTCGTTCCTTTTAATTTTCCTAAATGGCCCGGCCGTTGCTGTTGAGAAGGTATTTAATATGGGTGAGGATTTAGCTGTTCCTCCAGGAACAGGCTGGGCCACTGCTTTGGAAATGTCATCTTGATTTGCTGCTTCCCCACTAAGTAAGAGACTTAATAGGGCTTAGGAGATGAATCGGGGCGGGGGAAACCTCCCTAATGAAATGGCCCAGGGCCTCGCCCACTGCCGTGGCTCTGGGGACAGCTGCCCCCTGGAGCAGGAGCTACTGACAAGAAAGGAGTCTGGAACCTGAATGACTCTCCTTGCCATCCCCCTCCCCCACCCTGGCTCTAGCCACTCGGAGCCCCTGGTCCGCACTGGCTGCCTGGCTCATGTCTCTTTCTCTCTCGTCTCCCGCTGCCCCACCGCCATCACCTGTTTCTCTCTGGGGCAGGTAAGTCTCCAAGATCGCCCAGCACCTCTGCTAACAGTGATGCCACTGTGTGAGAACTACCTGTTGGCTTCTGTGTTTCCTTCCTCCTTCGTTTACTTCAAACCGAGACATTTTTGAGAACATAGGTTGTGTCTGGTTTGCTACCCTTGGTGCTGAACAGAGTGTTCATTCCTGAAAAGATGCTCGATAAGCCACTGGTCAATGAATAAACGGATGGCTCTTGGATGAGCCTTAGTAAGACCCTTAACATGCTTCTCTAGAAAGTCAGCCGTGGGGCCAATGCTGTGGCCTAGCAGGTTAAGTTGCTGCCTGCCATGCTGGCATCCCAAATGAGTGCTGGTTCAAATCCCAGCTGCTCCATTTCCGATCCAGCTCTCTTCTATGGCCTGGAGAAGCAGTAGAAGAAGGCCCAAGTGCTTGGGTACCTGCACCTGCGTAGGAGACCCAGAAGAAGCTCCTGACTGCTAGCTTCAGATCAGCTCATCTTTGGCTGTTACAGCCAATTGGGACCAATTGAACCAATGGATGGAAGACCTCTCTCTCTCTGCTTCTCCTTCTCTCTGTGTGTAACTCTGCCTATCAAATAAATAAATATTAAAAAAAAAAGAAAAAGTCAGCCGTGCCTCAGTCTTCTTTTTTTTTTAACATTTATTTAATAAATATAAATTTCCAAAGTACAGCTTTTGGATTACAGTGGCTTTTTCCCCCCATGATTTCCCTCCCACCCACAACCCTCCCATCTGCTGCTCCCTCTCCCATTCCATTCACATCAAGATTCACTTTCAATTATCTTTATATACAGAAGATCAATTTAGTATATACTAAATAAAGATTTTAACAGTTTGCACCCGCACAGAAACACAAAGTATAAAGTACTGTTTGAGTACTAGTTATAGCATTAATTCATATTGTACAACACATTAAGGACAGAGATCCTACATGGGGAGTAAGTGCACAGTGACTCCTGTTGTTGACTTAACAAGTGACACTCTTGTTTATGGCGTCAATAATCACCCTAGGCTCTTAACATGAGTTGTCAAGGCTATGGAAGCCTTTTGAGTCATAGTCAAAGTGGAAGTTCTCTCCTCCCTTCAGAGAAAGGTACCTCCTTCTTTGATGGCCCGTTCTTTCCACTGGGATCTCATTCGCAGAGATCTTTCTTTTAGGGTGTTTTTTTTTGTTTGTTTGTTTGTTTGTTTTTTTTTTTTTGCCAGAGTGTCTTGGCTTTCCATGCCTAAAATACTCTCATGGGCTCTTCAGCCAGATCCAAATGCCTTAAGGGCTGATTCTGAGGCCAGAGTGCTGTTTAGGACATCTGCCATTCTATGAGTCTGCTGTGTATCCCGCTGCCCAGTTGGATCGTTCTCTCCTTTTTAATTCTATCAGTTAGTATTAGCAGACACTAGTCTTGTTTATGTGATCCTTTTGACTCTTAATCCTATCATTATGATCAATTGTGAACTGAAACTGATCACTCTGACTAGTGAGATGGCATTGGCAGATGCCACCTTGATGGTATTGAATTGGAATCCCCTCGTGCCTCAGTCTTCTTAGCCATCAAGCAGGGACACGGATTCCGGCTGGAGGCTGAAGGGTACTTCCAGAGGCACTGCTTATTTTCACAGTATACAGCTGTGCAGGCGGTGTACTTCCCACGACTGTCTGAACAAGATGGTAAATAGCATCTCGGACGAGGCCTGAGCTCAGCCTACCAAGCCCTGTGCCTTAGCTCATGGCTGTGCCAGTCTCCCCGTATCACCAAAGAGGCACTGATCAACGACATGGGAGGATTAACTTGGTCATTCTGTATCAGCCTCTGTCACTGGCTGCCTAAACTGCTGACTCCACAGCATCTACCAGGTCCAATGATCCAATCAGCAGGCTGCTTGCACTACCACATGAATCTTCTTCAAAGTGTTCTCATGTCCTGGACCCCATTCAGCCTTCCTTACTCTCTATAACTGGAGCAGGCTTGTATCCCAGCTATGACAAATGTGATCCCCACAACCCAAAGAAACCTACCAAGCTTGTGCTGCTTCTGTTGAAAGAGGCAAGAGGCAGGAATTACCCTTTGGAAGGCACATTCCAACATGCCTCTGATCACTGAACCCCTAAAGATGTCATTTACATAAAAGGCCACTGTATCCTTATAGGATTTACCTCCAACCATAGGGAGAACATGTGGTATACCAGCACCTCCAATCTATGTGCCATGTCTTGATCATCCAACTAAACTACAACACAGTTTTCAATACAGTGAACCAACGTGATGCTCTCAAGAAGGCCTCGGTCTCTTTGGACTGTGCTGCAACACAGGGTGAGAGGCCTGGGGCGTGCCCGTGACTGTGTTCCCAGGGAATTCACTCTGGCTCCATGATGGCAGAGCATGGCTGCCAGAGTGGTGTTAACAGATCATTCTCTCACACAAGGACAGCCCATCTGGCCCAGCAGCTGCAACAGCGCTATACTTGGTGTCAAAATAAAGTAAAAGTCTAGTTGAGACCCAAGTTTAATGGCTGTTGGTTTGTCAAACAAGCAACCTGATCCAGCAAAGTCTAGGGGAGCTCTTGGGGATAAGGTGCAAGAAAAGATAAGCAGGGAAGAAACAAAGCCAGCAGACGTTTCCCGAGTGTGTTGACTGACTGCCGACATTTGAGTTTTCCTGCTGTGTAAGCATTGGAAGTGATCTGCGGCACTCACGTGACGTGGGTTTCAGGGCTATGTCATTCAGGTGCCTCTGCTGAGTGCCTGGGGTCCCTGCCTTGGGATGAGGATATCAGGCTGCTTTGCAATGCGCCTGGGTCAGGATTTGTCATCCAGTTGGGTCAGACCAGTTTCACTAGGCTGGTGACCAGGTCAGAGTTTTGTATGGGTTAGGTAGGTGGTTGCCCATCAGAATCCAACATGGTGTTGCTGGTGTCTGCCTGGGGGATCAAATAGGGGTATGGCACACTGTAGGTTTCTGAAAGTAGCAGTCTCTGCCAGTCTTCCCAGGATGCAGTATCACTGTTTAATGCACCATCTTGGCCTGGGAGGAGGGTGGGTTCTGAGCCTTCCACTTGGTCTTTCTCACTACCACAGTGGTTACCTGACAGCTCAAGGGTCTACTGTGAGGGTTCTGCCAGCCACCAAGCAGCTCCACTCCAATTACACTCTGGGCCTGGGAAATGACCACCAGATGGATCCACGGACCCAGTGGACCCACTGTGAGCAGATCCAGGCCAGGACTCCACGGATGACACAGACTTCAATGTCCCCATTATGGGGTCCCTGGGTTTTAATGTCAGTTCAGAGCCTGTGAAAAGTCTGAAACTTTTTTCAGATCTTTGAAGATCTGAGTATAGTTCCCAGCACACGATTACCGAATGAAATGACCATGAGGGCACCTTGGGACAGGTCTGGGGTAATTCCCATGGAGCAAGGTCACTCCAGAGAAGCAGTGTCCTGTCTCAGAGGGACGCAGCTGTTCCACAGTTACTAGGGTTTGGATCTGAGAACAGGTCCAGGAACAGAAAATGGGCAGTGATCAATACTTCCGACTGCACCTGTTTCCCTCAGCCCTGGCCAATCATCCTTGATTTACCTTTATTACATGTACATTAAACAGTACCTTTGTTAGCTATCATCTTGAGCCACTTTGCTACCATAACAGAAGACCCAAGACTGGGTGTATTAGTTTTTTGTTACAACAATGGCGCACCTAAGGCTAGCCATTTACAAAGGAGAGGCTTTTTTGGTTCATGATTTTTGAAGTTCACAGTCCATGAGTAGGTAGATCCCCGTTGGTCTATCCAGCTGATGAGGCCACAAGATGGCAATGACAGAGTGTGTGAAATCAGAGACAGAGAGAGAGAGAGAGAGAGAGAGAGAGAGAAGCCCAAATTCAGCTTTCATCAACAGCCCTTTCACAGTATCTACCTTCCAAAGGCAGCCTCTAGTGACCTAAGGACCTCCCACAAGGCCCACCTCCCAGACACCATACTTGGATCAAGCCTCCATCCTCTTGCCACCATCAGTCCATGACTCTGAGACTGAACTGTCTAACATGAGTTCAGGAGTCATGTCCTATCCAACCTTCACACTGGGCACACAGACTATAGGTATAGTTGGCTCATGGTTCTGGATGCTGGGAATTCCAAGAACATAGTTCAGATAGGGTTCTTGGCTCAAGGCTGCTTTAATCCAAGGCAGAAAGTAGAAAGGAGGGGCCAGTGCTGTGGCGTAGTGGGCAAAGCTGCCACCTCCAGTGCTGGCATCCCTTATGGGTGCCGGTCTGAGTCCCGGCTGCTCCACTTCCGATCCAGCTCTCTGCTGTGGCCTGGGAAAACAGTAGAAGATGGTCAAAGTCCTCGGAACCCTGCACCTGCATGGGAAGACCCGGAGGAAGCTCCTGGCTCCTGGCTCCTGGCTCCTGGCTTTGGATTGGCGCAGCTCAAGCCACTGCAGTCAATTGAGGAGTGAAACAGCGGATGGAAGATCTCTCTCTCTCTCTCTCTCTCTCTGCCTCTCCTCTCTCTTAAAAAAAAAAAAAAAAAGGCCAGCCTCAATTTAGAACAACCCCTCTCTTGATAAGGGATCAGGTCCCTGTGAGAGCCAGAACTCATGCAGCAAGGGCTTTAATTCATTCACGAGGGCCCCAGCCCATAATCCAAAGACCTCCCCTAGCATGTATCTCCCAACACCGCCTCATTGTGGAATTACAATTCCAGCACATGAGCCTTCCCGGGACATTCAAACCATAGCGCAGTCTTACAAGGGACACTGAGGTCCATTAACTACCTCTGCAGTATTATGCTGGCGGGGCCCTCCTGCTGCCACTCGGGCATGGCCAGTCATCACCATAGTTACACCCACCTGACTTCTGATGGTTAAGCACTGCCACTTGGCTCCTATCATTTCCCCATTGCTACAAAGGAGACAGTGCTGCTGCCGCATTGCTCGATGCCAGTCCTGGGCCCCTGGGCTTCTCCATCATGCAAGCACCCCTTGCTATGCATTCCTGATCACTCTGGAAAGTGTGCTCCTGGCCCTCCCACAGAACATGACCAACTCTTCCCAACCTTACATCGTACATCCACTCTGGGCCCTAAGTCTTTTGATCCTGCTGGGCTGCCTGCCCCAGCAGGCTGTCATGTCTTCATCACTTGGTGTAGGTTGGCATTTTTGCTGAGTTTCTTTTTTTTTTTTAAAGATTTATTTTTATTTATTTGGAAGAGACTTACAGAGAGAGGTAGAGACAAAGAGAGAGGTCTTCTATCCACTGGCTCACTCCCTAGATGGCTGCAACGGCTGCAGCTGTGCAGATCTGGAGCCAGGAGCCAGGAGCTTCTTCCGGGTCTCCCACATGGGTGCAGGGGCCAAGGACTTGGGCCATCTTCTACTGCTTTTCCAGGCCATAACAGAGAGCTGGATCGGAAGAGGAGCAGCCAGGACTGGAACCGGTGCCCATATGGGATGCCAGCACTTCAGGCCAGGGCTTTAACCCACTGCACCACAGCGCCGGCCCCACTGAGTTTCTAAAAGCAATCCTGGTGGCATATCAGCACCATCTTCTGTGGTTCTTCCCAGGATATCCAATTCCGAATGTGCCACCATATCAATAAACTCTTCCACTAACCAGCTTTGTATTCCAGCTCCCTTGACACAGCACCTGGGTCCTATCCCACGTTAACTCTCCCAACGCCCTCCCCCTCCATCAGGACAGAACTCTTGTCCTCCTTAGCAGGTGCACAGCACTTCCCATGGGAACCTTCTGGAATCTGGCCCTTGTCATGGGTCTGCCTGGCAGCAGGAGAGGTGGAGATGGGTCCCAAGGAGGTTAAGCATTGTTTATAAAGTCACCCCACAACGATGCTGAGTTGCTGGTGGCACAGATGATTATCGTGGCTCCAGGGCTGCCCTCACCCCGCTGCCTAAAGGGCCACAGCTCTCCTGTGGACTCCCATGATCTTGCCACCCAAATGACTGAACAAGATCTGGCAGAAACAAAAGGCACAGGGACTTAGCTCACACCCTGGACAGGTGGCTTTTCAGAGGGGAGGAAGGATAGCATTTAGACGCTGGCTCTGCTTCTCCCTCCCCAGGAAGCAGTGGGAGAGTCACCTCACCTCTCTCAACCTCCCAAGGCATTTTTACAAGGTTTAAATGAGATGGGATGTGCAGGGTCCTTAGCCCTGGGCCTGGCGTGTGGTGGCTGCTCACTGCCTAGGGGACAGCAGTGAGCACCTCATGCTACATGAGGGTCAGGACCTGTCACTCTGGGACAGAGGTGAAGGGAGGGCCCAGATGTGTTAGAGGCATGGACAGTAGTGGGCACCCTGGAGGAGCATCCCAGCATGCCCCAGGCTGCAGGGTTTTCTGGGCCTCCCTTGTCCCTGTTCTCAGAAGAGAGAAGACAGTCTATGACCACGGATGAGCGTGGCCTCCACGAGGGGACCACTGGCCCCCGCAGTGTCCTCCCTCTCCAGCAGCCTGCCCAGCTCCTGTGCTGCCCTCAAGGTTCAACTCGGGTGCCACCACCCCTGTGAGCACACAAAACACCCTCCGCTTCTGTCTGCTCTGCACTGACCATGCAGCTGCAACCCCAAATCAGACCATGAGCTCCAGAGGGCAGAACCAGGGCCAGCGCAGGCCTGGCAGAGAAAGGAGGCTCCAAGGCATGTGCCCAGCAGATGAACAAATGCGTGGCGGGGTGGTACTGGCAGTTCTTTAATTGTTCTCTGCTCCCCCTCTATTGATTCACACGGTAACTGTTGACCACTGGCCAGAAGGCCTACTGCCTGAAAATGGAGGCTTGGGTCTCTCTTCGGGTCTTCCCCAGGGCACCGAGCACCCTGGAGAGCACATGGCACATGCTCGGGAAAGCCTTGCAGTAAATGCTTAGACTTCCCCAGGCTCCCCAGCGCAGCAGATTTGGCTGCTGCTCCATGAAATATCTCACACCCTGATCTTCACGTCAGTGGCCACTGCAGAGCCCAGGCACCCAGCTTGGCTGCCGCTGTGCAGGTCAAGGTTGTTCCAGCAGGAAGAGGTGATCAGGTGAATGCATTGGGCAGAAGCTGCAGGAATTCCCGCAGCACCTGTGCCGAACGCAAGTGGAACATGTGCCTGGAGATGCCATTCGCGCTGCTCGTCTGTAGATGGCCCTGGGGTCTTGGCTGCTAGATCGAGTATCCACTTGTCCATCTGTCTTCAGGCATCTCCCCTCAGATCTCATTAGCCCCTGCCAGCACTGGGTCCCTTCCCTATTCACAGAGATGAAACCGGCGCAGCAGCTGTTCTGTTTCCTGGGACCTGATGTCCCGAAGGGGAGCGATGCCCATTCATGAGTGTGCTAACAGGCACTCACAGACTGTGGGATGCACAGTTCCTTGCAGTCTTTGCTGATCTCACTGTGCATCCATCCCCAGGCATGGCTCTGGTTTCCGGGACCTAGCTCCGCGGGGACCACTGGAAACATCAACAGTTGTGCAACCCTCGAGTCTGCCTGCACAGATGGGCTGTTTTCAGGGACCACACAAAAACACTGCCTTCAGACGCCTCTGACCAGCTACTGACACGCTGCACCTGTGCCCGCCTGCTTAGCCCAAAACAAGGGGTGCAGCTCATGGCATTCATGGAATGTCTCACCTGGCTGTGCCCATCACTCCAAACGAGAAGCCCTGGCATCCCCAGATTGCTCCTCCCCCACCTGCCTGTCTGGGTTAACTCAAGCACCCAGCATGGGCCAGGTCCTGGGATCATGTAATTCAGTGCTCAACATTTACGAAATATAAAGCAATGCTCAGAAAGAGTCTACTGAGTATTGGTGCCATTTTGCAGATAAGAAAACTGAGACTCCAAGAGGTTATGTGGCTTTCCCAGGGGCATGCAGTAATGAAACCAAGATTTAGATGCGAGCCCTTCTTGGTCCGACTCCTGCCCTGTCTGTTATACTCTCCTAATTACATGGGAACGTCACACATAGCTGACCACCACCGCCTTCTCGTGAACCTCCATGCACACCTGTCTAGTCTCCCCGGTCACCCAAAGCCAGGGGACAGCCTTGGCCCAGAGCCCTCCCTCAACCCAGGTGGCCGCTGAGTCCTTTCCAGCCTCCTCTCCTCCCTGAGAGATCACTGGGCTCCCAGCACAGCCTTCCCACCCCCACCCTCCCCATCTTGCCATGTCTCAGCCACTCCCCACAAAAACCCCAAACCTCTTGCTTCTCAGTACCAGTCCTGCTGGCTCCAAAGTGAGCCTGGACATCTCACAACTCCGCAGATGCCGGTTCCTAGGCCTCCTGCAAGAGCCGGTACAAACATCACCTCCAATGGGAAGCCCTCCTGGCTCTCCTAGACAGGGAGAGGTATCCATCCTTTGGTCTCACACAATATCTCATGTCCTTTGCCCCTCACCAGGTGTCATAGTTGTGTGTGTGTGCAGGCCTCACCTCTGGTGCCCTTTTACCTGTGATCAGGGGAGTGTCTCCTAGTGTGACTTCCAAAAGCACCAATACTTTTTCCTGTAAGGAGATGGCCCCACGCAAACGCTATATGAACTCAGTGCCAACTATTGGACATTACCATATCTAAACCATGGGCTACTGCTTTTCTCCTTGGCAGTGGCAGATGCCAGAGAGTCTCCAAGGAAGACCACTGCATTAGTGGAAAATGATCTGAAAATCTGCGAAACGCAGTCATTACCTTTGGGATTCTGGGCACAAGCGACAGAAACCAAGGCACATGTTTTCCATCCCTTGTGCCTCCACCATCACACACAGATAAGTAGGTCCTTGTGATTTTAAATTCAGCTTGCAAATGTTCAAAGACTGCCTGTCATTGCTGCTCCTCGGAAGATGTGCACAGCTCGCCCTTTCAAGTGCAAATGTCGGCAGAACCCCAGACTGGGAACAACCCAAGCCAGCCAGGCTGCAGGCTGCAGCCCGCCTCGGGCTGCTGTCCTCACTTGTAGGCAGGCAGCTCTCCCCAGAAGCGCACCTGATGAGCACCTGGTCCCACCATGCAGGACCCAGCCCACATCTGGGGAGAAAGGATGGCAGGACCTGGGAGCCATGGGGTCCCCTGAGAAGTGTGTAGGACCACTAGACAGAGGCTGATGGGGTCCTGTGACCAGGCACACGGGCTTGGGGCTCACACCTGGTTGGATCCTGGTCCTGCCACTCACCTGCCACGGAGCCCCTGGGAAGTCATCACATCCCTTCAGCCTCGGCTCTTTCAGCTGTGACGTGGGAACAGTGACACCTTCCTGGGAGGGCTGTCATGGTGATTACATCAGAAACTGAACTTGGAACATTTAACCTGGTCCCTGGCACACAGCAAACACAAAATCAAAACCGGGGTCAGTGAGTGAGACACAGAAGGGCTTCGGCTTTGGGGGCTGGGGACTGGGGGCTATTTCCAGCAGGAGTTATTAACTCACCAACGGTGTTGCTGGGATGAACTCAAGATTCACAGGACGACAGGGTGACTGTGCCCACTGACTGCTCCTACTTCCATCCACTCAGAGCAGGCCCCCCAACTCCTGTCCATGTCTCAGGAGCCACAAACTGAGAAACAGCAAAAGGAAGAAAGGCCCTTGTCAGAATTGTGTCTAAAATCGCAGTGTAACTTGTTCTGAATGAAGATCTGAACCCTTGAGGCCCACGCCCAGGCCTGGCACATGGCTGCTGAGGTGTGGTGGCATCCCAGGGTCACAGATGCTGAGGCAGAGGCGGAGAGCACGCAGGTCATTTGCCTGGTGTCACACAGACATTGTGAGGCAGAGAACTGAAGCCAGGTCCGTGTATCTGCACAGCCCATAGTCTCTTGCTGCGGGGAGCCCCCTGCGGAACCGTTTAGATAAACGACCCCACCAGCTCTGCACGGAGCCCTCACAGGGCAGTGAACGGGAGCCCTTTCTCAACCTCAGTGGTGCTTCCGTGCCCTCCAGAGCCGCATAGCTCTTCCTTCTCGGGGTCTCCTCGCTGCTTGCACCAAGCCAGCCCACTCCTTCTGCTAAACTTCATTTTACATGAAAGTCTTTTTGCATTATCACACCCCATATCACTTCCTATAATTAAAGTAATTAATTACTAAAAGTGTAAGTTCATCTCCATATCAGTTAAAACCAGCTTGTTCTGATACATACCATTCCTAGTGAGGCTTTGTTGATTTTTAATTTCTTATTTATTTGATTTATTAGAGACATACCAACAAAGAGTTTGCATTCACCAGCTCCCCTCGCTCCGCTAGAAGCATCATTCTCTCAAACATGTGTATATGCCTCTATCTATGCATAAGCAACATTTTATTATAGAAACTTGTTCTTTTTATTAAGTTTCAAGACCAAAAGGAGAAAGAACAGCATCACGAACCCCCATGTACCCACCACCCAGCTCCAACATCACCAAAATCATGGCTAGCCCTGTCTCATCCGAATCGCACCCAATTCCCCACCCCCACACCCGCTTTAAAGTGCATCAGGACGTCACACCGTTTCATTCATGCACACAACATTCATAACAACAGTAACCACTCAAAAAGCTTCTGCCAGATGCCAGGCAGGTAAAGCTTCGCAGACACACACAGCCCTGGGCAGCCTGCAACCATTCTCGCCTCACCGAGGGTGCAGCGCACGCACAGACGCAAAGCCACTCACCCCAGCCCCACAGCTGGGGAGTGGCGCAGCCGGCACTTGAACTCCGGCAGCCTGTGCGCCCTCACCACCTGCACAGCATCACCTGGCAGCACAGACAGCCCTGCTTCTCGGCCCAGGTGAGGGCCACTCCCAGTGACCACTCCCAGTGAGCTTCCTGCAGCTCATGTGCAGTCTGTCCCAGCACCCCTGCCACATCACCAATCACCATCAGGTGCCCTCAAGACACAAGGCAAGAGGTGGGGCACTGAGGGCAGAGCAAGGGACCGGCGGGCTGGGTGTGAGCCTGCACTGCCCGGCACTGGCGAGACAGATACCGGTGCACGGCAGCTGGAGGGCTCGAGGACAAGTCAGCCCTGGACAGTCATTTGCGACTTGTCACTCGCTGTGCCTTCACGCAGGTGCTGATTTCTCCGAAGCCTTGTTTCCTGGGCATGCGGCTGCCGCTGGGGTCGTCCTTGGCTGTGCCACGCCATCGGGCGGGGAGGAATGCCTTTTGTCTTGATTGAAACTCTTCGTGTTCGTTTGCTTGCAGCAGCACGCAGGGCCTTGGTTCTAAGAGGGGGTGAAAGGGCTTACATGTCTCCAAAGGGTTCCGAGACATGGGATTTCTCAACAGAGAAAGGGTGATGATTTCAGGGGCGAGGAATCAAAAGCACATGTACCGCCTTTCTCGGCGCAGACAGAGTGACTCGAAAACCAGGGGAAGAAAGCGTTAGGAAAAACAGTTTTGAGTTTCGTTGAACCAACATCGGAAAAATGCAGCAAGACCCTATCCAAATCCAAAGCAGAACCGTGTCCTTCCACCTCTGCGGGGAACTCCTCCGGGCTGGAAACCGGGTCCCCTGGGCCGCCGGAAGTGCCCCGCCTCAACAGAGCGCCTCCCCCACTTCCTTCTGACAGGCAAGCAGATGCTCCCCGAGTCAGGATGCCCGGCCCAACCGCCTAAGGCGGGGCTGCAGGGAGGCCGCGCATGGCTGGTGGTTCCCCTGTACCCACTGCTCCCCTCGCTTGTCTGCAGCACCCCACATTATCACGTTCAGGGGCCAGAGGATGGGCGGGCACTCGGCTGGGTGGGATCCGTTAGGAAAAAGACGCTAAACAGGTTCGGAGACTATCTGGGGATGCGGAGGTGGGAGGCCACATGCGGGCGATACGTCAGGCTCCACAAGAACAGGAGGCACCCTTGGGAGACCGCTGGGTTTCCTTAGCTCTGGAAATCTTGTCATAGTCTTCCTCAGTCTCCTCTTACTGCTGTCAGCTGTCCCCTAGAGAGCCCCGGCTGCCCTGCTTCTGGAACCTTCTTTTTTTTTATTAATTAAAGATTTATTTATTTATTTAAAAGTCAGAGTTACACAGAGAGAGGGGAGGCAGAGAGAGATAGAGAGGTCTTTGGTTCACTCCCCAATTGGCCACAACGGCTAGAGCTGCGCTGATCCGAAGCCAGGAGCCAGGAGCTTCTTCTGGGTCTCCCATGTGGGTACAGGGGCCCAAGTACTTGGACCATCTTCTGCTTTCCGAGGCCACAGCAGAGAGCTGGATTGGAAGTGGAGCAGCCAAGACTAGAACCAGTGCCCATATGGGATGCCGGCACTTCAGGCCAGGGTGTTAACCCGCTGCGCCACAGCACCGGCCCCATGGAACCTTCTTAACCTGTGCCTCTTCCCTTCCTGCCTGCCACCAGAAAGCAGAGGATCTGATTGGGCCCCCTTGGCCCTGCTGCCCGATCCTGAGTCTCTATGGACAGCATCCACCTTGCTGGCCTACGAGGGGGCTGCCCTTGGCTGAGCCTCAGGGCCTGCTCCAGTTAGCTGTGGCCAGAACACAGCCTCCGGCCTCTGTTTAGCACAGGGCCTCAGGGATGGGAGCAGAATGGGGAATCCTATGGATAGACTCTGTTACCCTAGACCTTGAAACAAAGGCTCAGTGGTCTTCGGTAGAGACCACAAGGAAGCCTGCAGCCCTATGGAGGCGTGCGTGCATGTGCGTGTGTGCAGGTCCATGCCAAGCTTCAATTAGGTAAACCTGTTTTGTAACTTGGCCTGGCCTTTTAAACCCCGACTGTCAAGGAAGCCTCTGCTTTCCAGGAAGCCAGCCCCATCAGCAGTTGTTTCTGCAATCATGGCTGTTATGAAACCCTTTATTTTGGAAACACATTTCAAAACAAAGCTTCTTACGCACTCAGCTTTCTCTGGGCTACTAGGAGCAAAATGGCACAGATGTTTCCCCGTGGCCCATGGCCCCGTGCATTATCCCCGCGGGTCACTCAAGTACCCGAATCCATCCTATAGTCACCACGGAAAAATGCAGAGGCGCGCTGCGGGGGTCCTGCTGTCAGCTCATCGCCAACGCCCCCCTTCAGCCGGCTCCTGCCCCACACACGGCTGAGCCACGGCACAACAGCCTGCTCCTCGGGGAATTCATTATGTAATTAGCCGTTGTTTCATCAGAGCCGGTTTCTAAAGCAACTGCTGGGCTAATACCAATTAGCAAACACTACCAGGGGAGGCAGCCGGGCCCTGACGTCAGGGCTCCCGCCCGGGAGAGGTTGCAGAAGCTGTCAGACCCCTGACGGGAGGCTGGGGCAGAGACAGGCAGCTTGTGCCCTTTGGGCCCTTCTGGAGGGGCGTTGCTCCGCAGACTGGCTGCGGCTGCGGCAGGGCCACGGACAGAAAAGGGCTTTGAGCAGGGACCACAATGGACTCTAATCCCTGCTCCAGCCATCGCAGGCTGCGGGACCTTGGGCCAGCCATACAGCCTTTTGCAACTCCGGCATCCTTTCTGTCGTCTTCTTTTTTGCGATGTACAAAGATGTTTATTGTGCCATTGTTTGAAGGAGTGAAAAAACAAACACACCTGGAAACAACCTGAATTTCTGAACCTCAGAGACTAGCTCACCATAAAATATATCTGTTCTAAGGACTATTACAGAGCTATACAAGAAAAAAAGACTGCGTATGGATTGTTCTGGAAAGATGCCCATGATAGAATGGTTGAAAAGAGTCTGTTATCGAACTGAATACGACATGATCCAGCGTCTGGGAACAAAAGCTCTTCTATGCACACACACAAGACAGGTATCTGTGAACGTGCTGGTATAAGCGTCAAAGACAAGGACAGACCACGGAACTCAGCACCGCTCACCGTAGAGCATGGGCCTGGCAGGGAGGGGCGCCTCTGTGGCCCTGCTGGACCTGTTGTAATAGGCGGCACTGCACAGGCAAAGGAAAGCTAGGGTCGGGGAACCGCCTGGTATCTTTTAACACAAGTGATACCAGATCCTTTAAAAAAATTATTTACTTGAAAGTTAGAGAGACAGGAAGAGACAGAGAGAGAGAAAGATCTTCCATCTGCTGATTCACTCCCCAAATGACTGCAACAGCCAGGGCTGGGCCAGGCTGAAGCCAGGAGCCTGGAGCTTCCTGAGTCTCACATGTGGATACAGGGGCCCAAAGACTCAGGCCACCTCCCACTGCCTTCCCAGATGCACTAGCAGGGAGCCAGATCGGACATGGAGCCCATATGGGATGCTGGTGCTGCAGGCAGCAGCTGAACCCACGGCACCACAGCGCTGTTCCCGACCAGCTTCTTTTTTAGAGGGTTGTTTTTCTTCCACACTCCCACACAGGGCTCCGCGAGGGCTAGAGAGAAGGGGGCCAAACAGTGGGAAGCAGTGTCAGCACACAGGAGGCGCTCTGGTGCAGTGTGGCCATCAGCCCTCCAGCATCAGCACGAGTCCGCAGTCCGGTGGCTCTTAGGCGAGTGGCCTGGGCTACCCAAGGGGCCCGGGAGAGGAAGAAGGCTCGGACAGAGAACACTCTTCTCAGATGCTCCGCTGGGCCCCGGTCCCACTCACAGCGAGCTTGGTTCAGAAAACTCCTGCTGAGCCCCTGCTCTCAAGGAACTCACCCTGAAGGGATGCAACAGACAAGAAACACAACTGCAGCACCACTGACACAGGCAGGGCAGGGCAAGAAGGGGAGCACACAGGTGAGATCAGGGCCGACTTCCTGGAGGAGGAGATGGGGTAGTGGGGAAGGGAGCCATTTCTGGGCAGAGGGTATGAGATCAGGGCTCAGCTACAATGCTAGGAGCACACACTGCAGGTGTGGGGTCAGGAAGGTGGGTTGGCCCCTGGGAGCCTCAGAGGAGGCAGGGGCAGCCTCCAGGGAGCAGGGCATTGTGGTGGGCCCCTTAGCTTCACTCGGGAACCACAAGGGGAAACCAATTTGACAAATGAACAAATTCTCACAGGCAGCAATCAAGTTACCTGCGAGGCAAGCTGGAAGCAGCACAGCCCCTCCCTGGCCTCCTGCCTGAGGTGGATTCCATCTAAGGCCCTATGAGCCCTGTCCAGGGCTGGTCCAGCCACACAGTACTGGGTAAGGAGCCCAGCTGGGCTGCAGGGAAAGCCAGGCCTTTGCCCAAGGCGCTGTCCATGCTGTCCAGCTTGTATGCTCTACATCTGTCTCCAGTAGGCTCAGAGAACCAAAGAAACTGGACTGGGTCAGGGCGCAGGGGCACCATGACGGAAGCCATTCCCCACTCTCTATGCCTTCCCTTCCTTAGAGGTAGCCGGCCAGTCTCCCATGGACAGAACCAGGGCCTGCAGACCCGTGCCCACCAGGACATCTAGCGTCTCACAGTCACTGACAGATAAGGCTGAAGAACATTCCAGAAAGATGGTAATCCAGGGTTAGAACCCCCATTTGCTGTTAAGTTCTTGTGGGAACAAGAAAGAGTTGCAGGCCATGCTAACACCCAGGAGCCTCCTGCAGCCTTTGCATCATGCAGTGGGGCGCCCCCGGAGCACATGGGCTGCTCCATCAGGCCTACAGGCCACACCCCCAGCAAGCAGCCCGGCCCAGGGGCGTGGTGTGAGCCCCTGCGAGAGGCCCATGAGCAAGCTCAGCTCTCCCCTGGGAAGAGGCAGTCCCTCCTCTGCACACCTGCTGGTCCACAAAGGAGAGGTGTCCTAAGCCTTCCGGTGACCAGAACAGAGAGAGGCCAGGGCGTCCCTGGGATGGCCGATTCTGTGTGTTAACACAGCTGGACCACAGTACCCAGATATTTCATCAAACATGTCTGGTTGTGTCTGTGAAAGCAGTTTTGGCATGAGGTTTCTTTTTTCCTGTTTTTAAATGTCTATTTATTATTTATCTATTTGAAAGGCAGAGTGAGAGAGAAAGAGGCCTCCCATCCAGGGGTTCACTTCTCAAGTGGCCAGAGTGGTTGGGGCGGGCTAGCCTGAAGCCAGGAGCCTGGAACTCCACCTGGGTCTCCCACATGAAGACAGAGACCCAGGCACCTGTGCCATCTTCTACTGCCTCCCAGAGTGCATCAGCAGGAAGCTGGATGGAAAGTAGAGTAGCCAGGACTCGAACCGGGGCTCCAACATGGGATGCCAGTGCATCAAGCAGTGGCTTACCCAATGCACCACAGTGCCAGTATCCAGGATGAGGTGTTTGAGGAAGGCAGATTACGCTCCCTAATGTGGGTGGGCCACGCCTAATCAGCCGAAGGCCTTCAGAAGGAAAACTGTTCTATCCCGAGAAGGAGAAATGTGCCAGCCGACTGCTCAGGCTTGAGCTGAGACAGCGAGTCTTCCCTGGGTGCCCAGCCTGCATCTGCCCTGTAGACGCTGGACCTGCCAATCTCTGTCGCCACACGAGCCACTGTCTTACAGCCAGCCTCCCTCCTCCCATCCTCCACCCCTCCCCCCTTCCCCTCTCTGTCTCTCTCTCCTCCTGCTGCTGTGGGTTCCACAGGCTGGTCCACCCGTGACTGTATCTCTGCTGTGGCTCTTTGTCAAGTTCATCCGGCACAGTTCCTTTTCTTTCTCCTCTCTTAAGATCTGGCTCCCAAGATTCAGCCTTACGGTCTGCTCTGGGTGGGACTTCCCTTGGCCACAAGAGCGACATAAAGAGGAGCTTGCCCTGGAAGCTTTCTCTGGATGGCTGCGCAGAAAGACATAACAGGCAAATGAAGTGACCTAGCATTTGGGGTCTTATTAGAACACAGAACTGGACCAGGTGGAGAGGCAGAGTATGTCCAGGTAGGCAAGTCTTCCCTTCAACAGCCTTGGGCAGCTTGCTTGGGCTCTCCGTGCCTCAGTTTCTTCATCTGTGAAATAAACGAGTTGGCTATTTTTTGAAGCCCTAAAGATCTAGGATCTTCTGACATACAGGTTCGCCCTCTTCTGCAAGTGCCCACTTAGATTAAGACAAAATATCTACACCACGGGGATAGTTACATCCACCCCAGGCCCCCCACACCCCACTGAATGACAAGTGTTCTTTCCTTTGAACAGCAGAAGCTTCCCCAACACAGCACACCAGGAGTGACCGCATCCAACCAGAGGATCCATGCAAAATATGATTTGGATTAAAAACGTGCAAGCCTCTGAAAGCTTGTCCCCAGCCAGAATCCCCCAACACTGCCCGCCCAGAGTCGGGGCCAGGACTTCACAAGAACTCACCAGCCTCCCACGGAGGGCTGAGCCTTCAGAAAGGTGGCCCGGTTGCTCAGTAACTCCCCCGGGTCTGATGTCCACAACCCAGGACCCACAGATGTCAAGGAAGCAGGGACTTCCATCCTAAGGAACAACTGCAGGGAAGCAGAGCCACAGAAGGTGGGGTGGACATCACAAGTGAGGGCTGCCCCCCCACATACCCCTCACACCTACCACAAGCTCAGGTGCCCTCCCCCCGCACACTCACTCCCCCCCAGAAGGGCTCCCGGGTGAAAACGACCTGCAACAGTGCCATCTAGTGGGGGCTGGCGGCTGTCCGGCCCTCACAGGTTTCTCTGCACAGCCCTAGTCTGCTGATGCACAGACCTGGAGGAGGTGGCTGGTGCTCGCCAGAAAGAAGTGATGGCTTGAGACTCTCACCCCACCTGCACACGGTGCCAACTGACCCGTCAAAGCGCTCTGGGGTGGCCACGTGTCACCCAGTCAGGGGCTAGGAGACCCCACAGTCCCTCTCCCACAGACGGGGCCTCTGTGCCTCTCTAGTGCAGGAGAGGATGCCATCATTTTTAAACAAGGATTTATGTCAGGCTGCTGGCCAGCGGACACCCCCCCCCTTCCCCTGCGGAGACCACAGGAAGATGTCGCAGCTCAGTGAGCACAGGCGCACGGGTCGCAGCCTGTGCAGCCCACAGAAACAGTCACTGAGCAGGCCAGCGGGCTGTGGGGGGAGCCGGTGCATTGCTGCCTCCTCCTCCTCCACCAAGAGGGGCCCTCCCAGGGCCGGGGATCAGCCTCTCCAGGAGGCCCTCCCAAGGAGACTGAGAGATGGGGAGGCCCTGGACCTTAAGGGCCTATGGAGGCTGACCAGGAGGAGCGGGAGGTGACACCCTGGCCACTCAGCCTGAGAGAGGAGGAAATGGAGCCCTGGCGGTGCCTCCACCTGGGGGAGAGGAAGCTCCGCAGAGGGTGCCCCAAGATGGCCCGGCCTTCCCTGGCTCCCAGGGCCCTTGGGTGCAGCGGGCAGGGCATGGATGCCAGGTGTGTTGGGGCCCTGGACCCGCCACCCTCACTCGCTCTCCCTGTTGAATGGCTGCCCTGGCTGCACCACCCCAGACACTGCTCTGTCAGCCTCTCACCACCACCAAGCCTCACTCTTCCTCCTCCCTCCCGTTCCTTGCCCCGGAGTGTCCTCACAGCACCACAGGCAATGGCTCTGCCAGGGCCTCCTCCAGAACCCCTCCCCCCTTGCAGGGAGGGCAGCATGGCCTGCACCTGACCCACATGCTGGGCTATGCATCGGGTTCCGAGGAGCCCACTTCACCAGGGGGCATCCTCAAGGTCACAGAGGGCATGGGAGCCCGGCCAGGGACCCAGCTGTCTGACTCTGTGCAGCCTCTAACGCCTGGGCCAGCTCCACCAGGTGCATGTAGGGAGTGGTCTGGGCTGCAGGCCAAGGTGTCACTAACAACTGGAGCTGAGCGCAGCGACTGGGGACCTTCCTCAGCCCCAGGATGGCGACAGTGCACAAAATGACCTCTTAGTTTGGGGGCGGGGGTAGGGTGAGCAGCGTGGGGCACAGGTTGGAGGGGGGGAACTTATAATGCAAATTTCCCCAAGCCCGCTCCATCCCCTCTCACACCAGCCCACCTCTGACCCCAAGCAAGCAAGGGGAGGCTCCCAGCACCAAGCAGCATCGAGGCCGCTTCGTGGGCGAAGGAGCCCCTGTCACCGACAGGAGGGAGTGTTTGCTTTACTGCACTACTGCAGGGGCAGGGCCTGGCTTCTGAGAGTAGAAAGTGCAGCAGACTTCACGGGCAGCGAGGTCACGTCTCCCCTCCACCCGCACAGCCCCCCTCTGGGGTCAGTCTGTAGGTCTCTGCCCCCTCACCTGTCTCTCTACCTCTCTCCCTCTCACTGCCCCTGCCCCATCTCTGTCTCATCCTCTCTGTTTTTCTTTCTCCCTCTGTCAGGCACACGGCGCGGCTCTTTCTGCTCATTCACCTGCTTCCACACGCTGCCACTACGCCCAGCCCGAATCTGGCTCAGCCCCTGGGTCCAGCATCCCACCTTGTTAATGTCTGGCCACGACCTTTCCGGTTCAAATCTCAAGAGAGAATCTGATTGGTTTAATCCAGCCTATGGCTTGGGGCCAGGTGGTCAGGTGACCACCCTTATCCAATTGGCTGTGGGGAAGGCGGGGCGGCTTGGGTCACATGACCCAATCAGAGCGAGCGGAGTTGAGAGTGGCATGGAGGCAGGAAGAACACACTCGGGACACCCTCGTATCGCACAGACAGAAAAATGCTCCGTGAAGCATCGTTTATAACAATAACAAAAAATCTCTTCGCTCCCTGGTTCCCTCAAAATGGTTAATCTGCCATTCACTGGCTGAGCAAGGCACTGCTTGCCGGACCCGGCACCAGCCCTGGACACTGAGGCAAAGCTGTATCAGACGGCCACTCAGTCGTGCAGGGGTAGAGGGCCGGGCCGCACGCAGCC